>NC_092821.1:53083902-53450569 GCF_023375885.2 Dermacentor andersoni
GTGCGCAATAGAAGTCGGTGGTAACGCCGTTAGACAAGAAACCAGTAAGCTATCGCAGGAGACGAAAGATCTGATCAAGAAACGCCAATGTATGAAAGCCTCTAATCCTACAGCTAGAATAGAACTGGCAGAACTTTCTAAGTTAATCAACAAGCGTAAGACAGCGGACATCAGGAACTATAATATGGATAGAATTGAACAGGCTCTCAGGAAAGGAGGAAGCCTAAAAACAGTGAAGAAGAAACTAGGAATAGGCAAGAATCAGATGTGTGCGTTAAGAGACAAAGCCGGCAATATCGTTACTAATATGGACGAGATAGTTCAAGTGGCTGAGGAGTTCTATAGAGATTTATACAGTACCAGTGGCACCCACGACGATAGTGGAAGAGAGAATAGCCTAGAGGAATTCGAAATCCCACAGGTAACGCCAGAAGAAGTAAAGAAAGCCTTAGGAGCTATGCAAAGGGGGAAGGCAGCTGGGGAGGATCAGGTAACAGCAGATTTGTTGAAGGATGGTGGTCAGATTGTTCTAGAGAAACTGGCCACCCTGTATACGCAATGCCTCATAACCTCGAGCGTACCGGAATCTTGGAAGAACGCTAACATAATCCTAATCCATAAGAAAGGGGACGCCAAAGACTTGAAAAATTATAGACCGATCAGCTTACTGTCCGTTGCCTACAAAGTATTTACTAAGGTAATCGCAAATAGAATCAGGAACACCTTAGACTTCTGTCAACCAAAGGACCAGGCAGGATTCCGTAAAGGCTACTCAACAATAGACCATATTCACACTATCAATCAAGTGATAGAGAAATGTGCAGAATATAACCAACCCTTATATATAGCTTTCATTGATTACGAGAAAGCGTTTGATTCAGTCGAAACCTCAGCAGTCATGGAGGCATTACGGAATCAGGGTGTAGATGAGCCATATGTAAAAATACTGGAAGATATCTATAGCGGCTCCACAGCCACCGTAGTCCTCCACAAAGAAAGCAACAAAATCCCTATAAAGAAAGGCGTCAGACAGGGAGATACGATATCTCCAATGCTATTCACAGCATGTTTACAGGAGGTATTCAGAGGCCTGGAGTGGGAAGAATTGGGGATAAAAGTTGATGGAGAATACCTTAGCAACTTGCGATTCGCTGATGATATTGCCTTGCTTAGTAACTCAGGAGACCAATTGCAATGCATGCTCACTGACCTGGAGAGGCAAAGCAGAAGGGTGGGTCTGAAAATTAATCTGCAGAAAACTAAAGTACTGTTTAACAGTCTCGGAAGAGAACAGCAGTTTACGATAGGTAGCGAAACACTGGAAGTGGTAAGGGAATACATCTACTTAGGGCAGGTAGTGACCACGGATCCGGATCATGAGACTGAAATAACCAGAAGAATAAGAATGGGTTGGGGTGCGTTTGGCAGGCATTCTCAAATCATGAACAGTAGGTTGCCACTATCCCTCAAAAGGAAAGTGTACAACAGCTGTGTGTTACCAGTACTCACATATGGGGCAGAAACCTGGAGGCTTACGAAAAGGGTTCTGCTGAAATTGAGAACGACGCAACGAGCTATGGAAAGAAGAATGATGGGTGTAACGTTAAGGGATAAGAAAAGAGCAGATTGGGTGAGGCAACAAACGCGGGTAAACGACATCTTAGTTGAAATCAAGAAAAAGAAATGGGCATGGGCCGGACATGTAATGAGGAGGGAAGATAACCGATGGTCACTAAGAGCTACGGACTGGATTCCAAGAGAAGGGAAGCGTAGCAGGGGGCGGCAGAAAGTTAGGTGGGCAGATGACATTAAGACGTTTGCAGGGACAACATGGCCACAATTAGTACATGACCGGGGCAGTTGGAGAAGTATGGGAGAGGCCTTTGCCCTGCAGTGGGCGTAACTAGGCTGATGATGATGATGATGTGAGGAGGCGACTAGCGTAGGCGATAACACGATCTTGACCCTGTTGGCGCTGGGCTAAGACGGCTCCAATAACGTGACCACTATCATCGGTACATACCTCTGTAGGAGAGGACGGGTCAAAGTGAACCAGTATAGGTGGCGTGGTAAGAATGTTGGTGAGCTGGGCAAACGCGGCAGTTTCAGCGGGGCATGGTCACGGAAGGACTCTACGAACTAGGCATCTGCGGCACTCCGCAGGGCTAGGTCCTCTCCCCACTCTTATTTAATATAGCCATGCACAAACTCTGCACTCGCCTTGCTGCAATCCCGAACGTGGGTCACGCCATTTATGCGGACGATATCACGACCTGGGCGCCGGGCGGATCACTAGCCATGCTCAACCATTCGTTACAAAGAGCGTTGGAGGCTACCGAAGACTTTCAAACACGGGCCTTGAACTCTCCCCCGCTAAATCAAAGCTACTGTTATACCGCCAGTCCAGACAGGGGGTCCGAAACCTTGCGCCTCTGGAAACTCTGCCGATAGAAATTCAAGCTAAAAATGGGCATCCCATACCGAGGATGGCCTCGGTCAAGATTCTAGGTCTCCTCATTGATGTCAAGGGCTGTAACTCGACGGCCCTCAACAGGCTCACTGGACAGGCTAGTAATGTCCTAAGACTTGTAGCCCGCGTATCAAATCGAAGAAGCGGTCTCAAAGAGGACAATTTGCTCAGAGCTTATGAAGCATTCTTCCTGAGTGATGTTACCTACATCGCGGCGTACCTTAATGGGGGTAAAGCGGGAAAGGCCAAGCTCGACTCCCTAATCAGAACCGGCCTCAAGCGCGTGCTCGGCCTTCCGCAGTCCACAAGCACTGAGAAGCTCCTGGAGCTAGGACTCCATAACACCATCGATGAGCTAATAGAAGCTCACACAGCGGCTCAAATAAGGAGACTTTCATCCACTAAGCCAGGGATCAAGATTTTAGAAGAAGCGGGAATCCAACCCCGACATGAAGCGGCCACCAAAGTTAGCTTGACCCGGCAAACCAGAACTCGCATCATAGTTGACCCCGTCCTGCGAAACATCCAACCAGTGGATAACGAGGGTAGAAGATTCGCGAGAGTCAAGTCCATCCTTAAAAATATCAATCAGCAGAAACTAGATGCCCTCTTTGTCGATGCTGCCAGACATGACAGTGGGGATAAGTTTGCTCTCTCGGTGGTAGACGCGGGAGGCAACCTCGTCAATCCCGCCTCTGTTTATACGAAGTTTGCCCATGTGGCGGAGGAAGCGGCGATCGCTCTGGCTTTTCACAGCTCAAAAGTTCCCGCTATAGTCTTCTCGGATTCGCGCACGGCGGTTGGATCCTTCTCATCCGCTCTCGTATCTGAACAGGCGAACGGTATTTTGATTAAAGCACTTCAAAGAACTAGAGAGAGCAGCGAAGGAGGATACCGCATCTCGTGGTTCCCAGCCCATCTAGATAGCTCAATTAACCCGCTTGGATGTAATCTTAACGAGCAGGCCCACCGGAGAGAGCGCGATTTCACGTACCGCGCTGTCGCGGGTAGCCAGGCTTTGTACGAGGTCAACATCCACAAAGATCCATTATGTACTTTCCACGAAATTGTTTCCCGTTATCGACTGGGCAGTAAGACATTTCCACCCCCTCACGCCAAATTGAACACACCTCAGGCTAGCGCACTCTGACTTCTGCAAACCCGTTCGTATCCCAACTCTCGGTCTCTTAACAGGATAGATCCTGACTACTCACAGTCGAGCCCCAAACGTGGTCATGACTCATGCTCTTTTGAGCACATGCTCTGGCTGTGCCCAGCCCTTAATGCCTCTCCACCCATCACGGAAGAACAATGGCAGGAATCTCTCAAGAGCAGCAATCTCCACATTCAACTCTAGGCTGTTCAGAGGGCCCACGACATTGCGGCGGGACTTCATCTCCCGGTCCCATCAGGGGCGGAGCCACCGACTTGATCTTCGGGAGCCTTCGGTTTTGGCTCCCCAAGATCTCAGTCCCTCAGGACTCAAATAAAGTTTTTGTCATGTCATGAGCGGGGCCCCACGTAAACGCCACGTCCTTCTTCAGAAGATCAGTAAGCGGTCGCGCAATCACTGCGAAGTCTTTAACGAAGTGTCGGAAGTATGGGCAGAGTCCTAAAAAACTTCGGACGTGTTTGATAGACTGAGGTACAGGAAAAGACGTGACAGCATGAATTTTCTCCGGGTCTGGTTGAATACCGGAAGCGTCGACGAGATGGCCCAGCACTGTAATCTGCCGACGACCGAAGTGACACTTCGATGAATTTAGCTGCAGCCCAGCCTCGCGGAAGACTTGAAGAACAGCTGATAAGCGCTCAAGGTGTGTCTTAAATGTAGGTGAAAATACCAGAACGTCGTCTAGGTAGCAGAGGCATGTTGACCATGTGATCCCTTTAAGCAAAGAGTCCATCATACGTTCAAACGTTGCTGGAGCGTTGCATAGACCGAATGGCATAACTTTGAATTAATATAGGCCATCAGGGTTGACAAACGCGGTCTTCTCTTGGTCCTTTTTATCCACAGAAATTTGCCAATAACCAGACCGAAGCTCTATTGATGAAAAGTATTCGACACCGTGGAGACAATCGAGGGCGTCGTCAATGCGAGGCAAAGGGTAGACGTCTTTCTTGGTAATGCGGTTTAGATGAGGATAATCTACGCAGAAACACCATGTGTCATCTTTCTTTTTAACAAGTACCACGGGCGACGCCCAGGTGCTCGACGAAGGTTCAACATTACCTTTGGCAAGCATCTTGTTCACTTCATCTTGAATAACCTTACGCTCTGAAGCAGAAACTCGATATGGCCAGCGATGAATAGGACTGGCATCACCAGTATTTATGTGATGCTTAACAATTGAAGTCTGGCCCAACTGACGATTATGGAGGTCGAAGATGCCGTGGCAGGAACCCAAAAGGCGGTACAGGGCTGCTGCTTGTTCAGGCAATAGGTCCGCAGCAACCATGGGACGAAACGTTGCGTCAGGGAAAATAGCATCCAGTGGAAATGGCGGAGAAGCTGAGCAGACGTCAACTGAAAACGTCATGACGTGGTCATCTCCTATAGCATGCAGCGTTGCAACCGATATGCCTTGGGGTAGAACTTCCTTTGTCAAGCCAAAATTGACGACGGGGAGGCATGTCCGCGGTTATCGGCGACAGTGATGACGGAGTGGGCACAGTGATATTGCGCGTTAAAAGGACATCAAGAATAGGTGTCGAGACGTAATCACCACGGGGCACAGGAAAAGATAGCAAATCGACGAAAGTCAAGGCTTTAGGCGGCAGGCGGACGAAGGCGGTCGTACTAAAGTTGTTCGGCAGTTTGGCACGAATATGCGCGAGTAGAGGAAGTTCGAGGCAAAGGGTACCGGCAGAACAGTCGATCAAAGCTGAATGCGCCGTAAGAAAGTCGAGTCTGAGGATTAGGACATGGGGACAATTGGTCAGCACTGTAAAAAGAACAATAACGTGGCGGTCGGCGACACTGATACGGGAAGTACACATTCCAGTGACGTCAACAGTGCTACCATAAGGCACGCATACGGCTCGAGTACTAGGAGGCGTGAGAACCTTCCTCAGTCGACGACGGAGGTTACAGCTCAGTATGGACACCTAGGCTCCAGTATCTATTAACGCCGTCAAGAGACACCGTCGTCGTGAACAAGTTCTGGTTCGTTGGGAGCCGTTAATGGAGGATTTCTACACGACGAAGATAATGCAGCACTGCCCCAGGAGCTGCATGGTCTAGTTTTCCGTCCGGGAGGGTCCATAATTGGTCGGCGACGAAAAGCGGCGTGGCTGGGGCGACGGCGCTGAGGTGACGGCGAGCGAGCACGACGACTGTCATCGACGGAGATACACCCTAGGTAGGAGGCATACGGCGAGGCGAGTAACGGCACGGGTCGGCATATGGGCGAGGAGACGGGGAAAAGAAGCTCGAATACGGCGACGTCCAGGAGGTGCGGCAGTGGCGAGCGACGTGGCCGATGCGGAGGCAACAGAAGCAAATGGGCTTGTCGTTCGGAGTTCTCCCCTCGGTAGGGTTGCGGTATCTGAGAGGAGAATACCGATCGCTGTGAGGCGTAGGTGTCGGCACCGGTCCGGCGTCAGGTCGGGAGACGGAGCAGGCAGCAGGAAAACCGAGGTTGGCAAATTCTTGCCGCACAACTGCCTGAATGAGAGAGTTCGCTGGGGCTGGTTGGTCAATGGCGGGGTAAATTGGGCGTGGATGGAATGGCGCAGGACTTGTAGCCTCGAGCTCGCGGGGAATACGGGTGACGCGCTCATTTAAAGGTGGTGAAGCGGTAAGGTCGATGCAAGACGACGTCGCAGCCGTGTTAGGAAGCCGGGAGAACTGTGGAATGACGCGGCGGCTTTTGGCGAGCTCAAAGCCGCGGCATTCCTTGACAGTGACGTCGATGGTGGACACATTGTTGAAGATCAACAAGTTGAACGCGTCGTCCGCGAACCCCTAAGTATGTGGTTGACTTTGTCAACCTCCAGTGGCGTAGCCAGAAATTTCGCTCGGGGGGGGCTCACGTTGGAGCTTGGCCTTCTCACAGAATTTGTCGAGGGATGAAATACATGAATAATAACTGCATTGCAATTGCCAAAGATGCTGCAAACAAATTCTTGAACGCTACGCACTGTCAAGACAAGTAAAATATGTATTTTCTCATAAAAAACTATACTCTTATGTCCTAAAAATTGTGCCAGAAATAACTGATATCAATGCTTCCATGTCGTTTGTCTGTTAAGAAAGAAAATATCACACTAACTTTAGAACTATATCAGTCTGAAACCAGCAAAGCAGTGCAGGCTGCTGATATGATAAATGTAAAGGCCGTGAAATGAACAAGTTGAGGACAAATATGTCAATGCTACTTTGTCATTCGAAAGCCTTGTTTACATTTTTGTACATATGCAAGGCCAGGGAAAAATCTCAGTGACGCTGTCCATTCCAATGAACTGCGCAGGAGCAGCTGTCACCGGTTGCGTATTGTAATTGCACCGAAATTGTAGTCGCAACAGAGATCACATATAAAAAGCAGCAGTTCTGCAAAATATACATTAGAAATTCGAAGTACAATGGAATACACAAATGCCAAGATAAAGATTGTTAAAAAGCAAGAAAAGTGTCTCTGGAAACAAAGTTCACTGCATGTACCCACAATACCTCGAAACAAAATATTTAAATATACGTATAAGTAACCAATAAATCTACGTATCTAAGCAAAAGTCACTTTATACAGGGTGTTTCAGCTAGTTTTAGCCAGCGTTTAAAAATATGCCGATACACTCTAAGACGACGCGACCAAGTGCATGTTGCTCTTTTGTACGTAGTGTGTCACGCTATATTTTGTATTTTGCTTAATTAGATTTTTAGTCAAGATTAATAAACCAACTTCTGAAGTAACGAAGTTGGGAAAAAATTCAATTTAGAAAATTGCAGAGTGGTTCGCAAAGCGTCCGAATAAACAGTTTCCGTCTTTCTATATATACATTAGGTATTAGTGTATTTCAGCTTACTGATGATGCCCGCGAACTAGAAAACTAGTGACATGCCCGCTTGCGCGTCGCGATTGGACTGCTCCCCAACGTTCATCGCACAAACAGCCATAGGCGCGCTACCACTTAAAAGGCGACAGGGCAACCACGTAGGCGTCGGCTGTGCCGTTTACGCCAGCGATGTGCTCCCCTCACAAAAGTTCGTTATAGCGATAAGCAGACGCAGCGGTTATCGCTTGTGCTGCCGAAAGCAACGGGTCCGTAATTTCGCAAAAGCTGTAAGCAAATTGAACATCCCTAAATAAAGAAAGACTCAGTTTTCAGAAGGCTGAAAATGGTGGAATAAGAGTATCATTAATGACCAAACGCTGTCTTTAACTGAATTTACGTTTATTTTTCATGCGCTTTCACAGCAAGCGCTCTAAGAGGTCGCCTTTTGCAGCGATACAACACTGGGACCTTCTGAGAACGCTTGCTGTCGCTGCCTTGAGCACCGTCGGTGAAATGCTGTGGTAGACTTCAATTATCTTCTCCTGTAAGGCTTCTGGAGTCGTCGTTTCCGTCGTGTATACGTGATCCTTAATATAGCCCCAGAAGAAAAAGTCAAGAGGGTTGAGGTCGGATGACATTGCCGGCCACAGCACAGGCCCGTTTCTCCCTATCCATTGCCCTGAGAAAGTAACATCAAGGCTTGCTCGTGCTTGACTGTCGTGCTTGACTGGCCCCGTCGTGCTGATACCACATTGCGTCAAGCTGGGCTAGTGGCATGTTGCAGCAGAAGTCTTCAACTTGCCCTTTGAGGAACTGACATATCCCTTGCCGGTCAGAGAGAGATAATTTAATTGAAAGAAGGCAGAGAGGTCGGCCTGAGCTAAGGCGCTCTAGCCTGCTACTCTGCACAGGGGGAGGGGGAACGGGGACATAAAGATGTGATGAGGGATGATGATGACATATCAAGAGGGATGCGCAAAGGTGAAAGCAAGTACAACACTCTGATGATAAACATTCACAGGTGTCATCCATGAAGCCACAATCAGGTTTCGCATCAAGTCTGTAGTCAACAATTTGAGTGAACTTAAAAGTAGAGGCGCTAGGACGAAGCTGGTGTGGGCCTCCCCTGCGTGAACAGCACAAGCGCCAAACAAAATCTTTATAGCATATAAAGAGCTGCGATAAGCGGCTCTAGCACGGCGAGCACTTGTAGGGCACCTTTAGCGGCCGGAGTCTCGAGACCACCGAGAATCACGCGCATTGATTTTACTAGGTGCGTCAGCATTTTTTGTACACTGTCCTTCTCATTGTGTTCATCTCCTTGCTTGCCCGTAGTGTCACTGGTTTCATTGGCCCTATAATTCTTGGCTTCATGGCGCAGAGGACCGCTAGTGCCCGCTGGCATGGCCGTGGGCCTAGAGGGCAGCAAAGGCCATTCCGTGTCTGTATCAGCCGGTGGAGGTGAATGTTTGCCGCGTGCTCTCGTCGACCTTGAATTATTAGTAGACGCCGTTACCGTCCTCGATGCACGCACAGGCAGAAGTGGTCACTGTACCTGTGCCACGCTAGGTAGTTCTCCTGAAATGGTTTTGCGATGCTTCTGTCGCGAACGTTGGTCACTTTGGCGAACAGATTGAGCAGCCTCTTTACGAGAAGATTGGTCTCTTGCCATTTTTCGAAGAATACGAACCTCCTGTTTCATCTTCGGGCATTCCTTCGAAGTCGCTTCGTGAGAGCCAGTACAGTTGGGACACTTAAATGAGGACGCCTCACAGTCGGTGGTATCATGCTCTCCGCCGCAACGCGAGCAGGTGGCTTTGCTTCTACAAACAGCGCTCACGTGTCCTATCTTGTGACATTTCCGGCACTGAATAGGCCTCGGAACGAATGGTCGTACTCGGTGTATAACGTTGCCCACTTTGACAGACGCTGGTAATGTCGAAGAAGCAAACGTTGACTTGATACATCGGGAGGGTCCCAAGCGGTGAATCTCAAGAATGCGCACCGATGACCTCAAAAGACTCTTGAGGTCCGCATGCTTGATTTCAAGCTCCACGTCGGAAATCACACCAGTTGTTGTCTCCTTCCCGTAAGTAATAAAGGAGCGGACGGGGATTGCGCTTAACTGTGGAATGGTCTTTAACTTCTCCAGTATTGCGGAATTTTTCACATCTATTGTCAGGATGTTCTTGCGAGCGTTGATCCTGATCTCGTTAATTTGCCCAGGGGCCACACTTTCAAAATATTCGGTTAGAAACTGCCTGCTAAGGGAGTTCATGCTGTGTGACTTCGAGAGCGGCACGTAAGAAACCATGAAGGATTCTTGCTCACTCTGATGCGATGAAGACGCCTCAGTCGACATACGGCGCATCTTCTTCATACGGCGGCCCATGACTACGGTGTACTCGCTGTCAGAGTCCATGGCTTCTGGCGTTGAGCTCTCCCAGGAATCGAGCTGGTCCGAGCTTCCAAAGGCACGTCGTCCAAAAATGAGCGATGAAGTAGACGACTGACCTTGTTCATGTGGTCGTGGGAACATCTTCTTGCTCATCCTTGATGAAATGGCTCTCACGAAAATGGCAAGAACGTAAAAAAATGCATAACAGCGAGAGGCCCAGAGCACCAGTGAGCTCTGGGCACTTCTTTCTCTTCCTCCCCGGTCAGAGTGTTGTTAAAAACATTGGGCCAATGACTGTGCTGTCATATATTCCGCACCAAACGTTAAAAGACCACTGATATTGGTGGCGGGATATTCCTAGCCAGTCGGGATTTCGCTCACTTCTATGGTGTGCGTTGTGGATATTTACTTGGCAATTTCAGGAAAAGTTCATCTCGTCAGTCCGGATACCTTTGTGAGAAAATCAGAACCTCCTGAATCAAAATCCAATTCGCGAAGTTGAATCTCTTTTGAAGATCCCTTGACTCCAGGCATTGATGCAACTGCAGATGATAAGGGTGCAGTCCAGCTGTTTTCAAAATCATCCAGGCAGTTGAGTTGGACACACCGAGCTGTGCGCTCACGCTGCGCGTGCTAGCGTGTGGATTAGCTGCCATGAAACACAAAACGTTGGAATGAACCTCATTATTTATGACTCAAGCTCTCTGCCTCTTTCTTGTGAAGCTGCCGGTTTACTTCAGCGACTCGTAGGTGTTGAATATTGTCATCGGGCTCAGTCGCGTACCCGGGTGCCAGCTACGAAATATTCTTGCAGCCTGCCGTCTCTGTCTGCTTGCAGCTATTAGGGCAAGGATCATGTTTGCTTTTTCCTCGTTGGAAAAAGGCATCACGAAATTACTCGCGCTTTAGCGGCCGATGCACGATAGTCTGTTTATCGCTGTCTGGAATTACCACCTACTACTACAACCACGTCCATCAGTCGCTTTACACAGCACAGGAGATAACGGTTGCTAGCTTAAATCGCACAGCCAACGCTTGTGTCGCTGCTCTGTCGCTTTTTAAGTGGCAGCTAGTGCACCTATGGCTGTTTGTGCGCAGAAAGCTTGGGAGCAGTGCAATCACGACACGCAAGCGGGCATGTCACGTTGTGTTCTTCGTATTTCGCGGGAATCCGCAGTGAGCTGAAAAACACTAATACTTAACAGATAGAAAGAGAGAAGCTGTTTACTCGGACGCTTTGCAAAGCGCTCTGAAACTTTCTAATTGGAATTTTTTTCCTAGCTTCGTTGCTTCAGAAGATAGTTAATTATGCTTGCCTAATTATCTAAATAAACAAAATACAAAAATAGCTACACAATGTATAAAAAAGTGAGCAACATGCATTTGGTCGCGTCGTCTTAGAGGGCATCGGCATATTTTTAAACTCTGGCTAAAGTTAGCTAAAACACCCTGTGTAATGCGTCGAACAAGGCAAATAAACATGTTGGGCAATCACAGATTCACAGATCACAGAATCCTAAGGCCCGAACCCCCCCCCCCCCCTCCCTCCACTCCCCCGATGCATCACGCGCGACGGAAGGCGGCGCGCTTCCTTCCCGCTTTTCTCCGTTGCGCACACAAGACTGACCGACCATCGTCGGCTCCCCCCACCCCGCTACGCTTTCGCTGTCACGTACAGCATGCGGCGAGCGCTGACGATGTTATCGCCCTTGGACTTCATACGGAACATGACGGCGACGACAGAAATGTGTCTTGAGTGTCCACCTAATTGCTATCGCAATAATATAGTAGGAGTATCCGGCAAGAGTCCCATGGCCCATTACTTTTTGCAAAAGTAGTAACAAAATCGAACTTTCAGCATGCGACAGTAATACGCGCGGTAATAATGTCTTTTTGTGTGGGTGTGTGTGGGTGGGGGGTGAGGGGGGGCACCTAAATGAAGAAACGCAAAGGAAAGCATCTTGGTCACAATCGAATGCCTACTTGGGGCGCCTAATGTAGCTACCTAAGGAATATCCAAGAAAACGTGAGACGCTTGGTCCACAGGGAACCATATGCATGCTGCTCGTTATCCTACACTGGCGAGATAAGACTTTCCGTAGACGTTGCGATAACACCGAAACGATGGTGATACCCTTAAGCGAACACGTTGCAATCTGTCAAGTCCCCACAATGGTGACGGCGAGCGACCATTGCTTCTTTTTCTCGTCTGCTAGCCAGAAAGCGTCCACGACTCTCCGAGGCCAAAATCCGCTCGTCCAGAGAAAAACGAACGCGCACCGCAGTGCGCCGCGCGGTTGTCAGGGCAACACGTGAAAAATGCATGACCTCTGGCTGGCTCTGGTAGCCCGCGGGCAACGAGAACAAAAAATTGGAGAGGCTCAATGTGTCCTCGCGAATAAAATTCAAAGTAGAAAAAATAAGTAAGAACGCAGTTACCTTTGCTGGCTTTAGTGTCTTGACATGCATGGATGCTTTGGCGCAGGTAAAAAAGATGATATTGTTTTCTGTGACATGATGGTAAATATGAACCATCACAATGTTTCGTCTCATCGGACCTTGCTGCGTGCTTGGCCAACTTGTCTGATAGTTTATTGATTTGGCTTGTTTCGTTGTATGGTCCGATGTACGACTTTAGAAAAGTAAATGCAGCTTTGGCATCAAATGTTAATAAGAACAATAAACCCACAAAGATCCGGAAATGACAATGTAAAGCACGACATTGGAAATGTCGTGCTTTATATTATGTGATCTTTATACCTCTAAAGTTTATTAACTGAAATCCATGCGCTCCTTAGATTCTGCGGCCTCTGCGAGATGCCGCGGTGGGCCCGCTCGCCATCAAAGCGCCCTTGAAATTTTGTGCTCGGATGGGGATCTTTGCGTTATGTGACTCTAGATGCATGGGCGTCGCCACGAAATCCAGCCCGAGTTCCCAATCTTCGCCCCGAAATGTATTTTCGGGCGCGAAAAATACATTCTAGAGAACATCCAGAATGATTTTCGGCGCCGTGGGTTGTTTTGGTTGTCATGTGCATCACAGCACGAAAAAATTTCGGGTGGGGGGGAGGGGCTGAAGCCCCATAAGCCCCCCCCCCCCCCCTGGCTACGCCCCTGTCAACCTCGACCATTTTGTCGTCGACTTTCCGGAAAAGAGCGAGCACGTCTTGTATGTACGAGACATACGATTCAGTAGAAGACGAAACTCGGGTAGCAAGCTCTTTTCTAGCAGCCAGCTGCCGACCGGTGGGATTTCCAAAGAGGTCGCTCAGTTTCTCCTTAAAGTATCCCAGCTAGAGATCTCGTCCTCGTGTGTCCGGAACCAGACACGAGGAGTTCCGTCCAAGTAGAATAGGACATTCGCTAGCATAATGGTAGGGTCCCAGCGGTTGTTTTGGCTAACACGCTCACACAGGGTGAGCCAGTCCTCAATGTTAACATTATCTTGACCGGAAAATATGCCAGGATCGCGGGGGTTAGTAACCGTAACATACGTGGTTGTTGGGGTCGCAGGAGTTGAAGCAGACGAGGTGTCGTCACCAAGAATAATTGCGGAAAGCAGGACGGTGCGGCCGCTGCGGAGCTCCGTGGCGAGGACGGGGAACGTCACCCTCCACCAAAATGTTACGCGAACGAAGGAATAAGAACTGGAGACTATTTACAAAGTGTATTTACATAGCATAATGCAGCGCTAGTTCAGCCGACAGCTTGAGAGCCAGAGAGCGTTCGTCGTCTTCATCGGGGCGCCCGCATGCATCGGCCACAAGAAACACGCAATATGCATGTATCAAAATGGACACTCCAGGCTTCCACCGTGCTCCAGGCGCTTTCCTACCGTCGCCGTGAGATTCCGTATGAGTGAAAGCGTGTGAGGGTGAGCCGGCGAAGGTGGTTGAATCTCGCCTGCGCGAGTGAGGAACGCGGCCCGGATGCGTGTCCTTTCCTGTGGCGCGCGAGGCAGGGGGGGGGGGGGTCAGGCGCGGGAGGAGGGGCGTTCTCCGGCGACTGCTAGGGTGCCTCGATGTCCTCCTCGGCCACCGGTCCGTACAGAGTGGAGACAACCGCGGCGTCTACTACGGCGTTAGCCACGTGAATCGCGGACGCCGTAGCAGACGCCTTCGGGGGACGCCGTAGGGACGCTTTGCCGGCGCTCGTGTCTTGAAAGCGATCTTCGACGTGGCCAAAGTGCGCGCCCGCGCGGGCTTCATCTTCAAAGCGATCTGCGATGTTTGCAGAGTGCGCGTAGTGCCGGTAGCATTGTATGCGCTGTGCTTTTGATGTTTCGTTCGCGTTGAAGCCAAAGATGCACGGAGGTCAATTGGCTCGCGGCTACTGCCGCGATAGCTCCAGCGTTTTCACAGACAGTTTCCACTGTCATCGAGCGGGATGTGTTCATGTTTACCTGTGTGTGCGTGACACCGTACTGCTTAATTTAGTTAAAACACGTTGACGGGCTAGTTGGCTCAAATCCATGATAGAATGCGTGAGCGCAACTGAACAAGGACGTAGAAAGAAGCAGACAGGCAAAGACAGTGCTGTCTCTGTGTGTCTGTTCCTTTCTACGTCCTCGTTGAGTCACGCTTACACATTCTATCATTGTTAATTTGCTTAGTAAGCGAATGTTTACATGTTTATAAGGCCGATAAAACTACTACCCTTACTTCGTACAGCTACCTACTAATTTGCTATCGCAATCGGTGCTTCGTCTTTCGGGAGGAACTGCAAATGTCTTTTTTACAACACATTAACTACCCAACGTTACGTGAACAACATCCTCGAGGACCCCAGGAACTACGTCTGCTGTAACGTTCCACTTGCGGAGCTTCGGAACATCTGGTTTCAACGCGATGGTGCTGCTGCGCACAGTAGTAGTCAGTCTCGAGCGTGGCTAAACAAGCTCTTTTCTAGACAGTGTATTGGCCTGCACGGACCTGTGCCCTGGCCTTCAAGGATGCTGAACATGACACCGCTGGATTTCTTCTTGTGGGGCTACGTGGAAGATTGCGTGTATAGCAGTGAAACTACCACACCGGACGCCCTTAAGGCAAAAATAAGCAGAGTCTGCCGTGAGATTTCAACGTCGTTGGTCAAAGCTGCAACGGCACAAGTGTTGGAAAGAAGCAAGTACTGTATTGCTTCAGATGGTAGCCTGTTTGAGCACATGCTATAAGTGGCAGAGGAAAATAACCGCTCAAAACTGGTATAAAATGTGCCTGTTTAACACACCTTCAAGTTGTACCCTATCCTTAGATAAAGAAAGCTTGCGACAAAGTTAGAAAGAGGTAAGAAACTTTGTTTTGCCTCTTTTCTGGTGTTCAAGAGACAGAAAGGGTAGATGGCTAAAGTAGTTGCACCTTTTGATCTTTCTTTGTGGGCGACGCTTTTGGTTTATTTTAAACTCCCGAGTAGCTCTTTTCTGTTCTTCCAAGAGCTACGTTTTTTTGTTTTTTCGTGCTCTTTTGCACATTGTTATTTCTTTAAGATTGGCTGAATTTCTTTTGTGGCTTTGTTTCATGATACTCAAAGGCTAAAGCTATCTCGAGTGCCTCATGATCGAGAACAACGTTCTTGCGTGCGCAGATGCTGACGCTTATTGCACCATGCTAGTTAAGTCGCGAAACCTCTCAAGTCATCTTACACGACGAAGCCTTGTACGATGCGGCGATAAACGAATGCAGCCGTATATCTTTCAAAGGTTGCTTGGAGACGCTTGAGTAACGATGCGCAACGCGCATCTATTTCATATTTCGTGGGCTTTCGCTTTTTCTTGGAAAAAACAACCAGGCACACTTTAGCACGAAATGCTAGATTTGAAGGTTATTTAAGGTGCCCTACAACTTTGTAATTCACATATTTGCGATTCAAGTAGTAATTAAAAAGTTCATTAATTAAAAATAATTCTTCGTGATGAAAAAGATACTGGCTGCAAGTACACACGACTGGCGCTACTATGCAGTCAGTACGATTTCTCTAGAGCTCCTGGTTTTTTTTTAATTGTGGTCCAAGTAAACTGGGACACCCGGTATTCTAAGCTTAGTAGCGCTATCCATACATTACTGTACTTTGCAACTCCTGAAAGTCTACTGTAGAGAAATGTTTACTGTAGTGTTCCACTTTGGTACAAATCCCGCTATTGAAAAGTGCAGTTTTTTTTTTCAAGTTGTGCACATAAGGCGAGAAACCACGGCTTGTCAATTGCAGGAAAGCTTATGGTTAGCATGCATGCCAAGCTCGCACATTGCTACTAACCGTGAAAGTTACTTTTAATATTCGTTATGTTAATATAGAGTATTTTGCAAGTTACTCTAACTTTTAATTTATGTCGAGTAATGTCCACCTAGTCTACTGAATGCCAATACGGGAATCCAACTGGGCAGAAAATTCAAGAAACACAAATGAACGACTGTACAGACATTCAGTCCCAACTGGATATATATTCATGTCTAAACGATACATGGAATAGCTAGAACAACGTAATAATGATTGTTCGTGACCAGAACAATGTTTAAAAGCATGCAGGAACTACACTGTAGTTGTCTAAGTATGCTTAAGCACACCCCCAAATTCCACTTGGCCCCCTCTCAAATTTCAAGTTGGCCCACCTACAAATTTAGGTTCGCTCATCCCCAAATTTAATCTGGCCCACCCCTACTGCAAGCTTCCTCGTGCATTTTCTATTGAGCCCTGGTATCCCTACGGGTACAGTGAACTAGAATTGGGCACAGTAGTGCGTGGAAGCAATTACACATAGGTACATTGTACTAAAAGCCTTCTAGTACTATACTGTAGCCAACGTTTTTAGCACTGTAGCATAGGGGCACCCAACGCCACCAGAGGGAGCGGTGGCGCTGCAATTGCTTATGTTGCAAAATTGCAAAATTGCAAAATAATGTTGAAATAACATGGGAAGGAATCAAGAGTACGACAACTGTCGAGGTTCACAAAGGATTAAGGCAAGGTTGTCCTCTATCACCGCTGCTGTTCATGCTTTATATGATAAGCATGGAAAGAAGGTTACAACGAAGCAATCTAGGATATAATCTGTCGTACAGATTAGGCGAAAAGGTTGTTGAGCAACGACTACCGGGTTTAATGTATGCGGACGATATTGTACTGTTCGCAGATAGCCAGGAAGATTTGCAAACTATGGTTAATTACTGTGGGGACGAAGGAGACAGTTTAGGTTTCAGTTTTAGTGCAGCTAAGTCCGGTGGGATGTTTTCAACGATACAACTGATCAGGAGCTTACAATACAAGGCCACGAAATACCCCGAGTGGCCGAATACAAGTATCTCGGGGTATGGATAAACAAAGGGCAGATGTACACGGAAAAGCACGAACAGTCTCTAATAGCAAAAGGGCGAAGAGATGCCGGGATAATGAAACATAAGGCATTGTGGGGTTACAACAGGTATGAGGTACTGAGAGGCATTTGGAAGGGAGTAATGGTGCCGGGGCTTACTTTCGGGAATGCGGTCCTGTGTTTAAGGGCAGAGGTTCAGTCGAGACTAGAGGTAAATCAGAGAGCTGTGGGAAGGTTAGCACTAGGTGCCCACGGGAAAACCACAAACGAAGCAGTACAGGGAGATATGGGCTGGGCATCATTCGAAGCACGGGAAGCTCAGAGTAAAATCCTATACGAAAAACGTCTGAGGAAATTGGATGATAACAGGTGGGCAGCTAAGGTGTTTAAATACCTATACAGAAAGAGCGTTGACTCACAATGGCGGAAAAGAACTAGGAAGCTAACCAGTAAGTATGCCAGACACGAGGACGAAAAAGGACAGAGCATTAAACGACAGGTTAAAAATGCGGAAGGTAAAAATTGCATAAATTCAATGGAAAAGAAGCATAGTGTAGAACTATATCGATACTGGAAACAGCAGATCAGGAAGGAAGCGTTTTATGATAACTCAAGAGGCAGTGCCCTACTCTTTGAAGCTAGATCAGGATGTCTTAGAACGCGGAGCTATAAAAAGAAATTTAACGAAGAAGAAGACACATGTACTGTGTGTGGTAAATATTGTTACGTTTCGCCTACAACGCGCGGTAATGCCGGCGCGGATGCAACGGACGCCGGGGCTTTGTTCAAAGCGGCGGACCTTTTGGCCCGTTCGACGCCGCCGAAACGCCTACCCGCCAAGCGTGTCCAGGCGTGTTTCAGTGCCACGTGTCTTCGTGTGTGCGTGTGTGTGTGTGTGCCCTCGCTTGTCAAAGCGCGGCAGCCGGGGAGCGGAGTTCCCCGAATGAGGAGCCTGGAGGTCTCTCGGCTCGACAGTTCGCGCCGTCGTGGGCTCATGCTCCGCCGTCCCGTGACCTTCATCCCGTGACCTTCTTCCCGTGACCTTCCCTTTTGGACCGCGACGCCGAGGGTATAAGAGCAGCTGCCCCCGGACGCCAGGGGAGAGGCTCCGATTTGTACTGTTGAGTTACGTGCTCTCCCGTCTCTCCACTTCGGTCGACCTGACCGGCCGCTCTTTTGCTATGTTAGAATAAACCAGTTGTTCTGTTACCAGTCTTCTCATGCTTTGCCGGGACCTTCGGATGCTTCCAGTGCCCCAGGCCGCCAGGCCAACGCTACCCTTGGGGCTTGCGACCCATTGGCAATAACGGGCGTCAGCACCGAGACCCCAACAACTCGGGCCAGCGGTGCGATTCCAACATCTGGTTGCCAGCGGTGAGATCGCGACAACGGAGGCCAGCAGCGAAGAGATGCGGTTGACTGTATGCTGAGCAGCACAACGACCATCCGGGAGCAGCGCAACGAGCCCTGTGTGATGACTGGTTGCCTGCAGCGGAACGACTGCGCTGAATTCTTGACTGCGAGGTTTGGTGAGTGCGGGACTTTCTTCTTCTGAGTTTTGCCAGGCTTTTGTTAGTGTTAGAAACAGAGCTGGTAATTGTGGTTGTCGTTGCTGCCGGGTTAGTTTGCGGCAAGACAATAGTAGGCAGTAGAGAAAGCAGCATTCAGAGCAGCCATGGATTTGAAGTCGTTGCGCAAACCGAAATTGCTGGAGCTTGCGAGAGAGTTGGGTCTGGATGTCTCAGACAAACTCAGAAAACCAGAACTGCTAAGGGCTATTCTTGAGTTAGAAGCTGAGGATGACGAGCTGTCGGAATGCCTTGAGACCATTGAGGAGAGGGAGACGGCAAAAAGACAGGAGCGTGAACTTAAAGAACAGAAAGAGAAAGATGAGCGCGAACGTAAAGAACAGAAAGAAAAAGAAGAGCGCGAACACGCTTTGGAAATGAAGCGTCTCGAGTTAGAGATGGAACGCGCTCGTAATGGAAGTCAGGCACACGGTGCAGGAGAACGAGTATTGTTCAAAATGACTGACCTGATGCGGCCGTTTAAGCTTGGAGAGGACATTGGTTTGTTCCTGGTTAACTTTGAGCGAACGTGCGAGAAGCAGGGGTTCTCTCGGGAAACGTGGCCACAGCGCTTGCTCACTTTGTTACCCGGCGAGGCGGCCGACGTAGTCGCTCGCTTGGAGAGAGAGGAGGCAGAGGATTTCGACAAAGTGAAATCGAGTCTGCTAAAAAAGTACCGGCTGTCAGCGGAGGCGTTCCGTCGGAAGTTTCGGGAAAATGAGAAAGGCAAAAGTGAGTCATATACAGAGTTTGCGTACAGGCTTATGTCAAACATGCAGGAGTGGCTCAAAGAAGAGAAAGCGTTTGGTGACCACGAGAAAGTTCTGCAGTGTTTCGAGCTAGAACAGTTTTATAGTCGGTTACCTGAGAACGTGCGGTACTGGGTCTTGGATAGGCCAGACGTTAGTACGGTGGCTCGAGCCGCTGAGCTAGCCGAGGAGTTTGTGACGCGTCGGGCTCGCGGAGCTAAGGACGGTCAAAAGGGTGAATTTGGCTCCAAGTTTGAGAGGCCGAAGTTCACACCCATGAGAGCAAAGGGGGATACACGTAGTGCGGATGCGAGTGAAAGCAGTCCGACCGAACGTAAGGAGACGGCGGCAACCGAAGCCGAACGCAGAAAGCGGTTCGAGATGAGGCAAGCGCGCGTTTGTTATACGTGCCAGAAGCCGGGTCACTTTTCGGCGCAGTGTCCAGAAACAAAAACACAAGTCGTGTTTTTGTCTATATGCAGCACTGACGAGAACATGAAGCTTCTCGAGCCTTACATGCGAGACCTCCTCGTGAACGGGAAAGAGTGCCGAGTGCTTCGCGATTCCGCAGCTACAATGGATGTAGTTCACCCCTCTTACGTAGAACCCGATATGTTCACGGGCGAGTGCGCATGGATCAAGCAAGCAGTGGAAGCTCATAGCGTGTGTCTGCCGGTAGCAAAAGTGCTTATTGAAGGACCTTTCGGAGCACTTGAGACGGAGGCCGCAGTGTCATCTATGCTGCCCCCCCAGTACCCGTACCTATTTGCGAACAGGTCCGATCACCTCCTGCGCGAGAAGGGGCTTTTGTTTGGTGAGGCTAGCGTTCAGGCCTTAACCAGATCGAAGGTTCGGGAGCTCGCTGCAAAGGCGGTAGTTGCGGGGCCGACGTTGTTGAACGATGAAAAGGGGTCAGAGGCGCAGCAAGCTGGTATTCAGAGCACGCCCGAACTGAATAAAATTGAGCCTGTAGCGTTAAAGGCACCAGATACTGGAGAGGAAATTCCCTATGCGGGAAAGTTAGAAGAGCTTCCGGTCGAGCTTCCGGGACTAGGCTCAGTGACAAACAGGAAAGACACCGATCAAGTCATTAGTGACTTAATAAGTAAAGCATCGCTGTCGCCTGAGCAGAAAACCGAACTACACCAGCTCTTACAAGAGTTTCAAGGTCTGTTCTCTGAGAGGCCTGGTAGGACTTCTGTCCTTACTCATGACATAGAACTTACCTCCCCAGAGCCAGTACGATCCAAGGCGTACCGGGTGTCACCCCGCCAGAGCGATATTATGGAGGCTGAGGTAAAGAAAATGCTACAGCTCGGTGTTATTGAAGCGGGTGAGAGTGATTATACCTCCCCTTTGATTTTAGTTGAGGTACCGGGCAAGGAACCTCGTCCTTGCGTCGACTACCGCAGGCTTAATTCCATCACTAAGGATCAAATTTATCCGATCCCTAACATCGAGGAGCGCCTTGAGAGAGTGAGTAGCGCTCAGTTTATTTCCACCCTAGATCTTGTCAGGGGTTATTGGCAGGTTCCACTTACAGAAGAGGCTAGTAGGTATGCGGCATTCATTTCACCAATGGGGACATTCCGTCCTAAAGTTTTGAGTTTTGGTTTGAAGAACGCGCCATACTGCTTTTCAAGCCTCATGGATAAAGTGTTGCGGGGACAGCAAGAATTCGCTTTACCGTATCTAGACAACGTAGCGATATTCTCCGCATCCTGGCCTGAGCATATGGCGCACTTGCGGGCAGTGCTAACCCGCCTGCGCGATGCGGGCTTGACAGTCAAGGCTCCCAAGTGCCAGTTAGCACAGGCCGAGGTTGTCTATCTCGGACACGTGATTGGTCGGGGTCGTCGCCGCCCCTCTGAAATAAAGGTGGCCGCTGTGCGAGACTTCCCGCAACCGCGCACGAAGACCGATATTCGGTCGTTCTTAGGTGTCGCCGGCTACTATCAGAGGTACATCCCCAGGTACTCTGATATCGCGGCTCCCTTGACGGATGCTCTAAGAAAGACAGAGCCGCAAACAGTCGTCTGGGATGAGACGAAGGAAAGAGCTTTTAGCGCCCTAAAGAGCGCCCTAACAAGCCAGCCTGTGCTACGATCGCCCGACTACACAAAAGGGTTCGTTGTTCAGTGTGATGCTAGTGAGCGAGGCATGGGCGTTGTACTGTGCCAACGGGAAAATGGAGAAGTAGAACACCCCGTCCTGTATGCTAGTCGTAAGCTGACGAGTCGTGAGCAGGCGTATAGCGCCACCGAGAAAGAGTGTGCGTGTATTGTGTGGGCCGTTCAGAAATTGTCATGTTACCTAGCCGGCTCGAGGTTTATCATTGAAACGGATCACTGCCCTCTCCAATGGCTGCAGACCATCTCTCCCAAAAATGGCCGCCTCCTGCGCTGGAGCCTCGCTTTGCAACAATATTCCTTTGAGGTGCGTTACAAAAAGGGGAGTCTCAACGGTAACGCCGATGGCTTAAGTCGAAGCCCCTAACGTGGGAATCAGCCTCAAAATTGCTTGTTACTGATGTTTTTCTTCCTGAGGCAGGATTTTTAACCTATTGCTTTTGTGTAATGTTTCAAAGTGATGATGTGCTTTTTAGTGCAATTTTTTCGATTTGTGGACGCGTTCTGAGTGCTGCTAAACTACTGTAAGGAACTAGGCAGCAGTATAAAAGGGGAAAGAGCCTGGCAGGGCTTAGTGAGGGTTGTGCCGTGCTTGCTGACTGAGCGGTTGACTTTCGGCGTAGTTCTAACGCTTGCCGGAAACGAGAACAAAAATGTCAACTCTCCCGAAGTCACTTTGCAGTGTCCTGTGTGCACCTGAACGTGAGAACGAGGCCTTCTCTGTGCGCTGCGCTCAAGAAACGCCAAAGGACGCCCGACTTCGGTTATGAGCATCATCGAGCGACATCCCTCCGGACAGCGGATGCAGTCCCCTGACCATCGGGATCTCCTTCCCCCGGCGGGGCGGTCTGTTACGTTTCGCCTACAACGCGCGGTAATGCCGGCGCGGATGCAACGGACGCCGGGGCTTTGTTCAAAGCGGCGGACCTTTTGGCCCGTTCGACGCCGCCGAAACGCCTACCCGCCAAGCGTGTCCAGGCGTGTTTCAGTGCCACGTGTCTTCGTGTGTGCGTGTGTGTGTGTGTGCCCTCGCTTGTCAAAGCGCGGCAGCCGGGGAGCGGAGTTCCCCGAATGAGGAGCCTGGAGGTCTCTCGGCTCGACAGTTCGCGCCGTCGTGGGCTCATGCTCCGCCGTCCCGTGACCTTCATCCCGTGACCTTCTTCCCGTGACCTTCCCTTTTGGACCGCGACGCCGAGGGTATAAGAGCAGCTGCCCCCGGACGCCAGGGGAGAGGCTCCGATTTGTACTGTTGAGTTACGTGCTCTCCCGTCTCTCCACTTCGGTCGACCTGACCGGCCGCTCTTTTGCTATGTTAGAATAAACCAGTTGTTCTGTTACCAGTCTTCTCATGCTTTGCCGGGACCTTCGGATGCTTCCAGTGCCCCAGGCCGCCAGGCCAACGCTACCCTTGGGGCTTGCGACCCATTGGCAATAACGGGCGTCAGCACCGAGACCCCAACAACTCGGGCCAGCGGTGCGATTCCAACAATATGTAGAAACAATGGAACACCTCATACTAAAATGTGAGGGTATCAACCCCGATGTCGATGCGGCCACAGTCACCCTTCCTGAGGCCCTAGGGTTCAGAGATAATGATAGTCATGTTAATAAAGGTGCGGTGGAAATTAGCAAAAGGCAATTGGAGGATTGGTGGCTCAAAAGCAGAGAGGTGACATAAGGTTAAAAGGGTAGGAAGACGTATTTAAAGAAAATCGAGAAATTCAATAACACACAACACAGATAAAAATAAAAGGCAAAATAAAAATCCGAGCATGGTGGCAGCTGCCATCGCCCCGTTTCAAAGGGGACGCTCCTACCTTCCATCCATCCATGCTCCCTCTTGCATGCAGCAAGCCTGTTGCGCCAAAGGATGGAGCATGATGTGGCGTCACCAATCTTCTGGGAGTTGTCTGGGTGAATAAGCACCTGTAGGGGATTTCCACTTGATTTGCTTAAGAACTTTCTGTCCTGTTTACGCCAGGTGCATTTTCTGACTGGAGAGGTGGCCCTTTATTAGTTCTGTGAAGAAGAAGACGCGCCTCGCGGCACAGCCGCATCGCCAACGCGCGGCTCGGTTTCGGCTCGCGCTGTTGGTTGCTGGCGTGCTTTTTGGACAGTGCTTCGAGCTGCCTCGCCGTTCCCGGTCGCTGTGCCTTTGCATTAGGAAGCGCCAATAAACCTTAGTTCTTCAACCTTGCTACTGAGACCATATAGAGAAGTCTGTCTGTGGATGTGCTCAGAGGGAAACCAAGCGCTTGTTTGTGACTTTTGGAATGAGTGTGTTTAGTTTGTCTATTTTTTGTCAGCACCATGTATGGCACAGCATACGTCACCCTAGAGAGGATGAACGTTTGAACGAGGCAGATGGTATCATTCTCTTTCATACCTCAGTATCTGTTTGCTATTCTTCGTATCATGTGCAAGACCTGCTCCGTCGTCCTGGAGAGGCACATTCTGCATCAGCTTGTATGAGGACTCCCAGAACTTCGAGTGTTTTGCAGGGCTAAACAAACCTGTCCCTCTATGATGACCTGCATGCTATCTTCATCCTTCTTGGTGCAGCGCCGCCCGATTACAAGAAGCTCTGACTTCTGAGACGAGCAGACAAGTCTGCTGCCCTTTGCATACTGGTTTACCGTGTCCACTACCGATTGCAAGGTGTCTTGCAGGCCTCCGAGCAAGTCTATACCCGTCCAGATGGTCGCATCATCTGCGTATATTGCATGATGCAGGTTGAATTTAATCCCCAGCCGCCCCGGGAGACTCATGAGTGCGATGTTAAAGCGAGGAGAGGGCCGAGCCTTGGAGAGTGCATCTGCATCCGTGTGTTATGGTGTCAGTGGCTATAACCTCAATTTTGAGTATGGGGGTGTGGTGAGATACAAAATCAACGTAATTGTATGTTCTTTCCCCGCATCCTAGGTTGTTGAGATTCCGAAGGATCACCTTGCGTACCATGTCAAATGCCCCCTTCAGGTCAGGCGTAAGGCCCATAGTGAGAGGCATGTGGCAGGGATGAGGATCTCCTCCTTCAATTGAATTCGCATGTGCGGGACCAAGATGTCTAAAGTCAAACATGGTGCCCAGCATTATCTGGATTTCACCCAGGTGTTGTTGGAGGCATTTGTGTACTACCCTTTCCATGACCTTGCCTATGCACAGTGTGAGGGACATCGGCTGCAGGTTATCAAAGAGCGGTGACTTCCCCGTTCGGGGATAAAGTGCATTTCCATTGTTTCGGTAGCTTGCCTGATGTTCAAAAGGTATTGAAATGGTCTAGGAGCATCTTACCTCGACATCAACATGCAAGAGGTTCACCACAATATCTTATTCGGACAACGAGTGCTTTTAAGGCTAGCGTTGCCAATGGTAGACCAGAACACCAGAACACTGGTGTGCAAAAGTGGTGCACTTTTCATTGGCAAAACCGTAAATTCTCTTTTCACAATATTGGGAAATTATCTCAGATGCGCGCAGGTTTCAGTAGGGCTTAAGATAGGCATTCTAGATATTTCGGATTATCCATATATCAAACTATGTTGCCATCACTTTCAATTTTGACATATCTGGGTTTAGTTATATAGTGCTACGGTTTATAGTATTTATGTGCTGCCTAGACTTACATGTTTCCTTGTTTTTTTTTTTTTTATCATGCACACATCTTGTCTTGTCTCCAGAGCGCTGAAATTCATTACAGCATGAGCTGGTTCTCCTTCCAATAGCAAAATTTGTGACTGAGCCTAATGTTCAAGTGTTCACAAGGTCAATTTCGTACCAACAGATTTATTACTGCCACAGTGAAAGAACCATGACCCCCCATGCACAGCTAGTACTTACAGCTTACGAATATAAAACAAATGATATTAATACTGCTGCACAGGAAGTTTCCTGCACAGAAGACTGACGCAAGTGCAATTCAGGAGCCTTTCTGGCAACAGAAAAGCAGGACAGACAGATTGCTCCAGCTTCTTGTATAATACCGGATTTATTCAAATCTAAGGCGATAGTATTTTCCAAATAATCATATACAAACTTTAGGGTCGGCTTAGATTCGAGGATTTTAAGAAACGCGCCTGTTTGTAACTGAAAATGATAAATATGGTCCGATAACATATGGTGGTATAGTATCACAGCTGCTACTGACTGGGCCAGTAGCCAACTGAGGTACACGAGCGATGTCGTCGCTTCGACCTGTGTCATGTCGGAGCTGGTTCTATGGTAACGCGTGCAGCGTGGCGTTATCGTAATGGCACACTATAGTGCCGCTTTCAAACGAAAAGTTATGCCAGCCGAAGAGGCATAGTAAGCCGGGCACTTCAGCATCAATGAGGAAAATGTCCGTCGTCGGAAGGGGCAATGGGAGACGCTTGTGCGTGTGCCGCAATGAGGAGATGACAGCGACAAGGAAGCGGCGCAATACCAGAGAGGTGCTGTTCACCAAGATCGGGCCACTTTTCAACGCATGTGATGCCGCACTGTCTGCGTATGCATGGGCGCGCAGAGGAAAGCTTGCGCGCGACCGCAAGCATACCTGTGGACGAGGCTAACGGTGGTGACGACATAGAGTGAGCTCGGCATGTTCATATTAAATAAAGGCTATCATTTTGTGAACGCTGTCCTCACTTTTTTTTGTTCGGCCTACATTCGAGGCAAGTTTATTTTTTCTGGCTTTCGACATTCGGGGGTCGGCTTAGAATTGGAACCGGAATTCAAGTAAACACAGTAATTTTTCTGAAGAGTTGACACATTTGCATGGTTCAATCAAACTTCTAATAAATATTACACCAGGGTTCATTCTGGTTCAGAGACATATGTACCCATTTCAAATTACTTGCAAGAACCGTGTTGTACTCAGTGGTTATATAAATTATTTTAAAGATGGAAATTGCATTGTAATGACCATACAAGGCAAATTATTCAAATTTGCCAACAGCACACTTTAGGTCCTTAACAGTAATTGCAAGTTTAACATTGAATACTTCATTCATGCTCGCTTACTCGCGACTAAGGATAAAAAAAATTCATGCAGAAATTCCTCTGGAAGTATGCGTAACCACTGTGCCACTTGCTCATCTCCATGTAGGCCAGTGTCATTATCAATGATATGAAACTTGATACGGCCAGTACAAACGACAGTGCTGCGGCAAAACGAACAGCTGCGGACGTAGGTACAAGGCGCATTGATGACCCAAGCAAAATACTGCAGGTGGAGGCGCCAGGTGCGCTGATGTTTTGATCAATATAAGCCGTTATCGCTCTTTAGCACCTTATCCAGCCACATAAAAAAATTTAACTATGGGGTTTTACGTGCCAAAACCACGATCTGATTATGAGGCACGCCGTAGTGATGAACTCCAGAAATTTGGACCACCTGAGGTTCTTTAACGTGCACCTAAGCCGAAGTACACAGGTGTTTTCGCATTTCGCCCCAATCGAAATGCGACCACCGTGGCCGCGATTCGATCCCGCGACCTCGTGCTTAGCAGCCCAACACCATAGCTAATAAGCAACCACGACTGGTTTATCCATCTGCGTCAAACCATTATGAACCGTGATCAACCATACTCCGGCGACAGCTGCATATGGCATGACCGCGCAAACCGTATCTTGAAAGCGATCCGCGATGCCGACAGAGTGTGCCGAGTGCCGATAGCTTCGTGGGCTGCATTCTCGCCGCTTACTGCACATTGGAGGGACATGCGGGCCGCCATATTGGAAGTGACCTGCGAAAGGGGCAGAGTGCGGCGCGTGCTGAGAGCTTCGCGAGCGTTGTGTTCTCACCGCTTCCTTTGCACTAAGCGAAAGGCAGTACGAAGGTGAATTCGCCTGCTGCTACAGGCTCTATCTGGAAAGCAACTGTCTTACATGATCATCGTTTTTGTTTTGTTTTGTTGGGGAAGCATAGAAATGCTTAAGCAATTAAAAGCTCAATATATATTTTGTTGTCCTCCAAGAGGCCAAACAAGAACTAGTACAGGCTGACCAAACTCTTTTTAAACAACTACACCTCAAATTTCCACTTACAAAAAAGATAAAAAATGGACTGTATTTGGTAGCCCAAGAGTCCCTTTGATGATCGCATTTATCACATTAAATAGCAAGACGGCTACTGATCATTTTCATGTACAGTATGCTGTTATAAATTTCTGTCACTCTAGACCATTCGTCAAGTGTTTGAGAACCATCACATTAACTGGGAGCATGACATACCACTCGCTACACAGCCACTGAATCAGGATTTGGTGCTAGGAACTGGAAATTATTTCATCTTGGCATGGGTAAAATACATTCTACTGTGTTGTGCACTAGGATAGATATGCATGAAAACAAAAAGCTTTTGAAGCCACTTTCAGAATAAAAGTGCCAATATTTCTTCATAGCACTGACAAATCAGTTTTTGGCAAGTCTCTGCAAGTCTGAATATTCATTTAAGAACTGTTTACATAAAATTAGTATTCAAGAATTTTAGGAACCAATAAAAGTTCTAAGTCATCCCAAGGCCTCAAAAATTTGGTTTTCAGACTAAAGGCTATGCAAAGTAATCAAAAATTTGTATAAACTCTGTATCAGAGAAAGATGAAACAGCAGTGGCACCAGAACTGCCAATGTCTTAGATGAGCCAATGAAAGAATGAAAAAAAAAAACGGTCTAAAAGGGCCCTGAACCACTGCTCAGGCTTGGTGAAATAATCTGTGGGTAGCATACGTTGCTGTGAACACCTCAGCCAAGTTTTGCTGTCGTACATAGTGCGTCGAGCTCGCAAGCGGATTGCGAAGTCACCTTTCTCTCAAATGCTCTTTTTTCAACAGAAGGCCCTGTCCTCACCTTCTTCTGGACACTTTATTTCGTCATCGAACGCTTTATTTTGTCATTCCCTTGGACGGCTGCTATTGGCCGATAGCTGAGCTCAAGCTGTGATCGGCTGCATGGCGTAGATACCGAGGTCGCCGTGAGGTGCCGCCATGAGTCCTCTGGCTAAGCGCACTTCGGCTCCCTAAGGACGACGACGTTTGGCTCATGTGTAATGCGTCGCAGGGCACCAAAGGCGGAAATCGTGGCATCTACGTTAAAATCTAAAATAAAATTTGAAATGCGCACCACAGTGAAATTTAAAAGGCAGAGCGTTCTGGGCATGCCCCACTGCGCTATAGCCTTCGCAGTGCAAGGCATTGAAGAAGGAACGGGAGAACAGCGGAGGGCGTGTTTGATTGCCAATAACTCCCCTTCTGCTGAACGCATGGAAGTTCTTGTGGGAAAGTATTCCTGAAATAGCTTATTTTCACTTCAAATGCCTGTCTCCACTTCAATAAAAAGTGGTTCAGGGCTCCTTTAAGCACTGGTTCACATATTAAATTGCTGATGAATATGCAATAGCAAAAACGTTAAATGCAATAAGAAATAAAACTTGCAAGTGCCATCACTGATATTCTATTACAGCATCGAAGGGAATAAAATGCTAAGGAGACTAAAAATAAGAAAGAGAAAGATATGTTTATTAACAAACGATTGCTTAACAAACAATGGAGGTTATCACTATAATTGCAAAGAGAAAGAAAACATATAAAGAGCATTAGCAATGCACCCACCAAGAACACTGATTCATATAATCCTCCAGGAAAGATGGTTTCAATTCTGTCAACTGCATTAAAGGAATGCTTACATGCACAAAGGCAATGACATAGCTCAGAGTGTTATGAAAAAAGTTCCAAAAAGACAACTACAGTCGAACCTCACCATAATGAACCTCGATATAGCGAAATTCATGATGTAAATACGATTTTCAATTCCCCATCTTAGTTGCATTGAAAACCATGTATATTTTCTTTCGCAATTTAACAAAGTAATTTCTTGACATGGTTTTGATTTAACAAAGTTTTTGACCATCTCAAGCATGAACTTGGAGCCAGCATGGCTAGTTCATCTAGCAAAAAACTATAAAGATGTCGGCCAAGGCAAAAGTTACTTCTAACTTGAGCGGCAAAACCACCATCGTAGCGTACATGCCAATACACAGTATGCAGGGAACACTGCAATATTGGTAAACAACTTGCAGAGGCAGCTCGCAGTGCTCGGGGGAATCGTAACACCTGACGATGCCTTCAGCGCAAGAGGGATGGGGAGGGTGTGAACAAACGGTAACGTGATCAAGCACATGATTGGGGGTGGGAGGAGGAGGCATGAATGCATGCCTCCCCTCTTCTCACATGTACACTCTCTCTGTGGACAATGCAAACACAAGAGTAGAAATTGTTGGTGCCTTCATGCGCATTTTGTACCCACGCACCTAATGTTAACGGTCGCATAATCGAAAGTTTCCAAGACATGGTGTGAAGCGCTCGCTCGTGTTGTGACTGCGAGTTCGTGGTCATTGAGTGACATCTGTTAACATTTGCCTGAACACGCGTGACACCGATAGCAAACCTTAGTTCGTGAAGTCTCTTTGCTATCGTCATCAATGCTCTGCCTTGATGGCGAAACTGCGACTTTCTTTTTTTGCTTGCTCAAGACGAATACCCAAATCTTTTTACACTTTTGTATTTAATTTCCAGGCACCGGCTGCGAGCACTTAGCGCAGTCTTCCATGACATCCATGATTTACAGAACCACGCAACGCAACTGACGCAAATCTCGGACACCGTGAACCCCGTCAATGCATTGCTTCCGGTGGTATCTGCACCACATGCGCAGGTGCTCATCACCACGCTACTATGGCTCAACCTTCTTGCAATTTGTTTATGAGCACTTACTAACAAGATACTATCCGCCAGGAATGCTCTGGGAATTTGTGAAGTTGTATTTAATGCTGAAACTTTCAAACGTCAAATTCACAAAATTCACAATTTAACAAAGTTTTTCGCTGCAAGTACAACTTCATTATATCGAGGTTCAACTGTACATCCATAAGGCAATAAAATGTGAGATGAACAGGCCTTATTTCTTTACGCAGACAAAACAAACTGAAGGTACCCGTCACACACATGAAGGAATATTCCCAATGGTACAGCCACTACTGAAAGCTATTGCACATTCTACGGATCCTACATAAGGGGGATGACCACATAGCATTTATCTACTAGTGACACGCATGTAGGCAGAGAAAGTAGAGAAAAAACGTGTGGCCAATAATGAGCCTCTCACAGCAGCCGCAGGGCACAATACTAAATGCACAGCATTTGCCAAAATAAATACAGTCACTGTGTTACTGATGGGAGCTGAAAATGAAATGTCTTGTTCCCCACCTGCTGCAGTAAAAATGTCAAACTACTAGCTCCTAGAGAAAGCAGTATTTGTGCTCCTACAGGTGTCATTTCTTTTACTAAAGGCACAAAAGATAGCATATTAATGTTTGCACAGTATGACTCAATAAAGGTCCACATGCCAGCAGAATGTCCTCACACAATCCACAGCCTGAAAAGAAGTGAGGACAACACAGCATGACAGCATGAAACAAAGGATCATTGTTCTTCATCTTGAGAGCACGTTAATTCATTTAGATATATACAAATTTATTGTGTAGAATAAGCATCGCTATGAACAAGATGCTACCTGGTATTGATGCAGAGGACCATAATTTAATATCATGGTTTTCTATCAATCCATCTTCCCTAAGGTGAATCCCGTAGCACAGTGCAATCTTACACAGACTACCTCTTGTTTCAAGAAATAAAAAAAAGTACATAGTCAAGTTAAAGTGATAAATGAGTGTTTCAATGTGTCTTCTTTAAAAACGATTAGAAAATGACAAAATGACGTAAACAGGTTCTTCTATGAGTGCACCCATAAATTCTTGAAGACTTGGAAATACTGTTTAACTCCAAAAGAACAAAGCACCCACATAGTGGTTGTACTTGATCATGCAAGTCCTTCCTATACACGAGAGGATTAATGGGGCCCTGAAATACTTTTATAACTAATTATAGAATGACCTCACTGTTAAATTACATCACCTCACGAATCTCCTGCAGAATTTTTTCTCCCAAATCTTTCAAGTATTTGCAAAGTTAGATGCAGCTAATGCACTGATGAGCGGCTTTCTCCTTTCGTCTCCACTAGTGGCTTGCCCTAAAGTTGAGAGTCCCGGTGGTGAGAGGGCTCTCAACTAGTGTTGTCTGTAGTGTTGTCTACTGAGGCATCCTCAGTAGACAACACTAGACCACACTCTTGCTCTCTCAGAGGCCACGCACAGCAGACACAGCTACACAACTGTTGTGTGCGGACCAGCAGTGCAAAGATGATCACACACTGAATGACATAAAATACCGCAGATGCACTCAGTTTCACACAAGCGCTCAGTATTAACATTTCCAAAATATCACAATTCCGAAAATTCCATGTTAAGCGCCCACCCCCTCCAAAATGCCACCATCAGCCGAAATATTGACCCCACTGCGGTCTCGGGGCAATGACGGGGATACTGACTTGTCATTGACCAAGCCCCCATCCACAAAACGAAGGCCGTTGTCAAGACAGCAGAAGCCGCCAGCACCAACATTGTGTACATTCCAGGAGGGTGTACAGAAATCCTGCAGCCTGCAGATATCTACTGGATTAAGTTGTTCAAGGACTCCCTCCGCATGTCATGGGCTGAATTCATGAGGAATGGAGAGAAGACTCCTAAAGGGAACCTGCGGAAGCCTTCGTGCCAAGACGTGCTGAAATCTGTGTCGACGGCTTGGGCTGCTGTGTCCGAAGAGGTGGTCGCACAATCCTTCAAGGGATGTCAGATCAGTGTCGCATTGGACGGCAGCGAGGAGAGCCACTTGCATAACCAACTTGCAGGCACCGAAGAGCTCGTGGTCTGTTCAAGTTGTGAGAGTGTCAGCAACGAATGCATTGACCTCCTATTCCGCACCAAGTAGGAAAAGTCGTTCGCTGGTTTCAGCGATGATGAGTAGGCACTAGTGTACCACATCATTTATCATTTGAAAATAAACATGCTTGCGTAGATTTCGTAGCCACTGTAGGCCTGCCTAAAGTTTTTCATTGGCCGCCATGCTGGTTTTTAGTGCTTCGACTGGACAAGCGCCCATATCTATATTAACGCAATTTTGAGTGAAAGTGGGGTGGGCGCTTTCATGGTATCTTACCACGTGTGTGTGTTTATATATATCTATTTCATTTACCTCAAATTAGCATTTATAGTATTAGTAGTGAGAATGTTCTTGTAATTACAAAAGCTGATTATTGCATGTAGTTAGTTTGCCTTCAAGTGACTAGCAGCACTGTCACACATGCTCCATTTGATCTTTATGGATGCTGTTTCTCAGAAACAGTCATTTATTAATTCGGCACCCTTCTTGCTGCTTTCTCTCTGCCTTGCCTTGCCTATCTTGCCAGTTTTCTTTTCCATTTGCTAGCATACATTGATTAGCAATAGCTGTTTCATCATCCTTGCCTATGGCTTCATAGCGTGGAAAACACGGCAAACGTATTTGTTGCATAACGCCAGTTCCCAAAGTCAGCTTCTCCGCAGAACAACAGTGTTATGCGGTCAAACATACGCGATGTATTACGGTGAAGCATACCAAGATCAGAAAGGGGCCACTGTCACAGAAGGCATGTGTCGGTTTCTTATTGATATACATGCACACCCATTATTTCCTGTCACAGTACGATCATCCAGGCACCAAATAAGCATAATGGCAGGCCTTAAGAGCAATTTTGGAGCAAATCTGAAACCTTGAAGGGAGTAAAAGCCACAGATTCATTTTTTCAAACTGCACCATTTTTCAACATTTTTGCAGTCTGTAGAAAGTCCAAAAAATCGGATGTTGACGAATTCGTGAGGCCTTTATGTGTGTGACCTTGCTTTCCCACTTAAAATCAGGGAGTCCTACGATGGAAGGGCAGACAGGCTTCCATTTAAAATTTGAATCGTTTTTGTGCCGTGGAATGGTTTCACCGTTTGCTGACTAAATGTCATTGCACGACCAATCCACCATGCTTGTTTGTTAGCTATGCCCAAACCTGGTGAGGAGCCATTTAACTTCCAAGAATGTTCATTCAGGCAGCAGTGTATTTGGAAGAGACGAACAAGTCCCAATGACTGGCCTAACATTCAGGCTTTACCTTGACTATTTCACTGCAAACAAGAGTGTTTTAAAGTCACAGTTGAGGGATCATTGCTTCTTAATTCGTTACGCTTGCTATGCCTCAAGTATAATAGAGATTTTTAAGAGTTTTAAATTTTCAGGAATCTGGTTTACGGAAAAGCTGCTCTGGGATACCCATGTAGATCATGTATGCCTTAAGATTGCTCGTGTGGTCGGCATACTCTCGGTATCGCCATTTTTTCTCGCCTAAAATTAAACTGCTTCTGTTTCAAACCCTTTTGATGTTGCATTTGCATTACTGCAACCTAGTATGGGGAACTGCTCCGTACACCACTCTTCGAAAATTCTACCTCCTTCAAAAGAAAGCTTTAAGAATTGCCTTCAACCCACCTCCGCTGACTCTCCGCATGATCATCCCTCCGCAGACCTCTTCCACGACAGCAATGCACCGCGAATATTCAGTCTTTTTGATATATGTCTGTGCTTACGCTACAGACAGGAAATTCAGGACGTTTCAACTCTGTCAGAACTAACGAATCTGGAACTGCTATTGCCGGCATACCCGTTACGCCATCCAAGGCTCTCTTAACCACTCTTAACCACGGACTAACTATGGGCAACAGATGCTGACGTATTATCTTCCAGCATTATTGAACCGCCTCTATGATGCATCCCTTGATATTAACAGGCGCAGCAATGCCGACCTCTGAGCATTCTTTTGATAAGTGTTCTTCTGATATTGTGTATAGTTTGGCTGATCCTTACTGAAATACCGGTTAAAAGTGAGATATGTAGCTTGCGGAAATATGTAGTGAAACCTGCCAGTAGATAAACACCATACATGTATCTTGATCTTGTAAGCTAACATTTTTCTCTTCATACTGTGCCAGTAGGTAAATACCATATCTGGATCACGTGAGCTATCATTTTGGGAGCGCCTCATTATGCTTTTGTATACTGTCTCTGTTTTTTTACACTTTTGCATATAAAACCTTGTCGCTGCTCTCTTTATTTTTTCTTGTTTACCTAACCTTACAACCAATGAAATGAGTGCCGTTATCCCTGTATATATTCTTCTAAAATTGTGTTCTTCAAGCCCATAATTTTGTATGTTAATTGTTGTTTTGTGTGTATCTTATACTGCTGCCTTACTCGGTGTTTTTGTTTAGAAATGCAGAAGTGCTCTGTTTTTTACTAGAATGTGAATCATGCTTCATGCTTCTGCATCCCATAATTATGCCACATGCTCGATGGTGTCATTGCCAACGAACCCTGTGGGCCTCGGGAGCTTGTCAAGCTACTGCTTTTCTTCCTGTGGTCCACTGCTCCTTGAAGCAGGAAATAAAATGAAATGAAATGAAGGCATACCACAGCAATATGGTTAGTGTAATGAAAGGAATGTCAGCCCACTCTCCCTGCAACATGTTAGGTTATGCCGAAACATCTTGTGAAGTCATTTGGCAATTTAACATAACAGAATATATCAACACTTGCTTACTGATGCACCGCAATGTCATGCAGCATACTGCATAGGTATGTAGATTCATAATTTTAGACTCTGCCTAATACATAATGCACACCTACAAAGCTGGTGACTTACTCAGGGCTGTCAGGGTGCACTGTTTTCTCATGTCTCTTCAAGTCATTAGCCCGAACAAAGGACTTGGAGCAAATGGTGCAGTGGTATGGTCGCTCGCCTGAGTGGATGCGTACGTGACTCTGCAGATGGCTCTTAAATACAAAAGCCAGAGGGCACGAGGGGCACTGATATGGCCGCTCGCCTGAGTGGATGCGCAAATGACCATCCAGAACGGATCTGTGCGAGAAGCTCTTGGGACACAAATGGCATTTAAATGGCCGATCACCAGTGTGCACACGCATATGTCTGTTAAGATGGCCATTTTGCGAGAAGCTCAGAGAGCAAGACGGGCACTGAAATGGCCGCTCACCAGTGTGGATACGCAGGTGTCTCTCAAGATGCGCCTTTTGCAAGAAGCTTGCAGAGCAACAAGGGCAGTGAAATGGCCGCTCATCAGTGTGGGCCCTAACATGTGCTCTCAGATTGGATGGTTTTCTAGTTTTATAGTCACAGTGATCGCAGTGGTGGAGGTGTCCTTGCTGCGGCTTGTCATCCTCAGTAGTTGTTGAAAGCTGTAACCCTGCACAAAAAGACAAATTTCACTTAATGCCAAAATCAGAGCATATAGATGCTAGTGCTCATGATGAGCCCCTCGTAAAAAACTTGTGAGAACGCATTCAGCGGGAAAAAGAAATTAACTTCCGAGTGCCATTACTCAACTTCTCTGGTGCACTCAACACAATGAAATGCAAATTATGTGGTACTAGGGGAGAGAAGGATTGGGTTTTTAAAGAAAGAACTGCAATTAAGGTTATTTCTATATAAACACAAGCAAGCAGCATATATATAAACGATTATTACAATCACAAAGCTCAATGATTTATATAGTGCTCGAAAACAGAGTCAATCTATAATGAACATGGATTATTCAATTACTGTTGAACAATGCTTTCATGCAAGACGACGACGACATAGCTCAAACCAGGGTGGAAGAATAGACACGTCTCAATGGCACTGTCTGCCTGCAGAGCGAGCAGACAATTCTGTTCAGGCTTCCTCCCTTTGCCAACAGGAGCGTTACAATGATGAGGATTATCATTTTCTGTCAACTGCTGGCGGCAGGAGGCCCTGTGGTCATGTATTTCGCTACAAAATGGCCTTAGAACACACAATGTTACTTTTTATGTTGCACTAATAGCTCTTGCCACTTCTGTATTACATACTATTTGCAAAGAAAAATAGAATATGCAACTACAAATCACCTAGTGAACTCTCGATTTACAGTGCAGTCATGCATTGTCATAAGTCTTAGTTGGTGTTTTCAGCAAGTTTTCCGCCTGTGCTTGTCTACATACTTTTGTTGCATCTCGGGTGAAAACTGCTGCACTGCAGCCTCCAGGCAGTGATAGAGGTACTGAGGTGAGCTGGCAATCAATGCCGTGCACACATTTTTGTTTGGATGTACAAGAACCTTCGAAGTTTCTAACTTGTGAGCACAGCTCCTTTTTACACGTTCTTTCGGTCACAAATAGTTGTTATAGCATTATTCTAGCTATCGAGTGCATCATTCCAACATTACTATATATCTCAGTTGGGAAATGTCTGTACAGTCGTGTATTCATGTTCATTGAATTTTCAAACTTGCACTTTTCTTCGAGTGCATGCACTCTGAGTGATTCACGTAATTTAACAATACGAGTATACACCTGGTTCTCAGGGTATGCTCTCTCATTATCGAGCATTCCGAGATGTTTCTTAGTGAGAAAATTATGCAGATCCCACGCACTTTGGGAAAAAATGTAAAAGCTTTCTGTGCCGTTTGATTTGATTGACGATAATTAGCGGTGACGTTGACTGCGAATGTTTAATTTCTTCCATGTTTAGTGCGATACGAGTAGTGAGTTGATAATAAATGTTATCTTGCATGCACCACTGCTGTTTGTCTGCGTAGTATGCAGAACACACAGGGAGACGTGTTTGCTTGAGGTGTTGCTGTGCGGCTTTAATAACCTGTGAGAGAGTTGAGCACTGTCATTGCTCCACAAGGCACATCGCATAAGGGCAGAAGTGTTGGGAGAATTATGGGGCTCTACATGTCAAAATCACAATGAAATTATGAGGCACACAGTGGTGGACTCTGGATTAATTCTGATACCCTGGTAGGACACCAGGGTAACATTCACCTAAATCTAAGTGCACGACCGTTTCTATCTTCTGCCAAACTCCGGCTGCCGCGGCAAGGATCAAACCTGCGACACTGAGCAATACTATAGCCACACAGCTACCGCGGCGGGCACAGAAATGTTACTTTGACATGCAAACTCTTCGGTTGTGTTGCCAGAGACCCTACGGCTATGTAAAAGCATCTTTATGCCCTGCGTCAGTTGTCTGCTTGGCAAATCTGCATGGTGTCTGCTTTTCAGAAAAAACAGGAATGTACCGTACCGTACGTTCAGTTTGCCCACAACCACGGTCGTGTCTATAGTAGTAGCGTTTCCTTATCTTGTCACATCGTTTTTTCCCTGTCCCGCCCTTCCCCCTTACACGGGAACTGCAAGTGAAGAGTGGCAAGGCTCTTATTCTCTTGTTTAGCAACTGCACCTGCTTTACCCATTCTCTGCCTCTTCTCGCTACCCCCTCCCTACGATGCTACCTCTCCTCAGAAGTAACATGTCAATACAAGGACAAGCAATGCAATTTCTGCAATGTGTTCAAGGAGGGGGGGGGGGGGGGTCACAGATGATTATAGGTGTCAAGAGGTTAATGTGACGATACCCAAGGAGCTTCTGAGGGCATTGTGCCCATGAGATGCGATGGAAAGGTCCGATGAAGTTTCTCGTGTCAGATTTCCTTTCTGCCATAGTCACTCCATGTACATGCAAGCTCTGAATCACACCCGACGTGGCATGCATGACAGCAGCAGCAGCATCAGTGAAAAAGTCAAGGGAAGAGTCAAAGAAAGCTTCGCTTTAAAAAAGCATAAGTACAATGTTCGTAACAATAGGAAGCCCAATTTGAAGAGCCAAATTGCCAGCATGACCATGAATCACCCAGAAACTGCCTTTCTGTGCTTCGTCCCACGTGTGCCCATGAAGCTGTATCAGAAAGCTCTCAAACCTTGGCCTAGTAGCTCCGGAAATTATTTGTGGCTCCCAGTAATCACTAGTCTCTACAGGGAAGTTTCACGAGTTGCAAAGCACATTTAGGTCTGGATAGTGCTGCTAAGGTTAGATATTTAGGACAATTACATAAGCTTGCTTCCCAAAGGCTCACCAAAAGTCATATATGGAATTAGCTAATACAGTCAAACCCAGCTATATCGAACTCGCAAAAAAACGCCTATCAGTTCGATATAGAGCATAATTCGATATAAGCCTGCTAAATAATTGGATGTCATAAAAGCACATGTCATTTATAAGATCACTTTATTAACGAAACTAGCTTAGTTTGGCATAAATTAGTCCTGCATTTTCTTCTGCTTGGGCAATTTCGCTGCCTGCGACGCACGTACTTCCCCACGTTGTCTAAGGAGTCGGAGCAGCTGAGGCCGCAACCTTCCGCATTCGCGCAGAAGCGCCGGACTAATGCGAGTGCACCAATCACTTCGGAGGATGTGGGCAAAGGACCGTAGTTGCTTTCCTCAATGTGCCTACTTTCATTTGTGCTCGATTTGGCGATGTAGTCTTCGTTTCCGGGCTCTACCGTGGTCGTGACACCATCATCTGCACTCACAAACTCGTCCACCGTTGATTCAAATGTCCCGAAAATTTTGACAGCTCGCTCCAAACTTCGGCAACACCGGCAACGGCTTCGTCGCATTCATCAGAATTTACAGTCCTCACCGAGCACGCGGAAACCGGCACGTATGAAGAACCCCTCGTACACGGCCGTGTGTACGCGTCGGGCGCCATGGGCACCGGGTTGCGAGTCTGGTCACTTCAGCCCTAATCGTGCCGAGAGTGCTCCTCGGAATCTTGCACGCTGCGGGGACATCCAACTTCTCATCGCGTTCGACGCGATTTATGATTTTGAGCTTCACGACGAAAGGCGAATTCTGCCGCTTCATCACGGCAACACTGCGGGAGAAGGCCCACAAGGCGTCGTCACAAGGCGCAAACACGATAAACCAGAGAAGCAGCCAGAGAACTTGCACTTTCGCCATCTTGCACGAGGAGAGCACAAGAGCCTCTGATTGGCTGTCTGAGCAAGCGCTTTAGGCGGGCCAGGATCATTTTTTGCTGGGGAGTGTCGCTAGATAGTGATCTAAAGAAAGGAAGGACGCTTGATTCTGCAACCCGTGAGGGAGCACGGCGAAGCGTCGTCAGGGGAGAGGGGGTGGCAGGTGAAAGATGATAGAGAAAGAGGGAGGATGTGGCCTAATAGACTCCACTATGCGCGACAGGGGGAGTGTCGACGGCTCGCCCGAACAGCCCGAGGCAGCGCGGTCACGGTAGGGAGAGCGGTTGGATGGAGCCGCAACGCCGGGTTTCCCCGCTACCGCGAGGGAAAGCCAACTTCTGGGGGCACTTTTCCGCCGCTTGACGTTTGATATATCGGGAGTCACTGCAATATTTGTTCGATGTAAGGGTAATTTTTGCTATATATACTCGTTGTAACTATACCGTGACCAGAAATTGTTCGATATATAGAATAATTCGATGTAAACGGGTTCGATATAGTCGGGTTCGACTGTAGTGATTCTTTTCAGGGCGCACACATGGTAGAGGAGCTCCATGCACTAGACCAGTTGATGTGGTTGACCCCAATGATCTGCGCCACGTGCCGACAGATGTAAACCACGACCAAAAAGATCATTGGCAAGACTGCCTCATTCAGACACCTAGTCTATTCTTCCACCATGGGTAAAACAGAGCCATAACAAAGAAGGCTCCTGGAAGGAGTACACCTATTAGATCCAACAGGCAGTCAAACTATGATTCCATAATAATTGAATTCTAGGGCTTTATGTGCCAAAACCACAATCTGATTATGAGGCCCGCTGTAGTAGGGGACTGCAGATTAATTTTGACCAATTGGGTATCCTTAACATGCACCCAATGCACAGCACACAGGCATTTTCACATTTCGCCCCCACCCAAATATGGCTGCCAGAGCCGAGATTTGATCCCACGACTTCGTGCTTAGCAGTACAGTGCCATAGCTGCTAAGCCACACCAACGAGGTGTGCGAGATAAATAGAGAGCATTGGATCATGCCCCCAGAAAAAATATGGAAGAAACCAGTCTCACAGATTAATAAACATTCACAAACATACAGCCACTAAAAAAGCCATCACACATTCTTCAAAAGCAACATAGCGGGGATGAGAATACAGCATTTTTCGTCTATTAGTGATACACAGAATAGGCAGAGAAAGTGCATAACCAGTGTTGTCAAAGGTAAACATCTTACGCTGGCCACATAGCACAACACTAAGTGCACAGCCTTTTTCAAAAGTAAGAGCTATCGTGTTACTGATGGCAGCTGAATACAAAATGTCTAGTCGGCTTCGTGCTGTGTTTGTCAAAGCATCAACGGGTACTCATCACAGCATTCCAGTAATGAGAATTCCTCAAACACAAAGCAGCACTTGTGCTCCTATTGGCTTTATTCCTATTGAGAAAGGCTGTACATACACTATCTTATGAAACTTAGCAAAAATCTCAATATGATTAGTATGACATAAGTTCCCATCATGCTACTACCATCTACAGTAATCTACAGTAAGAAAGAATGGGAGGAGACTAGATACCACGACAATGTGAATCTTTTGAATCTGCTGTTCCTCAGCTTGAGAGTATCTGAATGCATTTAATTATATATGACAGGATTACAGTACCCTGGTGCTGAAGAACAGGAGATTCATTAAAACAGCTGCAAAAGAAGTGACACAGAAGTTGACCTTCCCCCAAAAGCAGTGCAAGAAATAAACAGGTCTTCAAAGTGACAAGCCAATAAAATTCCATGAATAAATACTGAATGGAAGAAACAATGCAGGTATTATCCAGGATGAAGTCTGGAATAAGCATTGCTATGACCAAGGTGCCACACGGCATCTAACCAGTGGACCACAATTCTAATTTATCTTTTCTTACGAGTCAAGCTTCGATAGGCTGAATCCTAATTCATGGTGCAGTCTGATACAGAGTACATTGTGTTTCAAGGGTTGAAAAAAAAGACAAGTATATAGTCAAGCAAAAGCAATGAATGAGTGTTTCAAGGTGTCTTTTATTTAGATTCGCTACTGACAAATTCAAGACAAAATATTGTGTGCAACAAAGGAGTAGGTGCCGCATAGAAAAAGATGCTGACAAGATGATGAAATAGGTTATATGAGTGCAGCCATAAGGCTTTAGTGTTGAGAACTTGGAAATACTGATTATCTGCAAAACAAGGCACCCACATAAGGGTAATACCTCAGCAGCCCACAAGTATTTTTGTAACTGATAGCGTTAACAACCAACATTTTCAAACCGGTTCATTATTAGTCAAGTTACTGTGCTGCCAGGAAGCAAGCTTCACTACCAGCACAAACACCCCGTTTGCATCAACTAGTGTTCACAAGTGATGTTCCTTCCCTGCCTTCTAGTATACTGAAGATGAAGGATTGCATCTCAGGTATCTCAAAAGCCCAGCCCATTTTATTCTTCTGCTTCATCTTTCACAGCATGACACACCTCTCGTGGTGGTTTAGAAGCACGTCCTGCATTCGCTGTTTTACCAGCCAAAAGATTTAATTGATAATGTTGCAGACAGTGCATTCTACATAGTGGCACTTTCGCAAGCGACCTTGATTTTCCAGGAGGAAGCAAGGGTCTCTCAAGCTCTGAATAATTGTCATGATGCAACCTAAGCATCGTGCTTGTCTCTTAGCCATGCCCACACCTGGTGAGGGGCTCTTTAACACACTAAAATGTTTGTTTAGCCAGGAGTAAATTTGATGGAAAGCAAGAAGCCCCGAGGATTCGCCTGCATTTAGAAATTATCATGGTTATTTTGACTGCAAACACAATTGTTCTCAAGGCATAGTTGATGAATAATTGCTTTTAACTTTGTTGAGCTTTCCCATGCAGGCATACTACACAAATATGGTTACTGTTATTCAAGCAGTGTCACCACAAATTTCTTCGCAACTTGTTAGACAACAGTGAAATAAAAATTACTCAGTTCTACATATATTAAAACGAGGCAAAACTTGTGGCCCCTTCCCAATGCACAAGAACACCACACAGCATACTGCACATGTACTACATAGGTTCGACATCTAGACTACATTTATTCCAAAAAGTACACCAACATCACTGCTGCCTACTCTGCAGCATCATGGTTTTCATGTGTGCCCTCAAGTTATCGGTCTGTACAAATGACTTGGAGCAGACGTTGCAGTGATATGGTAGCTCGCCTTTGTGGACAAGCAAGTGTCACTTGAGGTTGCTGCTTTTTCACAAAAGTCTGAGGGCATTAGGGGCACTGAAATGGCTTCTAGCCTGTATGAGCCCTTATGCATGTATTCAGACAGAACAGTTTTCCAGGTTCAAAGTCAAGGAAGTAACAGCGGTGGAGGTGTCTCTGCTGCGACTTATTTTCGGGAGTTGTTGGAGAGGATAGATGCCTTGATCCTGCATATTGAAAACCAGAGTGCAATTATGGAAAGCCAAAATGAGAACAAGAATGCTAGTGCTAATAATGAGCATTTTGCTAGTCTAGTATCTTGAGGGCAATCTCAGAAAGCATCTAGCAAAGCACAGCTGGTCAACCTGTCAGATTTCCTTAATATTTACACATGTGATTGCCCAATGACCAGGTTTCTAAAATCCGAACATACTTTGACAAATAAAAGTTTTTAATGATAAAATTTATTAATGTGAGAGGACGTGGAGTGGAGTGATTGCATCGCCTGCTGCTTCAGCCAAACAGTATACGAAAGTTTTCAATAAGTTGTCATAGTGAAGCTAAAATTTTCATTCTTCGATAAAACATAGAACCATACACATACTACAGTGCCACAAACAATATTGTAATGGTTAGCTTCGAACCATTTTCTCCCAGTGCAGCATGCCAGTGCACTATCTATCGGTCGAAGAAATACCCAGTGGCCCAGGTAGGAGGGAACACATTTGGATACAAACATACATATAGATAGACAAGACGGTTGGCCCCTGGAAAGTGCATGAAGTACTGTAAACATCCTAATGCATTAAAACAAGCTAACAAGACAATGATGAATGCACTTGTTTGAGTGCATCCACACTTATGTTCACCAATTCTCTTTCAGTGCCACTGACATAACATATGTTTTTGCCTTTTTGTTACGCCGTGTCACTGATGTTAGATGGGAATGTGAGGACAATAACTGGAGAGTATTTGTCATTATTCGTGTCATCCTTGCCCTTCTATATAACCAAAAATATACCACTGTGTTTGTTTTACAATATCTAAGAAACAGAAACCTGACCCTGGAGGTGCATCACATCAAAAAAAAAAAAACTGGCACTGAAAGGGCCTAGGTGTTTGATCCTGTTGGATCAAACACCTAGGCAGCCACATAACAATACACTTCAACAAACAAGACTTCCCTATAAGTGGAGCAGCTAGGAGCTTAGAAAAACAACATGCAATTAGTTGTTATTGGATTAAACAGGTAGCAGTTCATTTGAAGAACATCGACATGTTTCAGTGAGACCTAACAATCAGAATTTATCATGATTGAGCAATTTGCTATAGATACTGGTTTTCTGAAGGAATAGTTGACTGATGAGCTCTGTTGTGCCCTCACATAAAGAAATGGCGCATTAAGATGTTTACAGTAATGCATGGCAATGTCCCTACAACTTGCTAGATTATGCTGAAGCATGCCTTTAAGTTAATCAACAGTTCAATACAATAGAGGATATGGTGACACTTTTACTTCCAGATGCACCACAACACACTATGTAGATTACCTATTCAGATTGCATGGAACATTTTCACGGCCAGTGACCTACTCCAGTGGTATCACAGTGCTGCATTTTCATATTTCTACTCCAGTGAACGGTCTGCACAACGGACTTGATGGCCACTCACTCGTGTTAATGCACAGGTAATCCTTCAGCTCGGGCGTTCTTGAAAATCCTTTCAAGGCACAAATAGCATTCAAACGGACACCTTCCTGTGTGGAAATTGTTGTGCACTTTCTGATCAAGCAGTATTAGAGTCTTCTCATGGGAGGTACGGTTCGTTTAGAAGTCTATTTATAGGTGGCACAGCTGCCAATATATGCTATACTCGTTTAAAAATGTTAATAGATGAAATACTGGTCTGCTACATGGTAGGTTAGATTTTTTTTTAATTTTTTGGATCTAGTATTTAGCGGAAACTTCAATACACCCACACATGGCAAAAGTAAGCGGTTTGGAAGGCCTCGTAGCGTGCATATCTGGCAGCCAATGAGCCAATTGAGACCATCTGGGGATCTTTAATTGGCACCCAATGCATGGTACACAGACATTTTCCATTCCACCCCACTAGAAATGCAGCTGCCATGGCTGGGATTCCATCCATCCTCAGGCTCAACAGTGCATTGCTAAAGGCACTGCGCCCCCACAGCGAGATATTTTATTTTTCTCGATCATTAGGGTGTGCAAATAGTCTTTTAACCCAAATTGAGTATGAATCGAAAACATATCAACTTTTGCCAGAAACAAATACAATACTTTCGAATAGTTTCCGAATTATATAGGACAAGTTTTTCAATATATAAAGAAAACAATTTTCAAGTCCTGTCATTCAGAACATTATAAGGTTTCTGTCATTACACTGCACAGTACAAAGCATACTTTATTAAAGGCACAAAGGGAGCATTAGCCATGGATGAAAGTGGCCAAAGAAATTTTGGAGCAGCTCTGGGAGCAGCGAATTTGGCACTTTGAATTATGTTTGGAGCATGAATTGTGGATGTTGGAGCAGCCTGGTAAGCGTCAATATGAGGGAAATACAGGCATGTGAAGAAAATGTGTTGCTTATTTGACGTTGCAGAACACTACTAAGTTACAACAGATCAGTTCACCCACCCAAATGTAGCATGAAGCTACAACAGAAGCCCATACAGGTTTCTCAGAAACAAACATTAAATTACATACCGGATGTGCGAACTAAATATGGCCAAGAAAAAATAACCTAGGGCTTTTCCTGAACAGTGCCCACTTTATTCCAATAGGCTTGTTTTAATGCTAGCTGAATTTTATTTTTTTTCATCGTGAACAAGCAATATTTTAATAAAATGACATTTATTACCTTACTTATTCACTAACTTGTCAATGCAAAGGTGGAATACGTCCGATAACAGCATACATAGCAACCTAGGTCTTGTGCGATCCTCTTTTTCTGACAAAAATTTAAAAATGAGAAAAAGAAACCAGAAATCCTGCAATTTTTTTTTTTATGTCCACGTGACAATGTGTCCCCACATCAGTAATATAAGTCATCGCACACGTAAACTTCGTCAGTGCATTGTGTATATGATGGACATGCAAACCTGGGCCACGGTCTTGCAACGGTTTGCTTTCCGAACAGTTACATGATCTCACAACTTCACCTTCAATAGGGACCAAAGATGTGCACCAAAAACTGCTGATGCGGCAAGAAAAAAGCACAGCCGCTCATTCCCAGCCCCTATTTGACGACGTTTGTGTAAAGATTGATGCAATCTTCGGCACACAGAAGCATCGTCATGGTCACAGCGTTTTTTAGTGGCACGAGCATCGAGTGGCGCTATTGTTTCTTGCGCAGCACATCCTGTTCAGCTCCCAAGACGACCAGGAAGAAAATTCAAAATAAATCGGAAAATAAAATAGAAACAAAAATAGTACAGTACAAAATTCATAGGTTTCATTATAGATATGATACCCGAGCATAAGTTTAGTTACAAGGTGAGTTACTGAAGCGTCTGGAATAATTAGAATTAATTAGAAACCACTGATCAGCAGACACCAAAGCACAGAACTGTGGACTCTACACACTTGCCACGTGAGCATGACTTGCGAAATTTCTGGAAACCCGGATGTAGAAAGCAGAAGTAATGATGTCACGCACAACAAGGTAGCATGATATTTAACGGGCTAATTAATGGAAAACAGTTGCCTCCGAGTTAGATTCATGTGTTCCATTCACCTAAAGTTAACCTAAAGAACACCAACGCAGAGGTGCGACTGCCACTAACACGTAAGTCGTAGATTAGGGTCGCCTACCAATTTTTTATTTATTTATTTCATGAGCTGTCTTTCTAGTGAAAAAAGAAATCTTCAATTTCTGGTGACTCTCTTTAAGCCCGAATATTCCTTCGGAAACTGCGTTCATAAAATCAAAATTCAAGAATTTTAAGCACTGCTAGAAGGTGCATTCCTAGACATCCTAGGTGTTAAAAAGGCGGTTTATGAATCGAAGAGTTTCAGAGGTACTCAAGGATTCGTATGAACTGTGTGCCAGAGAAAGACCAGTGGCTGCGGAATTGCCAGTGTCTTAGATGAACCAATGTAGGAATGAAAAAAAGCGCACAGCTATTAAGCAGTTCATACATACATTAAGCTGTGCAGGTGCTGTGTGGACAAGAAGGTAGTGCATCAAAATCCCAAGCATTGATTAAAATCACAATACTTAGAATATGTCAAAAACATACCGAAGCACTTCCGATTGGATCATGATGCAAGTCTGACCAATAAGTGTAAGGTGTTTTAGTAAAATTACAAGGCTGGATACTTGCCCTCACAGTGTAACTCTAATGTAGAAAGTTCACTTCTTTCATTGTCCTCACAGTGTTTTACATTATGCGTGTATATTATACACAGTTGAATGCCTTTATAATAGAGAGCTTGGGGCCTCCGAAATCATTCAATACACAGGTCACTTCGTTGTAAAGGTTGTGCATGGCACAGCTCACAATAGAACTGGGACAAAATTATTACTTCATCATGCAGGTCATTTCATTCTATAGGCATGCATTGTAGAGGTGTTCCACTGTACCAAGTGTTTGGATAGGTGCTTTCCAGGTATGTAGGCATGAAATAGTTGAAATTCTCATATCTGACGTTGACATCATGAGTTCTTGCATGGAGGCCACATTCTGTAAACTTGAAAAAATTGACTGAAAAATTGAAGATGCCTCATTTGTTCTGCAGCTGCACGGTTTTCATGATTCTGAAGGTACAAGAACTGTGATGGAACTAAATTTTCAATGGGCATAATTAATTGGCACTTGAATACGTTAAAATGCTGATGAATGTCTATCATGGCAGCTGCCATTAAAGGGTCATAAATATAACTCCCAAATGCAAACCTGGCATTCTAAAAGATCTTTTGGACGTGAGACAGATGCTGAGAGAGTGCAATAGGGTAGCTCATAATGATTTAGAGCTTGCCTTGAGCACGCCTTTTGTGGGATGCATATGCACTTCATTAACAATGGTTTAGCTTTAGACCCGGCACACAGCTGAAAAGTCGAAACAGCCAAGACTGAAAGACAACACACTGTTTTTGATATCAGTGTTCAGCGACTTCGCTGTTGTAGATTTTGCCTGGTTCAGGAACCCGCCTGTGTCAACTTGCTCGAAGCAAGCATCCCTCTTGCATTGTTTCACTATAGGAAGAATTCCTATGGCGAAAGTTCAGAAATGACAGGCCAAAGTGTTTCATGAACAACTTTTTCTTTTGTAAAACCATGTAAAATCACAAGCGATCACGAATTTCTGAAGCTGACAAAAGATTACGGCTGAATATCAACAAAGCAGAATTATCATGGCAGAAAGCATTCTAGTGTGGCTCCTTACTTGTGCGTTTGCGAGCTAAGCATTCTTGCTTCTTTCTTTAGATCAGGGTAATGCTCCCGATTCCAGGTTGTTCTGGTGCACGACGTAGAAGCACCACTCACCTTCTGTGGTCGAGGTATGCTTGCAGTCCGAGAGCAGGAGGAACTGTGGAGAGTGGCGAGCAGCGCCCGGTGTCGTCATTGCACCAATGCCTCTTGATGTGTAGGTATCACTCAAAGCATCAGAGAGGCTCAGTACTGACTCTTGACAGCTTCAAGCCCTGAACTCTTAACTAAACACATAATAACATAAAGCAACATTTGTGCTTTCTAATGCAGCAGAATGCCGCCACACACATGCACTACTTACATTCTAGATTCAGACTAGTAATGCATTACATGAAGTACACCAGCGTGGCTGGTGACTTAGCAGCATCATGGTGCTGTGCTTTCATATGCAGCCTATGGTCTACCGGCATGCACAAAGGATTTGAAGCAGGTCGTGCAGCGGTATGGTCACTTGCCTGTGTGGATGTGCAAATGCCCCTTGAGGCTACTGCTATTCCTAAAAATTTAAGGGCGCGAGGGGCACCGATATGACTGCTCGCCTGATTGGACGTAGAAGTGATCATTCAGACTGCATCTATGTGACAAGCTCCGATGGCACAAATGGCATTGCAACAGCCGCTTACCCATATGGATGAGCAGGAGTCTTTTCAGGATGCCATTTTGCAAAAAGCTCTTTGGGCACGAAGGGCACTGAAATGGCTTTTGTTTGTATGGTTATGTAGGTTGTCCTTGAGATTAGACATTTGCCAGAAGCACTGTGGGCACAAACAGCATTTAAATTAACGCTCGCCCGAGTGGGCCCTGATGTGTTTTCACACAAAACAATTCTCAAATTTCAATCAGAGAAATCACAGGGGTGGAGGCATCTCCTTGCTGCGACTTCTCATCCTTGGCAGTTGTTGGAGAGTATGAATAAACTGACCCTGCCCAATGAAAACAAAACTGCACTTACGAAATGCCACAGACAGTAGCTCATCAAAATTTACAGTCATCACCGGGCACGCGGAAGCCGGCACGTCTGAAGCAATTTCAAATGAACCACTTGTACACGGCCGTGCGTACGCGTCGGGTGCCACGGGCACTGAGTCAAGAGTTTGCCTGCTTTAGCCCTTATCTCCCCCTTATTCTTCAAGATTGTGCTGAGAGTGCCCCTCGGAATCTTGCATGCTGCAGGGTCATCCGACTTCTCAATGCATTCGGCCCGATTTATGATTTCAAGCTTCACGGCGAAAAGCAAATTCTAATGCTTGATCATGGCAACACTGTGGGAGAAGGCCCGCAAGGCACAAACACAATGAACCAGAAAAGCAGCGAGACAACTCGCACTTGCACCATCTTGCACAACAAGGGCACAAGAGCCTCTGATTGGCTGTCTGAGCAAGCGCTGCGGGCGGGCCAGGATCATTTCTTGCAGGGGGGTGTCAACGACTCGCCCGAAGCAGAGGGAGTGCGGTTGGAGCCGCGCCGCCGGGTTTCCCAGCCACCGCGAGGGAAAGCAAACTTCTGGGGGCACTTTTGCGCTGCTTGTCATTCAATGTATCGGGAGTCACTGCTATTTTTGTTCGATGTAAGCATAACTTTTGCTATATATACTCATTGTAACTATACCGTGTCCAGAAAATTTTCTAGATACAGAGTAATTCGATGTAAACGAGTTCGTTATTGTCGGGTTCGACTGTACAGCTGCACTCAAATTTCGCATTGGGGAGTATCGTAATCGTCGGTGAACTTTTTAGTTTGCTCTGTCGAGTTTTTGTACACCCGAGACCACAGCACATTTTGCACATTCCTCAAAAGCAAAATTACGCCCGTGTCTTCTGACATGGAGGAAAGAGAAAGATAGGAAGGTGCATCGCGCAACGTGATTGAAGCCAAGCGTGCTGTCCCAACACGTGACCGGAAATACAGGCAGAGCAGTCGAGCAGCTGCTGGCCAAGCGCGGATTGATTAAAATCTACCTATAGAATAAAGGAGGAATTACCGGGCACCATACGTTTCGGCAAAGCTCGATTCTTGATCAGCGATCTTGACGTAGAAGTCATGTGTTGGGCCAACAGTGGGCAAAGGGACTGGGTTCACGGAGCACTCACTTGCCAAGGCTGGCTGTGTGACATAATGTTCTCTCCAACCTTTTTCCTTCCTCCATATCTTGTGAGTTTTTGTCGCTTGCTGTCACACCATTCAACTCCCCTGAGAGGTTGTTGACCAACTTCAGCAACAAAAAGCAACCCCTGAAGCAGTTTGGCACAGAAACTTTCGTTTGTATCAAAATGGCACAACTGTCGCAAGAGTCCCACCCCTGCATGCTGGAATATTTTTTTAAGAGACTTTACAGTGCAGTTTATGAAAGCAGAGTCGCACTTGCCCTCTTTGATGCAAAAGAATGAGAACGTGCTCATGCAGCTTATTGCACATATATGTACAGCCACGTTCAATGTGAGCTGGATGTTAGCGTTCGTTGTCAAAAGGACTGAAAAACTGCAGTGCACGGTGCCACACACATATGAAAAATTGGAACAACGGCAGTGTGCCGTTGCTCAAGTCACTGCTCAGGTGATCAGACTGTACAAAGGATATTAAGCAGTGTAGGGAAATAGGCACTTGACTGTGGGTGCACACTTGTGTCTTGGAAGTTTCTCTTCTGCAAAAAGCTCCGAGGGCGGTACCAGTGGCAGCGAAGCAACTTGCCACCTGTGTGGTTGCACTTGCAGATGATTACGGCAGACAGCCTGGTGGTTGCGTGGTGGCAATGAACACAACTGAGGCACTTCTGCTGCAACTACTGGTTTTTGCCTGTTGCTGGGCAGCAATGATGCCTTCCTGTGACAAGAGTTAAAAGAACATAACCAGGTCAGCCACCTGCACAGCCCTTTGTTTACAATAGAGGCGCTCAAAAATTAAAATTTTCAAGTCTACTCGAACACAAATATTCTACAGAAACGACAGCCGAATGCTGAATCAACTATTTTCAACTTTTAAACCCAGTGAAATATATAGGTTTCGATAGAGCCTGTTCAGCGACAAAAGGCTTAGTTATTTTAGTTGGTACATCTAATGCTATTATAAACTGGATTCCAGCTGAACTGAACCTCATAAAGAACAAAGGAAAGTTCGTCGTCTATGAAGCATCATGACAATGATACTAATTAAACAAAGAAACAGCACAAGTTCAGATGCACATAATTCAATGTAGTGCTCACTGAAGGATCTAAATGCAGTATACTAATGTGCCACATTATTATTATATTGAATCATGTTAAAGTTCGAAGGCACCTAAACATAGCGAGACATGACAAATGATAAATTGCTTTACTTAAATTGACAGAAAATTTTTAGGCTGTAAAGGTGCGACACACTTATTTATCAACTGTAAAACTACTGCACATAAGGGAGCCCATTCATGTGCTTGCACAATAAGACCTGTGTCAGCACAACAACCATGGTTCTGTTGCAGCATTCAAGAGTCGCTACTTGGATCGGTATTTCTTCCTGTAAACTGCAAAACTAGTGTGTTCCTTTTAATATTACAACAGATAGAATATTTTACCATATTCAATAATAAAAAAATTAAATTATGGGGTTTTACGTTCCAAGACCACTTTCTGATTATGAGGCACACCGTAGTGGAGGACTCCGGAAATTTCGACCACCTGGGGTTCTTTAATGTGCACCTAAATCTAAGTACACGGGTGTTTTCGCATTTCGCCCCCATCGAAATGCAGCCGCCGTGGCCGGGATTCGATCCCGCGACCTCGTGCTCAGCAGCCCAACACCATAGCCACTGAGCAACCACGGCGGGTAGTATTCAATAATGATTGCCTAATCGAAAAAGAATAGGAAGGATTATTCAAATGGCGCACAAAATTTCAAATATTATCCCACCCTTATGCACCACATTATAAGAGTTCACACTACGCTAACATGAAGCCATTATGCATTTTTGACAAATGGGCAAAATTTACAGTGGCATGGCCAAGAAAAAGTTGTCTGCTGGTTACGGGAAATCATTAATAGATTTTCCTTCAGTAACATGGTCTATATAGAGACACTATGACAGAGCAACATTTACCTATCCCTCAATGTAGAGTCAACTGCTGTTATGCTACTGCTAGTAAATTAATTTGCTTTCTTTGATAAGTGTTCCGAGCACCATTCCTTATTTATCACTCTCAATGTCCTTAGATTACTTCTACCTTCACACATATACTTTTTCCTTTACTTTTTGTACCATGGGCTGTTGAACATTTCTTACAGGGGGATGTGGGGCTGAAAAGTCCGCTTTTGAACCTATTTGCCAACTTTAACAAAATTCAGCAGGAGGCTTCGTCTTCTTGTCGTTAGAACATGTACTAAAATTGATCACCCGAGCAAAAAAACATTAGAGCAGAACTCATCTCACAGTGACTGTCGACGGTAATGCAAATAGCATTCAAGCTATATAACTACAGACCGTACAGACAGTGTAGTGGTAATTAAGAGAGCTTTGTTGCCTCAGCTTTATGCCACATACTTCAACATCATCCCAGCTTGCTATGGAACTCGCTTGCCAAGGTCGCCCATGAGCATTGCAGCGTGACAACTGTATGATGCCAAAGCAGTAACGATGGAATGACGAAGAAAGAATGATATCGATGGAATGACAAAGGAGGTGCAATAATGTAACGACAACCACATGACAATAACAAGAGGACAATGAGATGACAATTGTATAGTGACAATGGCATCCTGATGACGGTATGATGAGAACCAGAGGTAGAAACTGGAATGCCAATAATGACACGACGTGGCAGTATAACAACAATGGTATGACAAAGAATGCATGATACCGTTTGTGTGATGACGATATAATGACAATGATGGCATGACAACAGCAGCATAATGACAAATGAGTGATGACAGCATTATTAGGATAGGATGACAAGCAAGGAATGACATTGATGGATCAGCGAAGGTGGTATGACAACGACGGAAGGACAACAGGATGACAGTACTGAAGTAATGGCGATGGTGAAACAACAGCAAGACAGCGATGGCATAATGAAAACGGTATGACGTCTGTGTGACGATGGCTCAAGACTGATGAGAATCGGAGGTCGAAGTTACAATGACAATGTAACAACCACGACGGCATCACAATGATGGTACGAAAATGAATGCATGACCACGCAATGACGACAATGGCATGACAACTTCATGAGGACAATGAAATGATTGTTGTATTAGGAAACCTATATGACAAGATAGCGTTACCATGACAAGCCTCAGATGACAAGGCTGGTGTGACAACAATGACGCAACCACAATGGCATAATGACAATGGTCTGGCAACGGATGCATGCTTGCGACTGTTTCAAGATGATGGCTTGACAAAAGCTGCATAATCACAAATGAATGACACATTACGATCACAATAGAATGACGAATAAAAATTTATGTCAATGAAACGACAAAAGCGATTTGGCGACGACAGCTTGACAACAATGGTATAACGTTATTGAAGTGATGAAAACCATAAAACCATCGCGTAATGACGACGGCATGACTGTGGGATCATGATAGGGCAGCGACAATGGCACGATGAGATTATGACAAACGACCACAAGCCCATACTTAGTGGCCCAAATTATTAGACAACTTGAGTGACTGGATCAGGGTAGAAGGCATGACAACGGCATCATGAGCAAGATCACGAAGCTGGAATGACGTATCAACAACGTGCCCATGCAGACTTATCTGTTGGAGACGACGGATTTGAACTACAAATCAGCAAGGGACACCATTGTTATGAAGGCTGTGCATAAAGATTCCCTCGCATTAGGCAGTCAGCAGGCTCAGGTAATACCTGGTGAAGCTCCAAAGCAAGTGCACACTGGCCTTGAGGCAAAATGACAATGGCTGCTTTTTAGTTGAGATGAAAATGATGGCATGATAATGGTGCATAATCACGACTGAGTCACCACAGTATGATCATTATAACACGAATAAGGAGTGACATCGATGCAACAGTGAAGGCAGTGTAACGACTAAGGCATGACAACAATTGAATAAATTTCTGAAATGATGACAGTGGTGAGAATGATGACAAGCATGACAACGGCTACATGACAATGGCATGACAAGACTCAGATGACAAAGCTGGAATGTCAATGATGGAATGACCACAATGACAATAAAGGAATGTTACAGGGCATTATTGCAAGCATAAAATTATCAACAAGAATTAACAATGCACATTCACAAGACAGGGTCATTTAAATAGTACACTGAGAGTAGCTTAGCAAACTGCATTCTTAATGACCAGTTAAGTGACTTCTCTTGGAGCATTGAACACAATAACTGATAATGAGGGTAGATTTAATGGTATTATTACAAACTTCAAGGGGGGATGGTTAGAGGACCTTATGCCGGAAATATTCAAATATTTTTGTAATATCCTTTTTTCTTGAAGAAAAATTTTTGAAATCTTTTGCATAGACACAGAGCTCCAACATTTTCTGGTTCTTTATTTACTGCACTTTGTTATGAACCAAAAGAATATGTGTGCTATTACCATTGTGTAACAAGAAAGTTTACACATAGAAGATTCAAATTTTAAACCGTTCTGTTAGAAAAAGGTCTAGCGGCAACATGTTATGTGGTTCAGTTTGTGCGATAAGCATTTGGAATTCATACATAAAATAATAGATTGTAAAATTCAGAGGTTGCAGAGAAATTTCTATTTTTGACAGCAAAAGTAGCACTTCTGAGACCTATTATAAATATTGTCTCATCTGACAAATTGGCCTAAAGGCTCCTGATGCGCAGTCTGCGCGATTATTTTCTTCAGATTGCCTTTTTAATACATTTTCTTTTGCTTGTCCTGATCTTCCTCTTCTTGCATTTGGCAGAGGTTTGGAGGTCTGCCTTTAAGAGGAAGCTTTAACTCGGCAACTCCAATCCAAATCCGTACAAAGGAGGAATCGTCTTACTTGGAAACCACTGCACCAAATCAAATAATGTTTATTGCATCTCAAAGAACACGTTATAGCCCAGCGGCTGCTGGAAGCCGATTTTTTATTTCAGTCATCCACCTTTCCATAATTGCCGAAATGAAATATTTTCTGAAAATGACACTATCAAGTTTACAACTATTTAGCTAAGCAATGAAAAATAGTACTGAAATTCTGCCAATTGCATCTAATACATCTAAAGTGGTCGAAATTGATGTATTATACATGGCTTTTATACACACAACATATATGTGAGTGACTTTTGCACTACCCTTCTAAACATGGTAACAAATTCGCCTAAGATATGAATATGCCAAATTTGTCAGATGTGGATGTTTTAACAGATGCAGTTTACAGAACTTCCACATCTGTTCTTGGTGTAGCTATGGAATTGTAAGCTTCATGCCTCTCCATTTTTTAAACTTTCCTATTTCCTGCGATATTTGTAAAAAAGCATTCAGGCCCAACATCAAAATTCCACTTCCAACAGTCACTAGAATTGAACTTTCTCTCTCGAATGCAACAAATTTCATTAAAACTGGCCAAGGGGTTATGTCAGAAAAGCATTAGATTTTTACATGTACCTGAATAGTTGGGCCCGAGCTAAAGCTTCCTTTAGACATTCTGGCGTGGTCTATCTCTATCCTTCTCAGTACAGCATCGCAAATAACACAAAGGGTCTCAAGGACTTTCTTTGCGGCATTGTTGCCATCAGTGTAGTCACTAGACAGATTTAGTGGGGCGTCCGCAGCAGCTCTGAATAAACAGGAAACCCACGGAGGCAACAGTATGCATGCAGGAGCATGTACAGTCTCTTGCGTGCACTTGCAGCTTTTTAAAAGCTGCATAGCATCCGCTGCAGGCTCTGCAGGATGCTCTCGTGTGTTGTCACATGTCCACGAGCGCGAATTTTTCTATATGGCTTTTGCCAAAGATATGACTCCGGCTTTTGGTGACTTCGTAATAATGGCTACACAGTTTCAGAAGCTGGCATACGGCAGCACCAAGTGGCACACTAATGGCTTGTGCGGGTACAAGTCAGCAATCGCCTTCTCAACTTTTGCTTCCGGCCAATTATTGCTGTTTCGTGCATATGCACACACACTTCGCTATGAGCGCGTGACCTCGCAGTGCGTATACGGCCGGTTGCGGGCACCCAACTAGAGCTGTCTACTAATTGCATTATGAACAGACCTGCCGTGGTCGCTTGGTGGTTTCGGCATGCGCTGATAAGCATGAGGTCGCAGTATCAAATCCCGGCCACAGTGGCCACATTTCGATGAAGGCGCAATGCAAAAACGCCTGTGTACCATGCATTAGTTGCACGATACACAGTGAACCACAAACCACTAAAATTATTCCTGAGGGGACCTACTACAGTGTGCCTCATTAGATAGTGGCTTTGGCATGCAAAACCCAAGAATTTAATCAATATTAGAGACAGCAGCTCTTACTATGCTACAACAAACCTGCTTTTTGGGCACCTACACCAAGCCAAACTGGTCCACTCACTGAACTTCCAAGTCGCAACACACATGATGAGCCCATTCAATAGGACCAGTAGAGCTCATGCAAGTCAGGCATTTAATAGAACTCATGCGATAGTCTATCGTACAAATGATTATGCATCCGCAATATCAAAGAGGGAATCGTGCCCAGCACCTCATAACTTGACAGCACTTGCACTCACCAGCGAGAGCTTGACGGTATCCCATGGATGTCCCACAGAGGTCCTGGCCAGGTCTTTTAATGCAAAAGCATTATATGCCCCATTACGCAAAAATCAGATGTCATTGTCGGCGCAACCAAAAGATGTTACCAAAAATGGCCAACGGCACGACATGTAAAAACACTTCAGAAATGCTCGGACTGACGTCAGATTTGTCAGGCAGGTTTCTGTAAACAAAGTCAATTAATAGAATTTAAAAGAAAATTTGGTACATTTTGGTCTGCGTGGGAATCAAATGCAGCCCTGAGGTGCAAGATGAGCAAGCTTTTCCGATGCCACGGTGTCTCCATGGTTATGGTTGACTAAAGTTGTGCCTAGTGGGTACATCATGGCACACATCACGGCCTCCGACGGGTCACTTGCTTTTCGGACTTCATCAGTACTGTGTCCACTGTGATGCACCCTCACTGCTAGATCATGAGTGTATAAAATGAGGTGTCGCTAGTGCATACGTCAATGGACACGTCAAGTCGCTGCTCCCCATACGGCACTTGCTCTTCAGGTTATATTGGTACTTTGTCTACTGGGATGCACACCAAAACGCCTACCTCAGTGGCATCTGTGAGATGTGGTCACCCACGTACGCACGCCACAGAAGACGAAGCAAGGGAACACAAAAAAGATTGCCGTGCAAGTTTACAACGTGCACGACGACATACAGAATTAATGCCGAAGCGAAACCATTTGCCCAAAGCGACTACAATGCTTTCCACCCATAAGCAGTCTTAAGTGTCTCTACCAAACTTTTTCGGGATGTTATCTGGATGATTGATGGAGGTTATATCCCAGGCTTGGGACGTAAAATGGATGTTATTAGTCATGCTTGTTCTAGGAACATGGTGGCCTTTGCATGTAAATGAGTGGAGCAACCTTGTAAAACTTGCACAGCTTTATTGCAACTTTTCATCGGGCTGCCTATGTGGATGAATTTTGTGAACAGTCATCAGGCCCCTAAGAGAAGGGAAGAACCAAATAAAAAAAAAACAATTAAAAAGCAAAGCCAAAGTACATTAAACAGGCACTGTTGGAAATTGTATCTAACGAAAACTTCAAACGATGAAATATAGGCCAGCATGTCACTGAACATTCTCTTATGTGCAAAAAATGCGAAGTACTCCTTTTTTCGACCCAATAAAATTTTAAAATATAATCTGGCAGCTAGTGTAAGTGTATTTCTTGCGCTGGATTACTGAAAGCGGCGCACATTTATTGCATGCAAACTCTAAATGCATAATTGACTAATAAACAAAACTTTACTAATTAATCACACTTAATTAAATCACGGCATGCACTGCAATTTCTGAATTATAGCCAGTGAGGTCAAAAGGCATGTCCACTTAAGAGTTAATCTTCAGGTTGACACCAGAATACATCAGCCTCCCGTTACTTTTGTGCTTCAGTGCACAAAACAGAAATCTTAAGAAAGCGGAACGGTACATTTTTACCTTCAAGGGTACCTCACCAGGTCTGACCATATTGAGCTGACAAGCGCAGTCCATACAATGCGCACTAATGATTGTGTCTGCTATTAGCAGTGTTAGGGCGCTACGCGCTGTTGGAGCTGAAATTTCAAACCAAACATTGTTTGCTTTTCTCCTCGCAGACGCCGAGCTCCCAGCCGGAGAAGTGACATATATGCGCAAAGTGCCCCTCATCATCATCATCAGCCTGGCTACGCCCAGTGCAGGGCAAAGGCCTCTCCCATACTTCTACTACCATGGTCATGTGACTGAGGGCAGGGGTTTAACTGTTGTATTCATATAGGAGGTTGTGGCCATGTACTGCACCAGGCTGGCCAATCCTGATCTGGTGAGGGAGTGCATTACCGGTTCTGGTTACCAAGGTCAGGCCGCACTCCAGGCCTGTTTATGCAATTTTATCAACAAAGTTTTTTTTTTTTCCATCTGGCATCGGAATTTGAACCACGGTCCTTTTGCACCCGAGGCGGATGCTCTACCTCTACGCCATCGCTGCATCCATGCACCTACTTACTGCACCTACTTACACGTATATGCTGTGACGCGACTCACAGCGCCACGTGAGGATTATTCAAGGCAACAACTGTTATTTGTGTAACCTGTTGCTTCAATAGAAGAATTAAAGCTTAGAGAAATAATAAAACACACAAACTGAATGTCTGCGTGTTTTGTTTTACTTCGTAGTGTAGCAACCATTTCACTTGCTTGTTCCCACGTCGTTCAGTGATGCGTGCAGACTATTCATTTTCTACCGTGTTCGAGCGCATAATCATTCTCTGTAAGCCCCTTGTGTCTGCCTCAGTGTTCGTGTAGCACTGACTTATACCACTAGTAAGGCGTTCCCGTTCGCAAAGTGAAGCGAGACAAACACAAGAGCTCGCACGCGACACCGTCAGCAGAAGTTCGCCGCACAGCTCTAAAGCGAGGAAAAAAACAGATGGGCCCCGTCTACATTTCCAGTAGACGATTTCCGCAAATAATTTGTTATGCTGTTCAGGTGCAGATATGCGCTCAGTATCTTCAAATCAATGTGAAGATTCCCGAGTGTCAAAAGAGATGTTTCCAGCCTCTGAAACGTTCCCATTAAATACTCCCATACCGTCACGCAATCCTCGCGCTACGGTATGGGAGAACGCAGAGAAGGAATTTCACTTGCGGAGGCTAGGCGCCGCAAGTGGAGAGAGTGTATGTCGGCAGTGTAGCTAACTTCCTGAAATCACGGGTCTGCGCCAATTAAATATTTCTATCTCAGCTATTAATGAACCAACTTGAAAAATTATTGCAGTAGAATGCTCCCTAGAAGGCACATAACCACTTCCAGCTTATAACCGAAATTTTCCATAAGGCCTGGTGAGGGACCATTTACGTTTGATGGTGCATATCTCAAAACCAGTGCCATGCTCACTATTTGCTCCTAGCAGATATGCCTTACAAAGACAGACTGATGGCTACAATTTAGAAATTGCAATGTGTCCCACAAAGTAATTAGTTTAGGAGTTAGTATTTTTGCTTTAATTTATGGGGCAAGTCCACCACTTCAAGCAACCCTGATCTAGGACTAGAATTACACTATCTCCCACGGCCCATTTTGAATATTCTGTTCTGGAACAAAACAGTATACGCCCTGTACAGTTACTTTGTTAAGAAGCTAGATAATTAAAGAGAAAATAAAGAAATCTGTGAGTGACCATATGCAGCGCCAGTTTTCCACGAAACGACTACGGTGACTTGATTCAAAATGTCTTGCAATCCAGCAATTCAGAGAATTCAGCCTCTATTTGACCATGTTACAAAGAACTGAAAATTACACGGGACCAAAAACAATGCAAATTCATGAGGTTTAGGCTGCCTGCCGATTTTCAAAGTCGCCATCAGCAATGCATCAACGAAAGGCATAGCACTCTAGTACCAAAAACAGCCTTCAGGAGGCATCAGATAATTGAATGAATGGGAATACATGAGTGCCTACAGCTAAGGTAAACCTCCATCTAAAATGCAACACCTTCAACTACGTCCGAAGGAGGAAGTAACCAATATTGTAGGAAACGACACACTCACAGCTGAGTAAACAGCAGCCCCTCCTTTTTTTTCTCCAATGCAGATGCTCGCTCTCATGCATGACGAAACCACAACATTGCGAATTTTTCTATTTCTTTGAAGCTGCGGTTGCTTGAGACGACACATGTTGGTCTGTGCCAACAAATTTGTGCTAAATTTAATCATAGGAACAAAAACAGTTTTAGTTATACGGGTATTAGACAAAAGTTCAAAGCAAGGCCAACCTTGCAAATTGATAGACATTCAGCTTTGAGTTGGCAGAAAAGTTTTGAGCCATGTGACATTAATTTTATGTGAACCCTGAAGTTATTCAGCTAGCAAACAAGACAAATACCATTATAAACGCAGTGCCTATTCTGTGGACCAGACCACAGGATAAACTCTCACTTTATTCTGTGGACCAGACCACAAAATACGCTTCAGCTTTATTCTGTGGACCAGACCACAAAATACACGTCAGCTTTATTTTGTTGGGTAGTGCGGTAGTTCCCCCTGTCGGTCGGTTGCGCTAGCGAACATTGAACGATTGGGATGTGCGCTGTCTAGTGCCTGCTTCGGAAGTCAGCACGTCGTTGTGCTGTGCGTTGTATGCCATGAAAGCGGGACGAAAGTTCTCCTCGTTTGAGGAACTCCGATCGGCAATAGCCGACTATGAGCGCACGGTTTACGCCGAATTTTGGATTAGTAAGTCGCGAACCGTTCATGCTGCAAGAAAGAAAGGCATCACACGCCCCATTGACGAGAACATGACCTACTACAGTTTGACGTACAGCTGCAAGCACGGCGGAAGAACGCACAAATCCGTGTCAACAGGTGCTCGTCCTAAACAAACGTAAGTTAATGACTCCTCCGCATGTTTAATTCACTTTATTGACGTTTTACAAATCGTGAAATAATGGCGTTGGGAGGGTATAGCATAGTGCAGGAATGGCGTACACCACGTGGAAAGCCGTGAATCCATGTGGCAGGAGGAATGTAACTTCACTGCTCCTATGTATCTATTTTATACAGGACATACAAGATCAACTGCCCGGCCCACATTTCCTTCCTTGCCACCAAAGATGGGAAATGCTTGGAAGTAATTGAAGTTGTTGACCAACACACTCACACGTTGAGTGAGGTATGTCTATTACACTGCCATTCAATCAACAAATTAGTTTCCCTTTATCCTATAACTGTACTTTAATTGAAAACTACAAATACTACCCGCTATGCTTTCCTTGATATCTGTTGGCTTCATATGGTTGCGTCTAACAAGAACGCTAAGGCCCTCGGTCAATTCTTTCATACAAAAAATGTTAATACATGCAGCAGTAGATGAGCTCCTGAATTCGTTCTTCTTCCTTGCAGAAATGTTTCCAGCACCTTCCACGCCAAAGAAGACTCAACGAAGAGGAAACTGGAGAAGCGAAGAAACTTCTTGCACTCAAAGCTAATAAGAAATGCATACAAGGGCACTTCTTCAATGGTGGGAAGAGAATACTCCTGCGTGACCTTCACAATTTAACAACAAAGATGCAGGCGGAGAAAGTGAAAGGCTCAACGCTTGATTTCATTGCCTCCCGTGTGCAGGAATCTGGCGGCACTATGGACATGCTTGTGGATAGTGATGATGTGCTGATTGGCCTTTTCTACCAAGATAGTGACATGAAAAAGGCATATGAGAACTTTCCAGAGATTGTTTTTGTTGATGCCATTCACAAGACTAATGATAAACGGATGCCATTGTATGTTGTCCTTGCGGAGGATTCCAATGGTGAGAGTGAAATAGTGGCATTGATATTGTGTGCAGGTGAGGACGAGGCAACATTACAAGCATTGTTTTCAAGGTTTAATATGAACAACAGGTCAACCACGGACACTAAAGTTATTATGACTGACAAAGACTTTGTAGAAAGAAAGACCTTGAAGAATGTGTTTCCCTGTGCAGTGAGCACTATATGCTTATTTCATGTCCTGCGAACATTTAAAAGGGAGGTGACCATAGAGAAGATGGCTGTCACTAGTCAGATGAGGATGCACATTCTGGAATTATTGCAGAAGTTGTGCTACTCTCAAACTGAAGAAGAATACCAAGAGACCTATAAAAGCTTGCAGAACACTGGTTGTGCCAAGGTTCTTCAATATTTCGATAAAAATTGGCACCCGATACGCAATGAATGGGTGGAAGGTTTGAAACATCAAGCCAAAACCTTTGGAAATTCCACAAATAATCGTGTTGAAGCCATCAATCAGAAGATAATGCAAGTTGTCAAGCGGTATGCGCCTCTCCACGAGATGTTTTCTGACCTGCTTACTCTTGTGAACAGTCTGCGTCTTGAAAGGGATCAGAGAGCAACGGAAGCCTTGCTGAAGGCCCCAGTGGTGAGAAATTTAACAAGTTGTGAAAAAAAATACTGCAACATCTTGACACCATATGCATTTGCTATAGTCTCCAAGGAACTGAAAAAGGCAAATGAAATGGATTCCTTAGAACAGTATGCTCATCTTGAAGTGTCTGAGGAAAGCTGCTCATGTAGTCTGTCCAAAGCAATGCGCCTGCCATGTAGACACACATTCTTTTACCGTAAGGAGCTTGGTCTACCAATGTTCTTCGACAACTCAACACCAACAAGATGGACAAGAAGCTTTTATAGTCAGTCTTGTCGACTCTTTGACACAGATCCAACTGTTGCAGGCCACACTAACGTGGTCTCTCATATAGCTACAAGAAAGGTCATGTCAGAGTGTCAGAAGCATAGACAAGCTATGACAATTCTAAATATTGCGACACTTGTTGCGGAACTGCCAATGCGAAAGTATCAACAAACGGTAGAACTGTTGAAGGCATTGAAGACAAGCATCGAAGAAAGAAAAGAGGTGTGCCTTGTTGAAATAGGAGCACATGACGGTTCAGACGACGTCATGCAAGTCATAGACAGTACAAGTGAGTGTTTTGTTTCTTGCATTTATGCCTCTGCACTAGTTTCATATTTTATGCAACGTCACGCATTGCACTTGTGAAAATCAACTGTACATTATTATGGCAGGCCAGCCCATGGACATGCCAGCATCCAGCAAAGAAACAAAAGCGCCCGTGTCACTACCCACTCTGGAAGGAGCGCCTGCAGCAACATTAGAGCAAGAATGCAGTACAAGTGGTAAGCTGCATTGCATTTGCTTTCAGTGATGCATTTCCATGGTTTTTCTGAAGAGATGCCAGTTCTGTCTTATCTTGCACTTAATGTTTTTTAAATTTATTAGTTTATACTCTCAGGACCCAGAGGGCATTACAGAGGGGGTGGATACAGTGTAAATACAAAGCTATAATAGGGATTCAAAGGAAAATACATTTTGTTTGTGAAATACATACTGTTGTGAAGCTTTTTATTGATGTTGATGAACTGTTGTATGATTCTAGGTTCTGTAGACCACCTCGGCCATATCAAGTTGCCCGCTACAATGAAGCACTGTGGAAGGCCAAAAGGAAGGGGGCAGACCGTTATCGGTCTTCCCACAAAACGAAGGTGCACACGCCCAGTTTCATTTACTAAGAAGGCACCTGCTGACCGTGCGAAAGTCATGCTTGGATGGCTTGTGGACAGCTGCAATTTGGAAGCTGCAATGAATGGCACCAAGATTTCTGAGCATATGGTGGAAGTATTGCCGAAAAAGGTGTCCTCGGCAATTTTAGATGATGCCTGCAGTTTGGCAGACATAAAGCCATACTTTGATGATGATGCCTGGCTCTGTGTAATGGCAGTAGTAGAAATGAAGAAGAGAAAACCGGTATGGTTCTGCCCCACATGTAAAAAACTTATTGGCAAGGCGGATTCAGTATGTTGTGATTCCTGCCTGGAATGGAGACATTTGAAATGTGCATGTCTTGATGGTTTGCCAAAATCAAGCACATGGTTTTGCAGAGATTGCCACCAATAAAGGATGACACCCTTGTTGCCACTTCATTGTTGTATTTTTATTGCAATAAAACTATCTGTAGTGATTTGGAAAAATAGTTCAAATTTTGGCCTTCGAAACCTGTACGAACCATGCAACTTGTAAAACCACTGGCATTGCTACCATCGTGGTCCCACTGTCAGAATCATTGCTGTGGCAAGAATACGTTGTAAGAAGTATTCATTTCATCTGCATTGATGTGGCTAGTTGTGTGCTTTAATAACCACTCTGGATTTGTTTTGTACATGTACAGCAGAAAAGCTTTCATGAACAGCAATTTTAAAAATGCATTACTTTACAAGCATGTTTGTAGACTGATGCAGATAGCACACGTATTTGCATCTGAGCAGCAATTTCAGCCTGTTAACTGTCAAGCTAACATCGCCAGAATCTAAATACGTTTATGACAAGCAAGTTCGAAGTAAAGTGGGTTTTGAACCTATGTGAACGAAGTTATCTCTGCGCGTTTACGGCTCCGTTTTGCGGCTTCCACTTACTGATCTGAAAAACCACATATGGCAGGTGAGAAAAACTTGCTGCCGATCGCGTTTACATGCATTGCGAAAGTCTACTTACTCGTCTCAATCCACCTCGGTCTGGCGCATTAATGTGACGCGATTTCCTAGCGCATTAGGCCCGTTTACATGGATGCGATGCGCTAGAAAGTTGATGTGATGCGATACCCCGGTTGTCGCATTCATGTAAACGCGGCTATAGACTTGCGCCTTAGCTTTAGACCAGAGTCATAATTTCGCGCTGTCTCCTGGTCCACAAAATAAAGCTGAAGCATATTTTGTGGTCTGGTCCACAGAATAAAGCAAGAGTTTATCCTGTGGTCTGGTCCACAGAATAGGCACTGCGTTTCCGCAAACAATTCGTTATGCAGTTCAGGTGCGGATATGCGCACGGTATCTTCAAATCAATGCGAAGATTCCCAAGTGTCAAAAGAGATGTCTCCCGCCTCTGAAACGTTGTGTTTAATAGCGCTACACTCATTGAGGCTAACGTCGCTTCCAACTTCTGGCGGCGCTTGATAAGCGACTGCACGTCGCTGTAGGATCTTGCCCATACGGCGAATGTGACGCCAAGGGCGGTTCTTCATGGCCACTAGAGGCGGGCAAGTCTGGTGCATGTGCTAAAGCTTCTAAACGTTTGGCAGTGGACAGAAACTTGATTCAATCCGGTCACTACCTTACGGTGGACGCGCCGATAAACTGTTGCCCTGTAGCCCGTGGCACGGAAGCTATATAGCATCAGAATTTCAACAAATAAACGCAGTGACTTAAGCGTACAAAACAATTGCAGCAAAACAAAGCAAAAAATAGGTGAACGTCAAGGAAGTAACACAGACTAGAAAACAGACTACAAACAATCACTTACTGTTGTTATTTTGAGACGGCATTGCTTCTCGGCTTTTGTGTTCACCGTCACTCGACATCCGCATCCCGCTCTCGCACTTAGCCAAACTAAAGAAGCAGAAAACGAACGCAAGCACATTAACCCATGAGAACCTATGCATGCGTGCAAAAAGAAAAGAAAGGGACGGCTGCAAAAGCTTCGCAGAAGACAAAGTTCACGCGATATCTTATCGATATCTCTTGCGCCCATCTATGCAAAAAACCGCGCAGTTTGTTGCTCAGTCTGGCTGGGCTTGTATTGGCTTCAGCGACAAAAACGATAGCAAAGACAGGGTCTTTTGCAAAAACAACTAGATATAAAAATATAAGCATTTCTGATAGTAGTAAACTTTGAAACTGTATTTTATTACAAATGCTTTTATTACTGGTGGTGTCATATTTTACGGCCAGCAACTGCTACGTCAAAAGAAAAAAACCAATTTCGGAGGCTATGCTTCTGTCCCTTCTGTCATAGAGTTACTATACTTACTCTAGAGGACAAGCTACCCATAGGGCCCATGCATTGAAATCGGGAACCGCAAGAGCGCCGCCATGTTGCTACGCGCCGAGGTTGCCAGCTCCTGAGACGCTTGCTAGACTTGGTGACAGTAGTCAGTTTTAATCCGGCAACCGTAGCAGCGTAGCAGCATGGCGCCTCGCTAGTAGTATCGTGATGTGTGCGTGCAGCCGTGTGTTTGGGCTTTATAAGTTCGTTCTTTTTTCTATGTTGCGGAACGGTGTGGGTGTGGTCCATGTTGGCCGTACAGGTGGCAGTTATGCAACCGAGGGATGATCCTGTTGAAGTTTCCGGCGGTATGCGGTTTTCAGCGGTCACGCCTGTTGCAGGAGTGTCACGTACTCGACGAGGTTACGAGCTCGAAGCTGTGGTCAGATTCCTCGTTGGCGTTCCGTAATTCTCTTCGCACGGGCGCGGTATGTTGCAAAAGCCGCTTTCGCGATCTATCGTCACGACGCTAGGTCGGGTTTTTTTATTATTATAAGTACTGATCCAGCTGTAGGGCACATGTAACCGACAAACAGAAGTCTCAGGAGAGCACCTGAGATTATAATAAAGCAGGCGGCGCGGGAACTCCAGGGCACCCAAGGGACAGTGGGAGGATCAAAGCTCGAAGCAGAACGGTACGTAGGTTGGGGCCGCCGAGGCAGGTGTGTGCCAGGGAGTGCTCGCTCGGACAGCTCCCCTGGCACGCGCAGCAGTGCCTCGCAAGGTCGAGATACTTTAAAGGCACCTGCGCCCATGATCTTTCATTTGCCTCGGTGCAGTGAGCACGATTAACGAGATTAATATGGAGGACATCCGGTGCAGTCACGAATGCGTCATGGCAAATGTAGCTCGCGTCGCCTGGCGTGTGTAGTAATATCAGAGTTGGTTGTGTGAACTTTATGCATAATACGCTTTGTTACGGTAACTTAACGGAATGGGTCTAGAGGACGGTGTTGGTACATTTTTTCGTACCGCCCTAGTCCTATACCCCCCACTACAAACACACACACACATACCCCCTTTTTTTATGTATACATACAATTCCTTGCCATGACGGATCATAGCCTCCTTTATTTTTGAGAAATAGAGGAGGCTATGGACGGATTGACCAGTTCAAGTAACTGTCATTAGGACTACATAGAACTTTATTTTGTATATGTGAGAGAAGTATGTTGATATCACAAGCTTAAGCCAATGTGCGATACACAGACAAAGCAGCTGCTACAACATGAACTGCATTGAGGGCCACACAACACATACGCAATTAAAGGTGCAAAATATAGGGGGAAGCTTCAAAATACGCTCTGTAGCACTGCAAAGTATAACATGTATGTGTACAATAAATGTTCAAAAAAACAATGCATCAATGTCCCATTTGCCTTCAAGTTTATTGTCAAGTTCAAGTTTACTGAAGTTTATTATGAGCATATGTACAACAGGAACTACTGACACACCCGCAGTCAAGGTGGCTGTTCGAGGTGTGCTGGCTGCCTCAGCGTAAGAAAAAGAAATTCGGTGAATGTCGACACTAGTACCACTGCTTCTTGCCTCTGACCTGCACGTGCCTCCGCGGCATCTTTGTGCAGAAGTGTGCTGGCGAGGCGTAGGAGTCATCCGAGAGAAAGAGTATCGTTTACATGGAGAAGTGGCTGTTCACATTGTCTGTCGCTTTCCCTCAAATGTTTCCTTGGCGACTAGGGTGACACACCTGCAGTCAAGGTGGCTGTTCGCGGTGTGCTGGCTGCCTAAACGAAAGAAATAGAAATTAGATGAATGTCGATACCAGTGCTATTGTTTCTTGCCTCTTACCTGCATTTGCCTCCACGGCCTCTTGGCTTGCGGAGTCTGTATGAGGGAGCTGCTGTGGCTAGGCGTAGGCATTGTCTAAGCAAAAAGAAAAGGCCATTCAAATAAGGAATTATGGAAACAAATGCAGTTATTATGTCTGCTTCTTGCACTCTTCTTGCCTAAAAGTTTTCAAACATAGTGTCTAGTACACACCAGCACTTTGACTGCTTCTGCTTTTTACCTGCAGGTATTGCTGCGAGATTCTTAGTATGGCTGCGTGCAGCATTGTAACACTTGGTGGAGGCATCTGAAGTGGTCTGCCTGAATGCTTTCAATTTCTAAATGCAGTGGTAACTATCACTATTAGCGCAATGCCCCCCACATCTATGCGGCAAGTGCCATAGCTCAAAACTGAATTTTTCCTTTAGTGTTTCACAAGGCGTCTGATATGTCCACATTAGATGTGATGTGTTTGTTTTTATTTATCCCAGTGTGGAGAGAGCATCATTAAAATGTTTTTTTATTTTTGCGTCTTGTTTTTTGGTTTATTTCTGAATTTATCAAGCAGCAGTCTCATGATGCTTAAGTGACATGTAATGGCAATCAGCTTTTGTTTTGCAGAAAAACAATGCATTTCCTGACCCATTGTTTGACATCCCCTCACTCGCATAATTTTGCAGAGTATTCTACCTATATTGACTTGCTTGACCTCCACTAAAGAGTCTTGCATTTTCAAATACAAGTCTTTCCATAAAATCATTCGACACTTCTCATAATTTCTGTACCTTGGGCTTCTGATACTCTGCATTCACCATTTTTGCTTGTTTCTGACTAGAAATGTCTTCTTTAATTTAGAGCTTAAATTTTACCTTTGAACACATGGAAGGGCTTGCCATTGCATATCTGCATAAAAGGGAAACATGTTTCATTAAACATTTGCAAAATCCAATTGAAGATTGATGAATGCAGCTTGCAGTGTGATATCACACACTGAATGAGTCATAAAAGTAACTCATCTCACTTGGTAAATTAAAGCACATATTAGTGTGATGTACAAGATACGTTACACTAACGTGGTGGGTTCTCTTGCTTATACAGCAAAATAATTGGCGCGCGAGAAAAAGAATATTTTTGCGTATACCCCTCGTACACACTGATTTAAGGAAAATGAGCTGGAGCTGTCCACATGATCTACTTATTTTACCTGCGAGTATGGTCAACAAAAATGTGTCCCAGCTGCTTAGTGGTATTTGAGATTATGTCAGTATTGCATATGTGCCTGTTGTCTAAAATAATTGAATTTTGAAAATGCTCGCATGGATCTGATGTGCATGTCTGCAGTTTATGGATACATGTAAAAGACTCAGCATCAAGTGCAAGTGAACGGTCCCACAGGCCCGGAGTCGATCATGCAAATAGATTCGCTGCACAAATTTGTGACCAGAAAAGGTATTCCACATGAAATGGCATGCAAGAAAGTGTTGAAAATATTGCACAGTTAATAAAACGCCTACGCTATTAATATGTGGGTTGATGCACTCGTTATGCAAAACGGAGGTGAGGCGTGCAGACAGGACACAAGAGTAGAGTATTTACAAGCAAACAACACGAGCGCCACCCACTTCGATCTCTACTCTTGTGTCCTGTCTGCACGCCTGACCTCTGTTTTGCATAATGAACCCTTACCAACTAGCTCAGCTTTCTGTCGTTCTAAGTCTCGATGCACTAGATTTCGCATAGGCACTCGCCTCTTGATTACTTCGTGGCAATACTTGGCATCAGGCTGTTTTTCTGCTGTGGCCTTTGAAGAAGCATGATTGTTCAAAGTGCAACAATTAAACAGATTCTTTGAGTTGCTTGTGGCTTCGCCGGTCCGCCTGTCCAGCAATTTCCTACTGAAAGGAAACCTGCAAATAAAAACACCGCTCGGCATGTAGAAAAATGCTCTGCTGTGACGCTTCTCAAACGATTGTGATGCACCACAAGAGCTGCCTACTCGCGTGACATTCTCAACAAGGAGATACATTCGTTTGCTTACATGTGAAGGTATATGCCAGAGCACGTCGGGGCTTCGGTGGCACATAAGGCACGAGTGTGCCATAGCGTCCGATGTCGACGCGCGATCGCATGTCAAACCTAAGCTGTACGAAACTACTACGCATCCAAAAAACAGATTCGAAACCGAAATTCGCGTCATCCTTTATTGCATGAATGCGTACATCGTGATTTACATAAGTCACGGACTTAGCGATCGCTTTCTGTAAACTTAATATTAACGCAACACCTTCATAAAGCCATCAGGTATGCGTTTTTAGATGACAAAGCATAAGGTGACCTGTACTTGTTTTCAGCCCTTTCAACAGTAATTGCGCTGGCCACATTGACCAGTAGCAACAGGGCGGCGCCCAAGAGGTTCCCACTTTTCCGGCCCAGCTTTTCCTCTAGAGTTGTTCTACTAACTCTATGCCTTCTGTCATTCTCGGCCGCTCGGCTGGGCCCGTCTCACGAGACCACGAGGCGTGCGTCTATTTGTCGTACAAAAATCCCTCACGTGACCTGATCCTAGGTGCCTAGGGACAGCATCATTTAGGGATTTTTGAGAAGGCGCGATGCTGGCGCCGAGCGACGCCGCGGCGTGTTCGTCCTCGGCGTGATCGTTCTCTGGACCGCGCGTTGTTCAACATTGCTCATGTAATCGTGCGTGCGTTGCTTGTGTGTTGGTTGTAGGTTCTGTGTTACTTGGCGGAAAGCCGTGAGTAGTGGCGGTGCGGCAATGCGGCTTTGGCCTCGATGAGCTCTGGCACTACAGAATCTGCGTTGTGTGACCCGTGCTTTCTTGAGAACCCGGCGGTGGTGACAATTGAAATATCGAAGTGGCCTAGCCACCATATCGAAGTGGCCTAGCGCCTCGGCAGCGAAGTTCTGCGAACCGCGATGTGGCGTCGCCGCGTCCGACTTTGCTTAACGGACATCGAGGCATGTGCTGCTCGCTGCAAGTCATGTAAATGCAACTGCGTCGACCGCCCACTGTTCAGCGCTGAATGTGTGTTTGGTGTGCTGTGCATGAAACGATTGATGCAGCGGGGGTGGCGGAGGAGCAGAGTGGCTTAGGGTTTGCGCGTTCACAGACATGTGCTCCCGTCTTGGTCTCATTAGTGGCTGTCGCGGGATTGTGGTGTGCTAGCTCCTTGCCTAGTATGAAGTTTACGACGCTAACACACAGCATGTTCACGCTTTTCTGCGCTATATGTCGTTTGCATGACGGCCAAGTTGAAAACGAGACATATAGTGTTCTTTGCGTTTGTGTGTTGTAAATTACTTTCTATTGTGGAAGTTCTGGGAGTCTTATTACGCAAGGAGTGCGAACGTAAACATAAACACATATGTGTGTCTGAAATTTTGAATTACCCATAATGCCCTTTACGACTGATAAGTGGGCTACACGGCCTGTGTGAATCAGCTACCGTATGTTGCGACGCTCTTTCGTGTGGTAGAATGATGCATGGTGCGCGTTTATTTCTGTACTGTTGTAAAAACCATTTGTTTATTCACTCAATACAAATGTACGGCTTCTTCGCCGCAGTACAGCTTAGTTGTGCGGCGAAGCATACTAAAAGTGGGAGGGGGCCGCTATCAGCCAGCATAGTATGTCCACTTAGGCGACCTCAGAGGCGGCGGGTGCGCGAGTGTATAATTTAAGAAGTCTTATTATGTCCAGTGACAGTGGAGATCATTAACTGTAGCACCAAAGTAGTGGACCACTACCAGAACAAAGGCATGTAGTATGCCCATCTCAATTATTGTGCTTATGCCAGTCTTCTTTTTTACAGCAATAGCTGCTATGGGCTAACTCCCCTGGTTGTTCCGATGTCTACTGGTGTTGTCACTGGAATTCCCGAATTTCTTGCTAGAATATTGCAAATAAAGTTCTCATTGTGCTGCGAGGATTCAAACATACGATCAAAAGAGTGGCAGTCCACAATTCTACATTTCAGCCACTCTGCTGAAGGTACAATCGTGGTGAATACTGATACCGGAGAGCGTGATCTAGCCAACAGGTGCCTAGATTGGCTAACACCTGCTCAATGTCTGCGTACTGTATATAGAGCTGGCATCCACACCTTCAAGTTCTTACACATGACCTTCCCACTTGTGAAGGCAGTCCTATGTTCAGTTTTCTTGCATGTGATGACAATGATTGAGTGCATCTGCTTCATTAATCTTCTTCTAGTGCTTGGCTTCTCAGATTTACTGGATGGAGCTGTTGGTGTCTTGTTTTCCTCAAGCAAAGCGAGAGGCCTAGCAATGGGTAGCCCAAATATAGATTTGAGAAAACCAAAACGAATTCAGCAGTAAGAAGCTAAAGGGTTGTTTTGGTGTGGATCAGTGGCTAAGTCCGGATATGAAAGAGGAGGAAGAAAAGCCAAGTATTTCCACTTCAACACTGAGGCACAACTCCCACAAATAAATACGACTCTTACCTATTTTACTTTTTTAAGGAGATTACCGACTTGCATTGGCAAATGTTCACTTCAATAAACACTGCATGAAGTAAGCTTCCTGCGCATATTTCACCAGCTACTGCATCATTGTTTCACATTATGAGTGAAACTGCAATTTTCTTTATGCCACAACTTGCCCAATTTTGTGTTTTGCAGTAGGATGTTAGCAGTGCTATTAAGGCACTTAAATACTCATGAATAGTAGTACAGAGAAAATAAAGTAAGAAAGCAGTGGCTTTTTGTGCGTAGACTATGCATACACCTGGTGTTCTTATGGTAATTTTTTCCCTAAACGCTAAACCATTCTAAACAAGAAAAGTTTATACACAATTAGTTTATACACAGACCACAACTAAACCACGGGTATCGTTGGTAAGCAAAGTATATTTATTAGGTGACATTTTCTGCAGCCCTGCTATTGAGCTTTCCTTCCTTCCTTTTCAGCTGTGCAGGTTCATTAAGAAGTGATGATACAGTTTGACAATTTTAATCGGTAAAAGACTTAGCGAGACCTTTTTCGGGTTGTTCTTTCTTGGTTTCAGACTCTTCACATTACATTTTAAGGCGTGCTTTCTGTGTTTGTTGCTTTTTCTTTACGGGTAGGGCACGTCAGCATATTTTACACCATTTCAAGTATGTGGTACCATAGACTGTTCTTAGATGGAGTCTTGCCCTTTCATTCTGTACAATATGATGTCGGTTTTTTGTGTCCAAGGCCGTTTTACAGCGTGATTGTAGCATTTTGCTAAGTTTTGCCTCTGTCACCCAAGCTTGAAAGATTGCTACCCACTGGTGGTGACATGACACATGTTGCGTTTCTTCTTCAATAAAAGGAAGTCTATCACTTATCCTGTGCACTGGTTGTCTTTTGTGTCTTTGAATTGCAATTTGTTGCCTATATTTGCTCTTTTGTTGCATTTCAGATTAGGAATGGTTATCATAATTGGCATTTAACCATATTGCACACAATGTGGATATGTAATTGCAATATATGGCCACCATAAATATAATAGAAGTTAATAATTCAAGAATAGTGCCTTTGCATGGTGGTGCAGCCATGAATTGTGGCTATAAGGTACCAGCGCTGCAGATAGTACTGCTTGTGCAGAATGTAGTTCAACTCTACTACTTTCAAACATCATTGTGTTTATCTGCATTTGTATAGCTCCAGTTTCTGTGAACAACACACATATGGTGGAACAGTGGCTTGCACCTGCAGTTGGGTCCAATGAATAGCCAAATTTCTGCCTGTTTTCATGGTATTAGCATATTAGTAAAGGCAGTCGTCTTTATAGTAGCCTGTTTGCCCAGTGTAGAAGCCGCTGCAGGGTGTCAGGATCTCATACACATCTTCAGCTTTGCAGGGGACACAGCATCTGGCACATAGTTTGTCACAGGCCATGTATTCGGGGCAAGTTGAGTTCACTCACTAGCAAAGGGAGAACCAAGCTTGTCGGATATGAAGTAAACCGCCTGTATACTCAGTCGCCTTCATGTCGTGTGACATATGTGGTTATAGCGACCCTTGTTTTAAGCACTTCTTGTCCAGCAGCGGTCGTTTGCTTTTGAAACACTCAGGATAGCTTTCAGCAAGCTGGACAGGAATAACACTGAAAAACCAGCAGATGTTAATTGTCGCACTTATCATGCGAAGCTTCATACAGTATGATGAGGGCGTAAATAAATGAGGGTGTTCCTCAAGGCCTTGTAGCACATGTCACGAGTTTGGAGCAACATGATGTATAGCACTTTTTTGATCGCATGCTATAGGTTTAGCAGGTGTGGCCATGGTTGAAGTGCAGTGCAAGGTCAAGAAAACAGATATCTATGAGCAGCACCCTGGTAAAGGAGACTCTGGGAAAACTAGTGGGAAGCCTGTTGAACATCTGGTTGACCCACTTGCTGGCTCCATCAGGCAAAGTATGATAGGGAAAAGGGAGTCATCAACACATCAGAAGGTTTTTACATATAAACACTGCTAAGGTCATAACATGCCAACAAGTCTTAGTGCGCAGGCTATGCACGACCAACTACATATGCCTTCTGTTCGGACATTGCTTATTGTAACTAACCAGGATGGAGTGGACAAATAAAGAACAGCAGCTCCATTAATTTGGTTTCACTGGTATCAACAGTGTTTTGTAAGTGTACATTGCCATACTCCCCAATGCCTTCTTGGGTGACATCAGCAAGGACCAGCTTGAGGCAAGGGGTTAATAGACATCTTTACAAGCTAAAAATGCATGCATGCATGGAGAGCACATTGTGTCCAAAAAGTAGGCACTTCACAGGGGCACTGGAGAAGGAACAGGTTATTAACAGTGGGCAAAGACAAGCTACTAAACACCCAACACTGTTGCCATGTAACAACCTCTGAAACAATCCCTCTTAAAGAGGAAATCATCTTTGTGTATCCATAAAGAGGGCAGATGGGCAAAGCCCCTTCAGTAATGCTGCCAGCTTCAAAAGCTCATTTTGCACATCCTGAATGCTTCCTTCTTAAGACTTTGCTGGGTGCAAGCATTCTACTGTCCAAAAGCTCTCATTGAGAGCACTGTTGCTTTGGTGGCAATAAAGTTCAGAAGCAATTGCAACAAACCTCCCTTCCTAGTTGGCCTGGATGCTCACGGTGCTTATGAAGCAGCACCATGAGGCAAGCAAGGTGAACCGATGCCTCCAAGCCCTTGTTCGTTTATCACACTGTTCTGTTAGTAACAACCATGAGACTTGAAACCAACAAGCTCAAGCTCAGCACTCGCATGGTTACTGCGGAGGATCCATAAAAAGCACAAAAACAGAAAGAAAACTCAAGGGAAAGGATAAAGCACCATTTAACACTTAGTATTGCTACAGCCCACCCCCTTCTTTTATTTTGTCTGGTCGAGCTACATCTTTTTACTATATATAGGCATGAACTTAGGTGATATTCCCAATCAGTGTCCAATCTTTATATACACTATGTGCTGGTTCAAAGAGGTTCGAAACACTGCAATGGAAGCTTCAAGTAGAAAAGGTGCCTGGAAGAAAAAAAAAAGCTGTGCTGCAACCATCTCGGCAACATCTTGTCCCTTTAATAAAAATTGTGCTTCCATATTAACTTGAGCCCTCCAGTTTAGAGTAAAGTACCAGTGCACTTATGAACTATGAATCAATTCTCAATGAGCATGTGCAGTCCAGCAAAAAGCAGGGGCAAGAATCCGCAATGTGCTCCTGCATTGAAGGTGAATAACACGTACCATAATGGCGAATGTGCATTAGTAAGCCTCCCTGCAATATGAATTTGTGATGTACAAAGAATTGTCAATGAAGCTTACCACGAGCACAGATGCACTTGCAAATTAGGTCACAATTGAAAATAATGAGCACAGTGTAAACCTATGTGCCCTTTCCACTCTTAGTATGCTTTACTGCATGACGCTAATTTTCACCCCTGTATTGCGGTGTAGCAAGCTACAATAGAAACTTTGCATAATTAGGCTTTTTAGGATTATCTTTCTCGCAATACACTAATATTTCGCGGTGAAGCCTAAGCAATGTACGGTGAAGCATACTAAAAGTGAAAAGGGGCCACTGTCACTGGACATAATAAGAGTTCTTTAATCATACGCTCGCGAACCCGCCGCCTCTCAGGTCGCCTAAGTGGACATACTATGCTGGCTGATAGTGGCCCCCTCCCACTTTTAGTATGCTTCACCGCGTAACTAAAATGTACTGCGGCGAAGAAGCCGTATATTTGTATTGAGTGAATAAACAAATGGTTTTTACACGCGCACCATGCATCAGTCTACCACACGGAAGTGTCGCAACATACGGTAGCTGATTCACACAGGCCGTGTAGCCCACTTATCGGTCGTAAAGGGTATTATAGGTAATTCAAAATTTTAGACAGACATATGTGTTTATGTTTACGTTCGCACTCCTTGCGTAATAAGACTTCCAGAACTTCCACAATAGAAAGTAATTTTATATGTCTCGTTTTCAACTCGGCCGTCATGCAAATGACATATAGCGCGGAAAAACGTGAACATGCTGTGTGTTAGCGTCGTAAACTTCATACTAGGCAAGGAGCTAGCACACGACAGTCCCGCGACAGGCGCTAATGAGACCAAGACGGGACATGTCTGTGAACGCGCAAACGGAGCCCCTAAGCCACTCTGCTCCTCTGCCACCCCCGCTGCACGGCTGCACCACTCGTTTCAAGCACAGCACACCAAACACACATTCAGCGCTGAACAGTGGGCGGTCGACGCAGTTGCATTTACATGACTTGCAGCGAGCAGCACATCCCTCGATGTCCGTTAAGCAAAGTCTGACACGGCGACGCCACATCGCGGTTCGCAGAACTTCGCTGCCCAGGCGCTAGGCCACTTCGATATTTCAATTGTCACCACCGCCGGGTTCTCAAGAAAGCACGGGTCACACAACGTAGATTCTGTCGTGCCAGAACTCATCGAGGCCAAAGCCGCACTGTCGCACCGCCACTACTCACGGCTTTCCGCCAAGTAACACAGAACCTACAACCAACACACAAGCAACGCATGCACGATTACATCATAGAATAAAGAAATTACATGAGCAATGTTGAACAACGCGCGGTCCAGAGAACGATCACGCCGAGGACGAACTCGCCACGGCGTCGCTCGGCGCCAGCATCGCGCCTTCTCAAAAATCCCTAAATGATGCTGTCCCTAGGCACCTAGGATCAGGTCACGTGAGGGATTTTTGTACGACAAATAGACGCACGCGACCACGAGACGGTAGACGGCCATTTGAGGCATCACCAGCCGTTTGTGCGCAGCATGGTGGTGCGCAGGCACGAGACAGCTCGGACGCTCTGACGCCCCATTCGATGATCACTGTGTCTGAACGCAAGGTTGTGACTGCTGTATAAGTTGCGGGTCACTTTTTCCATCGGGACGATAGATTGGATTTTTTACAAGCACTGGTCCAGGCGGGCAAACGGAGGCCTCTAGAGAGCACCTGAGGTTATAATAAAGCAGACGGCGCAAGATCTCCAGGGCACCCAAGGGGTAGCGGGGGGATCAAAGCTGGAAGCAGGGCGGCCTGTGGGTTGGGGCTGCGGAGGCCGAAGCGTACCAGGGGCTGTTCGCTTAAAAATTTGGCTCTTAAGCCGATCTTATACACCCCTGGCACGCGCAGGCCTCGGCTATGGTGCTTTCTAGACACCATACCTCGGCGAGCCCCAACCAACGGAACAGTCCGGCTTCTAGCTTTGTTTTCCTGGAGGCGGCGCCAGTAATACGAAATAATGACACGTTGTTACAATTAGAAAAGAAAACACGATTGAATAAATACAATTACATCCAGCCGCCAACTTGTGACGCTAAGTTCGGCACTACCGCGCCCCGAGACTTCTGCAACACCAAACAGTAAGAACTTTGCCCCTGAAGGTACGTCGATGGTACGTCGGACAGACTTGCTCGTGCCTGCGGCGCTCGTACTGAGTCAGTCATCGTCACCGGCGGCCTTTCACCAACTTGCGTTCAACCGCGGTTGCTCCGGCACTCTGCCTTCTAGATTTCCAATATATGCGGCCCAGGTATACGGTCGTTACTGCTCCCACAGAAACATTTGTGATGTTATTTGCAAGGTACATCGCCATAATAAGACGCAAGGAAGCTATGATCCACCACGACTGACTTAGCACAAGCGACGCAGGTGCGAGACACGGCCGTCCGACATAGCGGACCCCAAATCGGGCGTCAGTACATTATTATTCCGAAGAGGGAAAAAACTCAGCGCCCTTCCACTTTGTGAAGAAGGATCACCAGCGAAGCTGTGCACCTCCACTGCGGGTCGGCCCGACATCACGCTATCTTGGATCGGCCCCCGTATGGGGAGCCTTTTTTTTTTTTTTTTTTTTTGCTTGCAACGACACGAAAATTTTCTTGGACGGTAGTGGTATACAGCTTCGCTGTAAAAGAGTTCTTTTTTAACCTGCACGTCGAAACTGCTTTATCGTTCATTGCAGCTATCGGTGTCATCATCATCGCCAGCGTATTTTATGTCCACTGCAGGGCAAAGGCCTCTCCATGCGATCTCCAGTTACACCTGTCCTGCGCCAACCGATTCCAACTTGCACCCGCGAATTTCCTAATTTCATAGCACCACTTAGTCTTCTGCCTTCCTCTACTGCGCTTCCCTTGGTACCCATTCTGTGGCCCCGATGGTCCTACGGTTATCTATAACCTGCGCATTACATGACCTGCCCTACGCCATTTTTTTCTCTTACTGTCAATTCATTGCCTCCTTTTTTTTGGTCAATTAGAATATCGGTTATACCCGTTTGCTCTCTGATCCAAACCCCTCTCTTTCTGTCTCTCAAGGTTATGCCTAGCATTCTTCGTTCCATCGATCTTTTTAGGTCTTTAACTTAATGTTCTCAAGCTTCTTTGTCAGTCTCCAAGTCTCTGCCCCATATGTCAGCACCGGTAAAATGCACTGATTATACATCTTCCTTTTCAATGATAAGGGTAAGCTTCCAGTCAGGAGCTGACAATGCCTGCCGTATGCTATCCAAGCCATGTTAATTCTTCTATGTATTTCCATCTCATGCAGGGTTCCCTGTGATTAATTGACCTAGGTAAACGTACTCTTTCACAAACCCTAGAGGCTGACTGGCGATCATTTACTCTTGTTCCTTTGCCCGATTATGCATCATTATCTTTGTCTGCTGCATATTAATCTTCAACTCCATTCTTATACACACTCTCTGTTAAGGTCCTCAACCATTTGTTGTAATTACACTGGACGCAAAGCGCGGAAAGGACGGTCTACAAAGGCTAGACAGGACAAGCGCTTGTCCTGCCTAGTCTTTGTCGATCTTCCTTTCCGCGCTTTGCTTCCAGTGTAACTATGTATTACCATGCAACCAGCCCAAGCCTATACTCTTCTGAAGACCATTTATTGTAGCTTGTCTGCAGTGTTGCTGAATCGAACAATGTCATCGGCAAACCGAAGGTTGCTGAGGTATTCGCCGTCGATCCTTTCTCCTAAGCCTTCCCAGTTTAACAGCTTGAATATTTCTTCCAAGCAAGCAGTGAACAGCATTGGAAAGAATGTGTCTTCTTGTCTGACCACTTTCTTTGTGGGTATCTTCCTACTTTTCTTGTGGAGAATTAAGGTAGCCGTGGAATCTCTGTAGATATTTTCCAGGATACTTACGTAAGCGGTCTTTACTCCTTGATTACGTATACCTCTATTACTGCTGGTATCTCTACTGAATCAAGTGTCTTTTCGTAATCCATGAAAGCCATATACATAGAGGCTTATTGTACTCTGCGGATTTCCGGATTACCTGATTGATGACATGGATATGTGATCCATTGTAGAGTATCCCTTCCTGAAACCTGTCAGTTGCATTCAATTTTTATGTCAATGCTACAAAGAAACAGCACCACGCTGTAGACAGGTAAAAATATTTTTTACACGTGGAAATGTAAGATGATCTTTGAAGGGGCAGTCCTGTGGGAGTGCCGGGCTGTTATATATCTCGGGCGCGGTTCGTGAATTCACGCGCCAGGCAGTGGCCCGCTCGCTAGGGTTGCAACCCGCTTGCTCAGTTACATCGTTCACGTGGGCCGGGAACCACGCTATGGTATGACCTCCAGTTTCTTCTCCCGTAGTAATACGAAAGGATCTGTTGACGATGCCGGCTGCGTGTTTAGAAACTAAAACGGACGAGAAAGCCCTGACCGTCGTGCGCGAGTCGGAGAAAATGGTTGGCGGGCCTTTTGCGGCTTGAAGAGCCAAGGCTATCGCGGTTCCCTCCGCCTCGTTCGCGTGTTTAGTGTAGATTGACGCGGCGCTGATAAGTGTTCCGCACGCGTCAACGACCGAGATTGCAAACCTGTCTTCGCTGCCATATTCGGCGTCGTCGTCGAAGAATGGATCTGCCCCGTAAGGATCGATTCGTCGAAGGATGGTTCTAGCCCGCGCTCTTCTGCGTCCTTCGTTATATATTGGGTGGATGTTCCTCGGTACGGACTCTACCTTTATACCTTCCCGGGTTAATTTAGACAGGGGGTGTCTGTCGAGCGGTACCTGTATAGGGAGTATACCAGCTTCATCAAGAATCTTAATTCCCGGCTTAGTTGACGAAAGCCTGGAGATCTGTGCAATAAACTGTGCTTCAGTTAATTCGTCTGTAGTATTGTGAATTCCGAGTTCAAGTGGTTTTACCGTGCTAGCGGATTGTGGAATACCGAGTATTCTTTTGACGCCGGGCCTGATGAGCGTGTCGAGTTTGTTAACGCGATAGCGTTAAGGAGCTCGTGTCGCAGAAAAGCCAGTGTCGTCGGCGGCGTTGGCCGTGAGCGATAAATCCCAGCAGGCACTTCATGAATAAAAAACAACTTGCAGGCGGCAATCCGCGGCTTCGCGCGTGGTCGTGTCTCGCGGGAAGTGGCCCGCATACTCCAAATTTCTGACGACGGCGACTCGCCCTCGCAACCCCAAAATTCTACGGTCTTCCTCCTCTGGACCCCGGCACACACCGATGTTCCGCTCGCGGGAAACGAGGCGGCCCACGCCACGGCTCGAGGTCTCACACGCCGAGCCGCCGCTGATTATGTGGCCGCCTCCGCCCCCGAGAGCGGGGCATCGTATCTGCCGGATCGGGACACTACAACAGAAACACAGCAACAAGAAACACACTGGGCGTGGGGCGATCGCCTAACCACGTTCAGAGACCTCACCCAACACTACAGACTTGAAAGACGCACATTCCCGCCACCGCACGATAAATTGAACAGGAACGAGGCCGTAACATTACGCTTGCTCCAGACACACACCTACCCTAGCCCCGCTATTACACCACTGCTATCCGAGTTTGTACCCAACAGACGCGTGTAAAACATGCGGACACAGAGCAACGCTGCGACACATGCTCTGGGAGTGTGCCGGCAATAACGGTAATCAAAGCAGCTCCGTTGGCGACGCGTCCAGAATCGCGGCTGTTGCCAGAGTAGGAGAAGGCTCGAGCTCCGTTCTTCCCGACGCCGCCCCGGATGCGGGAGCCGCGGGGGACCTTCTCCGTAGGCGTCGCCGCCGCTGGGAGGCGGCTATCAGAAGTTCAGAGCTGGCAGACCAGCTCTGGGCCGTCCGGCAAGCCAAAGATGCCGCTCGAATCCAAGAACTTCGAGCCGTCACCTGAGGCCACCACATCAAGAACTGCCGGACTATTCTTTACTAAAGTTTCTTCTTCTTCTTCTTCTGCAAGATGGGCTGAGTGGGAATCGAACCAGGGTCTCCGGAGTGTAAGACGGAGACGTTACCACTGAGCCACGAGATTTTTTTTCTTTATTGCCGGTCTTCGACGTACACATACGGCATAAACAGATACACTTCATAATGGTAAAAGCAATGACCGTCTTGGGCCCTTGCGAATAGTTAAAGACACTTGATTACCGCTAGTTCATCCAATATATGCATCCATTCGGGTGGTTCTGTTCTCGTTTTATAAGCTTCACGCAGATATAGCACGCTTTCAATGAAATGCTCTCTCGCAGGATGAATAACAAGCCTCTCATGACGCTCATCCATTCTTGTTTTCCACAGGCTATGTAAACACATTGCCATAAACATGTCACATGGCATATCTGCGTTCTCAGTTGGCAAGAAGCGGATGCCGTACGGTGTTATCGGTAATTCCTTTTTCAACGTTCTTTGTAGGATGTCCCACAAGAACATTGCATATGAACAATCAAGAAAGATATGCTCAATCGTCTCTGGTTGCCTGCATCTTGAGCAGTTTACAGACCACGGCACAAAGATTCCCCTTTCTCTTAGCCATGGCTTCACTGGGAGCGTTCCACTGTGTAAATGGAAGAAAAAGGTTTTTGCGGATGACCGTATCGGCATCCGCTTCACTCGCTTGAGCACGTTTCTTCCTCTGGATTCAACGCGGTACATAGAACGATAGACAGGCACAGGCAATGATACATCAAGTAAATCCTTGTACAGTCTTTTGCGTTTAACAGATGCAAGGTAATTCAATGAAAAGCGCGTATGTAGGAAGTCAAAGGCCAATACGACTTCTCGCAGGAAGCCTCTGAGCCTAGGTCCTGTGCTGTAATCGGAGGACACAACGAATTGAGGCAACGCGTTGCTCAAACGTCTTTGAAGGACTGTGCACAAGAATGTATCTTTCTGATCACGTAGGAACAAAAATCTCGACACGACTTGTCTTAAAAAGAGATGAACCAACCCTAGGCCTCCACTTTTCACTGTTCTGAACAAATTAGTGCGACTAGAGCGCTCCCAAACGGAACCCCAAATGAAGATGGCAAACTGCCGGTGTATTCTTTGTATGCCGACTCTTGATGCGCACAATGCTTGTAAAACACACCAAATTTTGGCCACTAAAAACACATTACACACTGTTGCTTTTGTGAATATTGATAGTTCTCTCCCACCCATCCTTGCCGTTTTCGCCTTAATTTCTGCGACCTCTCCTTGCCAATAATCTTTGGTGTCCTGGTGGTGTTGCAGAGGTACCCCAAGGTACTTGGTAGGCATATTCGTCCACTGCATTTTTTCAAAAAGTGAAGGCGTGTCTTCCCATTGTCCATACCATGTCCCAATCGACTTGCCCCAATTAATCGCACTCCCCGTCATTTTACAATACTTTGTCACAACATTAACGGTATTGCTTACACTTTGCTTGTCATCACAAAAAACAGCGACGTCATCCGCGTATGCTAACAATTTTACCTCACTGTAACCGACCCTAAAACCCCGGACATGGCTCTCTTTTATTATCTTTAGACACAGTGGCTCGAGATATAGGGCAAACAGTAGAGGCGATAAACCACATCTCTGTCTTACGGAAGACCTGACGGCAATGCTGGGAGAGAGTGTTCTACCAACGATTACCTTTGTGGAAACGCCTGCATAGCACATTCTGATCCCTTCTGTTAAGATTGTTCCCACATTCACGTGCTCCAAAACATTGAAAAGAATTGTGTGTGTCACTCTATCGAACGCTTTTTCTAGGTCCAATTGTAACATGTTCGATGCTTCAAAGCGGTACAAAAGCACCTCTAGTGAACGCGGTGTTGCCTTAGAAACGAGCTGTTCCTAAGGCTCAGGCGTGCGTCGCTTGCTCAGGCGCACATTTCGTTGTCGCGCCGAACGCTGCGTTGCTCGACGCTCACCGCGTCCGATGCGGGGCGCGTAGTCGCTGCGCCGTAGCCCATTGTCTTACACCCCTTGGCGGGTCGACGGGAACGCTGTCGCGTTCCACTCTCGAAGGCGAACCTTAAGCGTCCTCCAATTTTCTTTTTGATTTTGCTCCATTTGAGGTACGGTGCAGTGTAACTAATGTGCCTGATGAAGAAAGCTTGGAAGACCCTGAATAGGTTGTACGTCCTCCTTGAGCCGCCCCCCCCCCCCCTTTTGCTTGCGATTCTAGTGATGAGTCTTAGTATATCTTCTGCCTGCGCGCCTAACTTGTTTAGAGCTTCTGCATTACAGCCTTTGGCGTTGATTAAAAGTCCTAAAATTTTGATAGAGTTCACCCTCGAAATGGGGTGCCCTTCTCGTGTTGTAATTTCGACTGGTAGCGTTTCCAGAGGCTCGAGGTTCCTGACGCCTTGCCTTGACTGTCTGTAGAGGAGGAGTTCGGATTTGGTCGGTGACAGCTTGAGACCCGTGCCTGAAATAAATTCTTCCGTTACATCTATGGCCGCCTGGAGAGATTGCTCTAGATCGGCCAGAGATCCCCCGGGGACCAGAGTGTGATATCGTCTGCATAGATTGCGCGGCCTATTTTTAGGAGTGCGGCCAGCCTTTCGGAGAGTTCATGCATGGCGACATGAAATAGCGGGGATATGACCGAGACCTGAGGGGTTCCGCAGTTGCCTGCAGTTCGTGAGGACCGCCTGAGATGGTGTCCATGCAGTCAAAGGAACGTTTTCCTTTCCGATAGGAACGAGAGAGTGAAATTAAAGAATTTGCGCCCTTGGTTGAGGTGGGAAATTTCGTTCAAGATATGTTCGTGAGCCACCTTATCAAAGGCCTTAGCGAGGTCGAGTGCAATGATACCTCGTACGTCCAGCATCTCGTTGTCGAATATGGATCTTTTCAGGAGGAGCATTGTGTCCTGTGTGGACAGTCCCTTTCTAAAACCTATTAGATTATGCCTAAATAGTTCGTGGTTTTCTACGTGTTCGACGATTCCACTACCGCCTTTCACGAAATTACGTCGCATTACAGACACAGCAGGAGAAAATTCCCTCCCCCCAGCCCGAAACTGAACAGCTAGGGCTCAGGCCGTTACTTTCAGGCTATTATAGACAAGGTCCTACCTCACCCCCGGAGCGATGTCAGGATAGGGAGGTCAATCCCCTCATTCGTAACCAGTTGTCAAGATTGGAGTCGGGCATGAATTAGATGGTAGCTGGCCCATGCCGTCGTCCAACTTATCCACGCTGAGGACGTTGTTGAAGGGAAGGACTGCTTCTCATCGAGAACGAGGAATATGGGTTTATTTACAGTATCTACATAAGGATGTTGCAGTTCATCAGTCTAGCATGACTGCGAGAGAAAGTACACTGAGCAGCCGCACAACAGCGGTTTATCCCTAGGTGAGGGAAACGTTCGATCAGTAAACGAGCCACCTTTGAGCGGGAAGGCTTCCGCACCAGTTTCACGGTCCGGAACACGCTTCCGCACCGGTTTCACGGACCCCACCGATGGCAGGAGGACTTTGCAGAACTCGGGGCTTACGCCAGGAACGGTGCGTGGGAAAGAGCCTCCAAAGACGTTCCCTCGGGAACTCCCTTGCTCACGGCAGACCAGGTCGGCGATGGCGTGTTCAGTCACAAAGCCTGGTTCGTCGAACTCATCTCGCAATCCCGCGACGAAGGGTCGAGCTAGGACGCCGCGTATTGTTCTCCGCACACAGTAGACTTAGTGACGCCGTGTGGCTTGAGGGTGGCGGTGGCTTTCCAGGAAAAGTCAACGCCGCTCTCGCACCTGGCTCGCAAAAGTTGCACCTCATCAGGCCGTTCTTAACAGCGCTTAGTTGGATAGACCCCCAACTTCCCACAATATCGTGCTCCAAATGCGGTCACGCATGCTGCTCCTTCGACCACATGCTCTGGCTTTGCCCGTATACAACGCGGGCTCCAACTTTCAATGCTAGTCCAAGTGGAACGCCTTGCTGAAGAGCTTGGATTTCACGAGCCAACTACAGGCCGTCCAGAGGGCCCGCGACGTCGCGGAGGGTCACCACCTCCCTGTCCCGTCGTCGGCGGAGTCACCAACTTGATTGGGGAGCCTTCGGTTCCCCCCAATCTAGTTCCTCAGACTACTCTAATAAAGTTCTTGTCACTGTTACGTGGAAATGTAGAAAAACTCCTTTGAATGCAACAGCCGGAATAATTCGAAAACTTCCAACCGGCACCTTAAACACATCGGAGCCAGAAATTTCTATCTTACTACAAGTTGCATCTGTCGCATTGATGCCGCTGTCAGACATATCGCCGATTCTATAGAATCGGGCACTGTAGTTGCGGGTATACCCGCAACTACAGTGCCCGCGACCCTCAAGCCGGTATTCCGACGTTCCGAGGCCGCTGTTTCTTCTCATTGCGCCATATTACGCTTTTTGAGGAGAAGTTTCGGAATCCCACGTTGCGCAGACCGCACAGACTTATGACGACACGCATGCGCAGAGGCGTAGAGAGCAGGGTTACTTTTGTTTGTATTATGTTAGTGGTGTTATTCCTCGTTCCCCTGCTTGACATGATTCTATGCTTGAGACAGGTGAAAGAATTAAACAAGACAACACAAAATCTCAAACTGGTATCGATTGCAGTCCGTGCCGTTAGGGGTTATGGTACCTGGCCTCACATTCCGGAATTCAGTACTCTGCATGAAATCAGAAGTTCAGGCATGCATGGAAACAAGACAGACAAGTGTAGGCAGGTTGGCCTTAGGAGCACACGGGAACACCCCTAATGAGGGAGTGCAGGGGGACATGGGATGGACGTACGTCATTCGAAGGTAGAGCTAAAATTGGAGCTAAAAGCTAAAAATTGGAGGACGCTTAAGCTTCGCCTTCAAGAGTGGAACGCGACAGCGTTCCCTCTTGAAGGCGGACGGGAAAAGTGTACAAATATCTATACATGAAAAGTTTGAACACAAAGTGGTCACTCAGAACTAGGAAGCTGAGGATTAGATACCTACAGCCGAGGGAGCGGGTCCAACGTGGTTCTAGTGTGGGAAAGGAGGTGAAGGAGACGAAAAGAAAAAGGTGAGAAGAAAGAATGCTCGGAAAGCCAGCGCTAGCTATGTATAGGACACAAAAGCAGGAGATAAAGAGAGAGCTCTTATTTAATAACTCGCGGGACAGCTCAATATTATTACGATATTACGATACTCAATTGACGAGCCGCCGCGAGAACGACGACGAAGCGGGTCTGTGCCCTTGGCGCGAGCGAATGTCGGCCTGGCGCTCCGGCTCCAGTCCAGTGTAAATTAGTGTAAATAGCCTGTAAATAGCCTCTTCCGTCTGTGTCTTTCTACACGTAACATTCGAGTGGAGGTGAGCGATCCCCGTCCTCGCCACGGAACTCCGGAGTGGTCGGTACATCGAGCTTGTCACCATTCCTCCCGGTGACGAAACCACCTCTGCAACGGCTTCGGCTTGTCCGACTGCTCCCATCGTCACGGTTGCCCAGCATCGCGACCCTGGTGTGTTCTCTGGCCTGGAGGGACAGGACGTTGACGAAGGGATCAAGCTATATGACCATGCCAGCGCTAATAACAGGTGGGATGCAACCATTATGCTCGCCAATGTCATCTTTTATCTCGGCGGAACCCCACGCCTGTGGCATCAGACGCACGACGACCAGATAACCAGTTGGGACAGTTTCAAAGAGGGAACTGTTCGGCGACCCCATTGCGCGCAAGGTTGCCGCGAGAAAGGCTCGCGCGTCTCATGTTCAGACATCTACAGAGCCGTCCGTTTCATACATCTTCGACGTCTTGGCTCTATGCCGCAAAGCTGACGATGCTATGTCTGAAGCTGATAAAGTGTCACATGTTCTAAAAGGCATCGCCGATGACGCTTTCAATTTGCTTGTTTTCGGCAACGTCTCGACAATCGACGCCATCATTAAAGAATCCCGTCGCCTTGAACAAGCTATAAGAGCCACCGTATCACACACCACATCACGCGGCTACGTCGACATGTGAGGGTCGACCGCGTCAGGCCCCCACCTGTGCCGATATCACCCGTATTGTTGGCCGCGAGCTCGAGGCCGCCTGTTCGCCAGCTTTCTCCGCGACGCCTCCCGATCCGCCAGCAACCACGATTGCGATGATTCAGGCCGTAGTCAGACAGGAATTTGAGAACATGGGTCTGCACTCCGTGTGTTCAACATCTCAACCCAGCGTTCCCCAGTTCTCTACCGGCCCTCCTCGTCCCCGGAAGTCCTTTTCTGCCATATCTCGCCGCAACCCGTCCGAATGGCGTACCCCTGATGATAGGCCGATCTGCTTCCACTGCTGTCGCATCGGCCACGTCGCTCGTCACTGCCGCAACCAATGGCCACCACCTCCTCGGACATACGCCGCCACTTATTCTCGCACCTTTGGACCTTCTGTTCCCTATACGCCACCCGCCATGAACCCACTGTCGCTGATGCCCCTGGTCCGAACCTTCGCTACAGCCGCTCGCCCTCACCTCGACGCCGTCAGTCTCGTTCGCCCCAAACCAGCCGCTTCTCTTCGCCGCCTATCGCCTCCCGGACCCAGCCGGAAAACTAGGCACTGCAGCTTCTGGAGGTGAAGCTGCGTTGTCGACCCTGCCCTCAAATCCTCTGCTCACGTTACCTACGAACCAAAACCTTCTTGACGTTGACGGCTATCCTGCCACTGCACTCATCGATACAGGCGCTCATCTTTCTATTATGAGTGCTGCCTTCCGACGACGACTCAAAAAGCTCCTCACCCGAGCGTCGGCACGCGTCGTCCGCGTTGCGGATGGCGGTACTGTGCCTATCATCGGCATGTGTACGGCACGTGTTAGCATCGCCGGCCGCCACACTTCTGTCCTCTTCACCGTGATTGCTCATTGTCCCCACGACCTAATTCTCGGCCTCGACTTTCTCCCCGCGCATTCTACCCTTATTGACTGCTCTGCCAGTACCCTTCGCCTTGAGTTGCCGATTCTCGCAGAACCTTCTGACGCACACCAGTGCCGCTTACGCCCCACCGACTTTCTTCGCCTGCCGCCAAAGTCAATAGCGCTTATTGAACTGTTGTCTTCCCCACCAGTTCCTGATGGCGAGAACCTCGTCACTCCTCTGCCCGACATTCCACTACATTATGACGTTACCGTGCCTCACACTATAATTACTATTACTACGAACCACACTCGCATACCTATCTTTAACTATGGATTGGCAAAGCAAATTCTACCACAAGGTATTTGCCTGGCCAAATGATTGTCTTAAGTTGGCGACCATCATGTGGCAACGTTATCAACCGATGGTTCTTGCGAGCTTCGCAGGCCCGTCGCGCCAGCCTCGGGCGCCGATCCCAACATAAAGAAAATGGTTGCGACGGACCTGTCCTCCGCGCAGGCTGAAAACCTTTGCCAAGTATTATCGTCCTACCGAGATATTTTCGACTTCGACGATCGCTCTTTAGGCCGGACGCTCGCGGTCAAGCATCGGATTCTTACTGGCGATGCTACGCCTATTCACCGACGACCGTATCGAGTTTCTGCGTCGGAACGCCGAGTAATTCAAAGTGAAGTGAACAAAATGCTAGATAAAAACATCATTGAGCCTTCTTCGAGTCCCTGGGCGTCACCTGTGGTGCTGGTTAAGAAGAACGGCACATGGTGCTTCTGTGCAGACTACCGTCATCTGAACAAGGTTACTAAGAAGGATGTCTACCCGCTCCCACGTATAGACGATGCCCTTGACTGCCTCCACGGTTCCATCTATTTCTCTTCTGTTGATCTTTGTTCTGGATACTGGCAGATTGCTGTTGACGATATGGACAGAGAAAAAACCGCGTTCATCACACCTGATGGCTTATACCAATTTCAAGTAATGCCGTTTGGATTATGCAATGCCCCTGCCACCTTTGATCGTATGATGGACTCCTTGCTCCAAGGTTTCAAATGGTCAACGTGCCTCTGCTACCTCGACGACGTCATCGTCTTCTCGCCAACGTTCGACACTCACCTTGAGCGTCTGACAACTATACTTGATGTATTTCGAAAGGCGAAACTGCAACTTAACTCGTCCAAATGTCGTTTTGGCCACCGTCAAATTACTCTTCTGGGCCATCTCATTCACATTGCCTCCGGGGTACAGCCTGATCCCGACAAAACTCGCGCTGTCCGAGACTTTCCGGTTCCGAAGACAGCTGCAGACATCCGAAGTTTTGTAGGACTATGCTCGTACTTTAGTCGTTTTGTTCCAGATGTTGCGACAATTGCTAGACCCCTCACTAATCTTTTGAAGAAAGGCATACACTTCTCGTGGGGCACTTCAGAAGCCGCCGCCTTCTCTCGTCTCGTCACTCTTCTAACTTCACCACCCATTCTCGCCCACTTCGACCCTGATGCCCCTACAGAACTGCGTACAGATGCCAGCAGTCATGGCGTAGGTGCCGTCTTAGCCCAGCATCAGCGTGGCCAAGATCGCATTATTGCTTATGCGAGACACCTCCTAGCACCATCGGAGCGCAACTATTCCATTACGGAACGAGAATGCCTTGCTGTTGTCTGGGCGGTTGCGAAGTTCCGCCCTTACCTTTGCGGTCGCCCTTTTTCCGTAGTCACTGACCATCATGCTCTCTGCATGCTGGCTTTCTTCGCTAAAATATCCTACAGGCCGGCTTGGTCGATGGGCTTTGAGGCCGACGAGCATGCTTGCATGCATTTCGCCGACGAGCATGCTTCATTTCGCCGACGAGCAACGTCGTGACGCCTACATCAGAGCACTCATCGACCATTTTGAACTCTCTGCAGCCGATGACACTATATAGGCCTTTTCGTCCTCCGCGACGGTACTCTGTACCGTCGTAACCTTCATCCGGACGGCTCTGAGTTCCTACTTGTCATACCTAAACACCTCCGCTCAACCGTTCTAGCAGAGCTTCACGACGCACCAACGGCAGTACACCTCGGCGTATCCCGAACCTATGACCGTGTACGTCGCCGTTTTTTCTCGCCGGGCCTTGCCCGTTCCGTACGATGTTACGTCGCCACTTGTGAACTTTGCCAACGACGCAAGAAGCCTTCCCAGCTCCCCTCTGGTTACCTGCAGCCGCTCGACATCCCTGCTGAGCCCTTCCATCGTGTTGGCTTAGACCTTCTCGGCCCATTTCCTGAATCTACATCAGGAGACAAGTGGGTTGCAGACGCGGCTGACTATACGCGACCCACTACGCCGTAACCCGCGCTCTTCCGACCAGTTGCGCAACTGATGTTGCGGACTTCCTTCTACATGATATCATTTTGATGCATGGTGCTCCGCTTCAATTGCTAACAGACCGTGGCCGTACGTTTTTGGCCAAAGTCATTTACGACATCATGCGAGCCTTCTCCATACAGCATAAATTTACCACCTCCTACCACCCTCAAACGAACGGCCTCACTCAGCGTTTGAACCGCACTCTTACCGACATTCTATCGAAATGCGTTTCAGACGACCACCGTGACTGGGACCTGGCTCTACCTTACATTACCTTTGCGTACAACTTTTCCCGTCTCGAAACTGCTGGCTTTTCCCCGTTTTACCTCTTGTATAGTCGAGAACCGACACTACTACTAGACACTGTGCTTCCGTCCACCACAGCTTCAACTAGCGCTTATGCCCGTGATGCAATCACCCGTGCTGACCTTGCTCGTCAACTTGCGCGCGTTCGTCTACAAGTGTCTCAAGACAAACAGAAGCAACGCTACGACCTCCGTCACCGTGATGTCCATTTTGTGCCCAGCACCCTCGTGTTGCTTTGGTCACTATCGCGTAATGTTGGCCTTTGTGAGAAACTGCTTTTCTGTTATACAGGCCCATATCGCGTGCTCCGCCAAGTGACCGATGTCACCTATGAAATTGTTCTAGCCACGCCCACTACGTCTTCCGCTGTGCCAACCAGTGACATTGTCCATGTCGCCCTACTCAAGCCCTACAACTCTCCACGTGCCTTGTATACAACCGCACCGTGACGGATACAACAGCACCGTGACTGCGCTTTTGCCGCCGGGGGGTAGTATTACGATACTCAAGAGATGAGCCTCCGCGAGAACGACGACGAAGCGGGTCTCTGCCCTTGGCGCGAGCGAATGTCGGCCTGGCGCTCTGGCTCTGGTTGTAGATGACATACTCTATATTGGTCCAACTTAAATTATTTGTAATGTGTACACAAATATATCTATAGGACATGATGAAATCTAAGGGAACATTGTTAGGATGGTAAGTGATAGGATTAGAATTAGATCTGGATATTGCATTTTTCATTTGTTAACTACAAAAGGCTCATGTACAGTTTGCATGAAATCAGTAACTGGGCTAGCCATACACCGTAAGAAATGGCTAGAACAGGTAACTTCACACAATTGACCTACTCTACACTTCTCAAACATGACAAACCAATAAAATTATTTTTTCTTTCCCTTCAAACAGCAGATGACATGCCCGAGGACAGTGTGTTCACAAAAAGTTTTTGAAATATACTCGAAGTTTGGCTTAACATTCAGCCAATCAACAGTGGACGAGCAAGGGAAGCCTCAGCGTGGGAACTTATCTTCGTCACCGCCTTCACATGTTTGATTGTTGAAACGTTGGCTACAGGCTGAAGCTTCCCTTGCTTGCCTCCGTTACTCAACTGACGTGTTCATCTTCTAACCTTTTTGCATTGTTTGAACACGGAAACCGAGATGTTTTTTCAACATGAAACCGTAAATTTTACAAGGATCCGTGAGCATTAATTGGGCATACTTATGTTTATTTAGTGTCCTTGTACTTCACTTGTGTCAAAGCCTTTACTGCTGCACCTGAACACTAAATGTGCAGCATAAATATCAGTAACACACAATATGTGATCTAAAATTTAGCATAACGTTTTTCTTTCCCTCTACACTTCGTGCCTATCGCGAATGTGTTATGAAAACAATGCGACATTGCAGCTCGGGCTTACCTCACTGACAGTACCAGGGGCGTAGCCAGGGGGGGGGGGGGGCTTATGGGGCTTCAGCCCCCCCCGAAATTTTTTCGTGCTGTCCATGCATCGCCGACAAAAGCAACCCCCGGCGCCGGAAATCATTCTGGATTTTATCTAGAGCGTCCTTTTCACGCTCGAAAAGCCATTTCACCGCGAAAATTGCGAACTCGGGCTGAATTTCGGGGCAACACCCATGCACCGGGAGTCACATAAGGCAAGCAGCCCCATCCGAGCACAAAGTTTCAAGGATGTTTTCATGGCAAATGGGCTCACCGCGGCATCTCGCGGAGGCCGCGGAATCTACACTCTATCATGGAATTTACGGAGCGCGTGGATATCAATTCCGAAACTTTATGTGTATAAAGTTCTCGTAAACTTTTGTTGTGAACGGTGCATTGACATTTCCAAACGTTGTGCTTTCGATTTTCAATTGCGGAACTTTGTAAATTTAATGCTCCCATAAATATCTGACGCCAAAGGTGCATTGACTTTTCCAAAGTTGCACATCGGGCCATACAACGAGACAAGCCAAATCAACACGCTATCAGACAAGTTGACAAAGCCCGCAGCGAGTCCCGATGAGACGAAGCGTTGTGGTGGTTCATTCGTGCCGTCATGTTACATAAACAAAATATCAAAATTTTTTTTTCACCTGCGCCAAAGCATCCAGTGATGACACTAAAGCCAGCCAAGGCAACTACGTGCGTGGGAACTACGTGCGCATGCGTTTTTCTCGCGCTGCCCCGACCACCGCGCGGCGCACTTCGGTGCACGTTCGGTTTTCTCTGGCCGAGTGCATTTTCGCCTGACAGAACTTTGGACGCTATGTAGCTAGCCGACGAGAAAAAGAAACAATGGTCGCTAGCCGCCATCACTGTGGGGACTCGACGGATTGCAGCGCGTTCGCTTGAGCGCAACCTCTCCAGAAAGTCTTGTCTCGGCGGTGTAGGATACCGATCAGTATGCGCATGGTTCTTGGTGGACCAAGCGTCTCGTGTTTTCTTCGATATTCCTTTAATAGCCATATTAGTTGCCCAAAGTAGGCATTCGATTGTGACCAACATACATTGCGTTTTTTTTTTTCATTACGGTGCCCCCGCTCCCCAAAAGGAAAAAAGAAGCGTTGTGGTAGTGCAGCGAATTGTCGCATGGTGAAAGTGGTATTTTGTCACTTCTTTTGTGGAAAGTAATAGGCCATGGGACGCTTCAGCTGCCGGATACTCTTATTATATTATTGCGACAGCAATTATATGGACACTCTGTGCGCATTCCTGCCGTTGCCCTCATATTCCGCATAAAGTCCAAGTGCAATAACATCGTGACCCCGCGCCGCATGCTGTATGTGCGAGTGAAAGCGTGGGGGGGGGGGGGGGGGGCGCCGACGATAGCGGCTCAGTCTTGTGTGCGCAAGGGAGAAAAGTGGGGAGCAAGCGCGCCGCCTTCCGTCGCGCGCGATACATCGGGGGGATTGGATGGAATGGGGGCAGGATCTAGGATTGTGGGAATCTGTGATTGCGCAACATGTTTATTTGCCTTGTTTGACGCATTATATACCGTGACTTTTTCTTAGATACGTAGATTTATTGGAGACTTACTTATACGTATGTCTAAATGTCTTGTTGCGAGACTTTGTATATACGTGCAGTGAACTTCGTTTCCAGTGGCACTTTTTTGCCCTTTATCAAGCTGTATTTTCGCATTTGTATATTCCATTGTATATTCGCAATTCTAAAGTACCAAGGCAAGTCAAATAAAAGTGAGCCTACCCACCCCGCGCAATTATGGTTCTGTTCATTATCTGCAAGGCCTGCGCGTAGCACAGAGGCATCTCTCATTTACAAAAGTGACACGCAGGTGTGAGGATAAATGTTCTTTAATGCTCTCATACACTACGTTGAACATGGTTGCGTGCCGTAATGGACTCTCCAGAAGTTGAGCAGCGTGGTGCCGTCAGGTTTTTGACAGCTGAAGGTGTTTCCCAAAAAGAAATTAGGCGCCTTATGGCTGCCGTGTACATGGAACATTGCATTTTATTGGCCACTGTGAAGCGTTGGAACAAACGGTTCAAAGAAGGACGTGAAAGTTGCAAAAGCGATCCCAGACCGGACCAAAGCCATCGTGCACCCCTAACAACATTGCAAAGGTTGATGAGCTGATGAGAAAAGAACGGAGGATAAGCATCGATGAACTGGCAGAGTGTGTGAACATCAGTCACGGTTTGGCTCACGCCATAATTCATGAACATCTCGGTTATCGGCTCTTGTGTGCGCAATGGATGCGAAAGATTGTGAACCACCGCCAGAATAAGGAGAATATCGGCGCTGCCTTTACTCATCTGATCCGGTATCACAATAAAGGTGGCGATTTCTTGTCTGCAATTGTGATTGGAGACGAACCATCATGTCACGACTACGAGCCTGAAACACGACGGCAAAGCTTACAATGGAAACATTCAAATTCACCTCCCCCAAAGAAAGCAAAGGCAGTCATTTCCGCCAGAAAGGTTCTGTTGACTTTTATTTTTCGATCGTCAGGGGTCATTACTGATATAAGTTGCTAAATCTTTAGAGACTATCAATTGATTCCGATATTGTGAAACGCCGGATCGGCTGCGTGTCGCAATCAAGAACAAACTACGTGGAAAATTGAGGAATGGGGTCATCTTGTTCCACGACAATGCCCGTTCCCACGTCGCTGATGTGGTTAATACAAAACTGGCAAAGTTCAAACGAGAAACGCTGCAACGTCCGCCACACCGCTCAGACTGTCACCTTGCGACTCGTACGATGTCGTGAAAGTCAATTGCAGACGTTTTGAAGCAGCAACCCAATGAGCTTTATGAGACGGGAATTGCGCGACTATTTACTCAATGGGACAAATGTCTAAACGCTCATAGGGGCTACTTTTAATTAAAGTACCCCGTTTGTTATATATTCGCATTGGCTCACTTTCATTTGACTCGCCCTCCTGTATTCTGTAGAACTCCTGCTTTTTATACGTGGTCTTTATTGCGACTATAATTTCGGTGCAATTACTCACGATACACGACCGGTGACAGAGGCCGCTGCGTAATACATTGGAACAAATGGCAGCGTCATTGAGATTTTTCACTGGCCGTTGCATAGGTACAAGAATGTAAACAAGGATATTGAATGACAAAGTGTCATTAACATATTTGTCCTCAACTTGTTCATTTCATGGCCTTTACATGTTTCATATCAGCGGCATGCACTGCTTTGCGGGCTTCGAACTGATGTAGTTCTAAAGTTCGTGTTATATATTCTTTACTTATTAAATAGACAAAATATATGGAAGCATTGACATCAGTTATGTTGGGCACAATGTTTGGCACATACGAGCTTTTTCTTTTATGAAAAAATACATAGTTTACTTGTATTGACAGTGCTTAGCGTTCAACAATTCGTTTGCAGCGTCTTTGGCAATGGCAATGCAGTTATTATTCGTGTATTTGATCCCTAGGCAAATTGTTTAAGAGGAAGCTTTAGCTCGGGCCCAACTCCGACGCGGCCTATACAGATACATGTAAAACGCAGAAACGATTTTCTGAGATAACTCCTGAATCGCTTTTAATGAAATTTGTTGCATTTGGGAGAGTAAGTTAAATTCTAGTGTCTGTTGGAAGCGGAATTTCGATTTAGGGCCTGAACTCTTTAAAATGTTTTTAAAAATTCCGAAGTTCGAAAAAAAAGATAGGAGCACAAAGTTTACAAATTAATAGCTCTGCATCAAGAACACATATCGCGGTTCTGTAAACGGCATCAATTACACCATTCAAAGCGGACAAATTCTATATGCCAATTTGTATCTTACGTGAATCGGTTATGTTATGTACAAGGATTCTGCAAAAGCCGTATTTTCATAACACATAATTTTTTGAGTCTCATGTGTAACATATCAATTTTGTCCGCTGTAGATGTACTATGATGTGCAATTCACAGCATTGTGATATAATTTTCATTGCTGATTTACAGAGTTGTAAACTTAATTGTTTCGTGTTCTGAAAATTTTTGATTTTTGCCACTTTTCAACAAAATATTGACGACCTAAATAGAAAATTCGAAACGTACAGTCACTAGAATTTAGGTTTTTCTTATAAATGCAACAAACCTCGTCAAATTTGGTGCAGTGGTTGCCGAGAAAAACGAGTTCCCCTTCTACATGTATTTGGATAGGAGCATCCGACCTAATGTTTCCTCTTAAGGAGGAGGCCCACCTGCAACGTGAGCCCCCCCCCGAACGAAATTTCTGGCTACGCCACTGGACAGTACATATTTGCCGAGCAGTTTATAATGCTACATTGATGGCAACAGTAACGGGAAGAAAGTCCTTGAGATCCTACATCAGGTGTGTTTTACGATGCTGTGCTGTGTTGAAGAGGATGTTTCTTCTTTAATATAGCTGAAATCGTCGAAGGCAGACAACATACGTACAGTATGGAACACGTCAAACAGCACTGCACGCAGCACAAGTACGAGTGTAGGCGAGCACAATATCGTTGTCCTTGCTTCAGCAGCACGCCAAACACGATGACAAAACTTCGCTCGATTTCAGCTTTCAATTCTGTTAAATAGATTACTATCTGTGTTTCTGTATGTTGTAAACTCAGTGACTGACAGCATTAGCTCCACCTGAGTTGTACGAAAATTGTGGGCATGTACTGATGTACTGCTTCATTCACGATTGACAACCAACGATGTAAGCGTACTTGTCTGACATGTTTTTTTTTGCCAGTTGAGGCCTCTCGGTCACCTGGCGATATAATAAAGGTATCGATAGTCATTTTAGAGTATCGTACACACGAACACTGCTCCGAAAGCGGTAGTAAAACTCCCAAAACCAGCGAGCGAGCAGCACTACGAAGCCCATTAAAGCCGCTACTGTAGCGGCCATATTGCTCACTACGTATTGATGATGATATTGGATTTGATTTTGCCAGCGTCATTTTTCAGTCGCATATTTTAGTTCAGAACGCCGCCGCTACTTTTACTTCCGTTGCACTGTGAAAGGTACCGTTTCCCTTTATGTAGGTGTTCTATGGGGCTCTTGCATTGCCCAGGGGGCGCTGCGAAAAAGGTGCTAAAAAGCGCCCTCTGTCCTAAAATGGGTCGTACCAAGCTCGGTCGTCTGCTTTGGAAAGCACGTTTACAATATGGACCCGCCACTTTCGGTTCTGTTGTATCACGGCCTGCAGCGAATATCGGGCGCCGAAGATTTTTTCAGGAGTGGCACGCTGCGTAAAGGCAAGAAATTATGCAGTGCCGAATACGTGTATGCCATTCAAGAATTAAGCGGCGAAGTTTTAGCGCGGTGTCAATCGCAAGTGAAGCGAGTCGCGTACGAAGTGGAACTTCAGGTAAGGTTTGCACGCTGCTAGATTCAGGCGCACAAACGCGAGGAAATGCTTGCTATAAATGAATCCACAGCAGCGATAAGCAGACATCATGTGTACGGAACTGCTCGAGCACACGACGGTACGCGCCGCGACGGCAGCGGTCTTTCGACATGCCGCGAAACGGCGGGTCTCCTGCAATCTTTGTTGACTGCATGCCGCTAAACAAGTAGTTATGCCTGCGTTGTAGTAGCGGCCATCTGTCCCTTTTAGTAACTGGCAATAACTGATGCAATGCATATGAGCTCGCACGTACGTGCGAATCGCGCTGCAGCGCGAGCTCGTGCGCTGCTCGCTTGATGTAGCTTTTAAGAGGAAGCTTTAGCTCGTGCCCAACTCCGACGCGGCCTATTCAAATACATGTAAAAACGCAAAAACGTTTTTCTGAGATAACCCCTGGACCGATTTTAATGAAATCTGTTGCATTTGAGAGAGAAAGTTAAATTCTAGTGACTGTTGGAAGCGGAATTTTGATTTAGGGCTTGAATTTTGTTAAAAGGAATTTTAAAAATTCAGACGTTTGAAAAAAATAGAAGCACGAAGTTTACAAGCTAATAGCTCTGCATCAAGAACAGATATCGCGATTCTGTAAACGGCAATCATTAGACCATTCAAAGCGGACAAATTTGATGTGTCAGTTTACATCTTACGTGAATTTATTACGTTGTTTACGAAGGTTCTGCAAAAGTTGTAATTACACATTACTCCATTTTTTGAAGTTCATGTGCAACATATCAATTTTGTCCGCTTTAGATGTGCCATCAGGTACAATTCACAGAATTGCGATATCATTTTTTCTTGTTGAGTTACGGAGCTGTAAACTTGATAGTTTCGTTTTCTGAAAATTCGCAATTTTCGCCAAATTTTTATAAAAATTTGACAACCTAAATCGAAAATTCGAAACCAACAGTCACTAGATTTTAAGCTTTTCTTTTAAATGCAGCAAACCCCGTCAAATTTGGTGCAGTGGTTGCCGAGAAAAACGAATTCTCCTTTTACATGTATTTAGATAGGAGCACCCAAGCTAAAGCTTCCTCTTAATGACAACGCTCGAAAATCGATCTGCTGTAATCAATACTATCTTGCTGCGCTGCCTCAACAAGCTGGCTTGAGGTCAAGTATGAGCACATTTAACTCTCTAACCTGTGCTGCTCGTAGTGGGGTAGTGAATTATCACCGCATCAACCCGGCCATTTGTGGTCATTTGCACACACCTGGGCACTTCACCACTTCGCACCGGTCGAATTGTTAATTGTCGCTGTGGCCGGGTTTCGAATCGTGAATCACCAGCCATGCCTGCTGCTAAGTCGGTCTGCCGTCGGGACTGTAGGTGCAAAAGACCAAATTTTAGAGCGCAGATCTATAATCAAGCAAGCTTCAAGACAGGTGAAGCAGTCAGCATGGCGCGAAGTTTCGCTTACCCAGCACGACGACCTGCAGTTGTACAGCGCTCCCGACGCTCCGTTTCGTGAGGCCTTGAAGGGAAACGATAGAATCGGATGTTGGGATTCAGGCCTTCTTGTTCATGGGAGCCCACGACGCAGCAGTATCGACGGTGACGCTTTTTTCGATGCTGAGCTATAGGTCCCTCCGGATCGGCGTCGCCGATTCCTTCTGCTTCCAGCATTACGTCCCACGGCACACGGAGAGTCCGTTTTCGTAAAACTATAGGCTGCGACCAGCTCGCAGCGTGGTCGATGTGGTCTGTGAGAAGTGACGAGCCTTTTCGCACTCGCAACAGGGCAGAATAAAGTGCGAATCGACGCAAAACTCGGCCTAGAAACGTGCTTCGCCACAGCCGGGGCTCAATACGACCCAAGCTGGTACGACCCAAATGTCGTTTCCCGCGCCGCCACCAGGCGCCGCTACTATACCTCAAACTCCAGCGCAAGACGCCCATGATAGAGCCCGCGCGAACATTTGTATACGTACAGTACTAGCTTACACATACAGTTTCTCACTGTAACACCTAGAGGGTAATCTGGCGCCACCGTCTATGGGAGTTTCTTAAGGGGGCACCGTGCCGTCATGGGAATGACGGTATATGTGTCTGCGAGCACGGAGGAAGGAAACTAAGGAGAGGCCCTGACGTCACTCTTTGTGAAGCAAAAGTGAAGCCGGAATTTGGCGTTGCTCATGGCGATGCTCCGCCTTTTGGGCCACCCTCCTCTCTTGTTTACATCTTTCGCGAAACCACGCCGCGCTGCGAGTGGTGTCGCGCGCGGAGCGCGCGCGCTCGCGCAACATCTGGCAGAGCACGGTGCAAGTAACACAGCGCAACAAGACACGGTGACTAACGCAAACCCGCCCACTCAGCGCCTTTGCCACGGCCCGAAACCTACCAGAGCAACACGTGTGAGCGCTCAAAACCATAACAACGCCGCCATTGTGGCCCAAAAGGCGTGGCCATACAAAAAAAATAAAAAAGCAGCAAAAAAATGAGAACCTACTACGTCATTTCCGCCGCACTTTTCTCCTAGCGCGCGGAGGGGGTAGGCCTCTTCCTTCCTCCGTGGTCTGCGAGGCTCGTGTTGGCTGGTGTTGTAAGAGGCTTCGTCTAAAACATGGATATCGCTACGCAAATAACGCGTTTTCAAAGTAAAATCTTCATAAATTGTTTCCATTCACGCATATTACATCTTTACTCACCCACGATGCATGACCAAGCGAAGAAAAGCAAGAACAGACGACCGACTGTTTCAAAGCGAGCGCGAACCTTGTCGTCTGTCCTCCAACTTTAGCGGCCCGCTGATACTTTTTACGTAACATGTAGTCGTACACACAATAACAAGTTCTCATAGTTAAACAAAACATGTTTTTGCGTAATAATAAAGCTAAAACAGCTTTTTATGTGCTGTTCTAGTAGAAAATGAATCATTGTGACAGACGAAACGGTACTTGCCAAGCGCGTCTTCAAGGTGTCCTGTCTCTACGAAAACGATGCCAATCCGAATCCACAACATACCGGCATTCCCATGCATACCACAGCGCAGCAGCGCCAGATTTCCCTCTAGGTAATGTAATGAGAAACTCTATGAGCTTACATCAGTGTTTTGTGCGTCCGAGTCTTTGTATCGAATGATGTTGGGTTGGCGAGTACATGAAAGCTCTGGGACGCGGCGCCTTTGGCTGCCAAGTCCTCTTCCATTGCCTCTTCCCATCTGACAACGGTGCGTCCGAGTCTTGCGCGTTGGTGTGGTTGGGTGACCCGCGTTCGGTTCTGCTTGTGCATGCTGCATGTCTACACTTTCTCTGAAGCTTCCAGCGGCCGTTCGTTTCATAAACGCAATGCCAAAGTAGCAATGCCTCGCTTTTCAGCGAAACTGCGCAATGCGCAAGACGCTCCTATCCTGCGGGAAAGCACCTGGAAATGCAGCGTCAACGTGCCGAGCCCTCGCTGGTGAGTGCAAGTGCTGTCAAGTTCGGAGGCGCTGCGCGTGATTCACCCTTCGATATTGCGGATGCAGAATATCATGCACAGTAGGCATTCGCCTATTGAATGAGTTCACCATGCGGCTTGGTGTAGGTGCCCCAAAACCGTTTGCTGTAGCTTGGTTAACCTCCCTGCCTTTCCCCTTTCCTCTCTCTCTCTCTCCCTCTCTCTCTTTTTTAGGGAAAGCTGAAAGCTGCCATTTATAATGCTGCATTGATGGCAACAGTATCAGGAAGAAAGTTCTTGAGATCCTTGGTGTTGCACCGGGTGTGTTTTACGACGCTGTGCTGAGCAGGATGGACCTCGCCAGAATATTAAGAGGAAACTTTAGCTCGGGCCCAACTGCGATATACCGCCTATTCGAATACATGTAAATATCAGAAATGTTTTTCCGGCATAAATCCTTGGCCGATTTGAATGAAACTTGTTGCATTTGAAAGAGAAACTTAAATTCTAGTGACTGTCGTTATCGGAATTTTTATTCGGGGCCGGAATTCTTTTACAAATATTACCACCGATGTTCTCCCCTTTATATGTAGAAAAACATGCGCCGTGCTGCCTCTGGACACACTTTTTCATATTGTTTTCGTGTTGGTTTATTCTGTTTCATCGTGGTTTCGAAGAGCCCTGCCAAATTGCTCCAAAAAGAAGTTAGTCGGCTCCAAGGTGCTCCAAAATGCAGTTTTACTTACTCCAACATGACTTTGGGCAGTCCCACCCCTGCGAAAGCCAAGGAGTAATATTTTATAGTCAAAGACCTGATGGTGAGCTATACAACATGGCTTTTTAAGCTCAAAAAATGAGAAAATCAGAGAAAAGAAACAGTGAAAGGTGAGAGCAGAAAAATAGATGCTAGACCTATGACTGATGATTCCGAAGCACAAATTGCTACAAACTTAACTGTGTGAATGCACGACTACAAGAGACAACAAAGCGCTGGAGAAGAGTCATCAATGGCTGTTGCTTAGCAATTTTATTTACATATTGTATAAACTAAGGTTTCGCTAATGCACATTTTCCTATTTATTTCAATGTGGTGTTGCTCAGAGTTTCATCTTTGCTTCTGCCCAGGATCCTCACATCAGAGAATTGCATTTCATAGATGCAAGATCTGCAATATGCAGAATGATGCACACTTAAATCTTCCTTTAAACCAGTGTTTCTCAAGCTTTTCTAGTATGCCACCCGTTTTAGTAGTACCAAACCTACAGTGAACCTCCACCTTTATAGGCTTTCTGAAAGTTAGACTTTAAATTACATGAATACATTTACATTGAAGTTTGTTTAAAAGGCATTAACTGTAGCAAAGATGGCTACAAAAAATGACTTTTTTTAACGAGGATTTATTGAATCATGTATTTTAACAAGAGGGATATGTAGTTTAGCCCTTGAGGCCTAGAATTTCAGTGTGATTGCACTTCCTTGGCTACCGTGCATGCATAATGTTGTTTTGTTGTCTCGCACCAGTAAACGTAGTGTGAGGAAATGCATAGTTTAAAGCTTGACGTCAAAAGTTTTTAATAGAAGCATTGGTGATAGTTCACCTTCCATGGCCCATAGAAAATGGCTAATGACTCATTTGGTGGCCATGACCTGCAGTTTGGGAAACACTGCTTTAAACTGTTTGCATGTTCCCTCATTCGGTGAGTGATGCTGTGGCCAGTTTGCCGGTTGTAGGTTCTTTCACAGTTTAGCAGAACCTGATATACCACTCCTGTGGTACGCTTTACGCAGCGATTGCTGCAGTGCATCCAATGATAATGGTGAACCTTGGGGACCTCCAATTGAAAGTGTGGCTGACACCTTGTCAGAGCTAGAGTGGTAAATGACAGTTTGGTGTTCGAGGAATATTGATAACTGTTTTAATGCAAGAAGCGTTCTCTGCCTACTTTAGACACCTTCAATTTATCTATCTCCTCATACGCCAACCCTGTGACCAAAGTTCTCTACCAGTTAAAAAAGTCACTTGTACATCAAGTGTAGTTGATGGCCACGAGGAAGTTCTTACGTTACTAGCAATACGTTCTACAGATCATTTCGATAGTTTAAGCAGTGTATATTCCAATCTTATCATTAAGCCGCCCTGGTGCTTAAAGCAGTGTTCTGTAAAAAAGATTATCTTGCTTAGGCCACTAAGGATGTGTGCTCATGGTCATGACGTTGTCTCGGCCATTCTGTCATTGACATTCCAGCTTCGTCATCGGGCTCTTGTCATGCCATTGTTGTCATGCAGCCGTCGTCATGCTATTCTCATACCATTATCATTTCAGGAAATTCATCCGATTGTCGTCATGCCTTGATCGTTATACTGCCTTCGTTGTCACATCTACATCATTCCTTATTTGTCTTATTGTGATCATGCTGTCGACATTAAATTGTGATTATGCACCATTATTGTGCCATCGTTTCCAGTGCGTTGTCATACATTTCTTGCGATACCATCATTGTGATGCTGGCATGGTTGTTCCATCGTCGTAATTAGTTTCATCTGATTATTGTCCTACCATCGGCGTCATAGAGTTGTCACGTCATCGTAACCTATTGTCCTGATGCTGTCATATTCACGCTATTATTGTTATAGCATCATCATTTCAGAATTATCATCGTATTTTCATCATGCTGTTATCATCATACTGGGGCCATATTCTCAAACGTTCGCCTTCCGTGACAGTTTCGCCGCCGTGATAGTCACGTGACGTTCAATAAACCAAGTGACTGCTTACCCGTTATGTCAGCATGCACTACCAATACGTGCTGTCGAACGCTTCACATCGCATGAGAGAGCGCACTATGCGAGTGCAGAGCGGCTCCGGTGTGTTGTTTTCGAGTGTGGTGGCCGCAGTTTGGGTTCTGTGCACTGACTACAGTTGGTTACGACTGCTTTAGGTAAAATGTAATGAATAAAGAAGTGTGAAATGTTTTATTTTAAATGAATCGGCAAATATTGCTGCGAAACAATGCATGTAAGGTGCCACCAATAAGGCTACTATAAACTACCACCTACCTTATTTCTATTACACTCCACCACCAACCGAACGCCAAAGACGTGTTCATTAATTCAATATATGTCAAGAGCACCCATCGACACCATGACGTTAAAATGACATAGGCTGGAACTACTAGATGGCGCTGTTTATTTTCTGGTTTTGCTAAAACTGCCAATCAGCGCACACCATTGGCAGAGGTGTGGCCGAGGCGATAGTTTCAAGGAAGGCGAACATTTCAAAATACGGGCTCTGTTTTTGCCATTCCATTGGCATCATTACACCATCGTGACTGCGTGTTCGTCCTTCCATCATGGTCATGCTGACCCTGGCAAGCGAGTGTCATAGTAAAGTAGGCCTATCTTGGGGACAGTGTCACCCATTGTTTACAGTATCGCACATAGCTGAACTAAGGAAAATTTGACAATGACCATTGCAAATTCTAACCGAATGCGTTTTTAGCAAGGCAGTAAGTGTACATTGCTTGAATGCTAATCGCGTTTACGTCGACAGTCATTGTGAGATGGATTCTGCTGGAATTTTTATGATAGTTATGAAATATGAGAAAGTGCGATACTGTGGGCTGCCGAATACTGTCAAAGGCAGCTTGGAATAAGGAGAGATAGTTTAGTAAAACATGTAGCTTTTAAGTTTTGATTTGATCATGTCTTTTACAGAGGGCACATAGGGTGAGGGGCGCACTCTTTCTATGTATCGAACCAAATTGTTTAAAATGAAGTAATATGTTAGATTAGAGTACCAAATTAACATTGATGTGAATTGATGTGTGTTCATGGAATTCATTACAGTAGGTCGGTGTGAAGAAACTGAATTTAGTAGTTTGTTAGCTTTGCTAATAAAGATAACGTGACCTTTTACTCTTCAGTAAACTCCTCAACCGCACAATTAACTCTAACGATGTTCACGGAAAAAGCTTGGCGAAATTGCCCTCGTAAATGGTTGAAATACCGCCGCTGGTATCCAGCTTCATACTGAGCAGCGCTACCACTTCAATGCGCATTGGCTCTGAACTAACCTTTTGAAGTGTAGAACAAACAGATTCATGTTCCTCACATGGGACAGGTAGGTCGTCCCTGCTGTGCACAGGACTGGTTCCGATCTGGGCGTTTCTTTTTCAGGCTGAACTTTGCAAACTCTTGCCAGGTGTGCTTTCTGGCTGCAGTTGTGACAGATGGTGTTCCCATGCCTGCATCGCCGTGGAAGATGGCGTGCAACTAAAACAGCAGCCGCTTTCATTTTGCCTCAAGGCCACAGTGTTGACTTGCTCTGGAGCTCCATCAGGTAATACCTGAGCCTACTGACTGCTCACTGCACGGCAATCTTTACGTGCAGCCTCCATAGCTGCGATGGTTTCCTTTGCTTATTCTAAGTTCAAATCTACCATCTCCAACAGATGAGTTTGCATGGGCACATTGTTGATACCACTCACAATCTGATCACGCAACATATGCCCCCGAAACGTTGCGAAATTGCAGTCTTTGGCCAAGTTCTTCAGTGACGCAATGGGGTTACTTACGGCCTCTCCCTCTTTCCCGGGCCTCTAGAAAAACTTGAAACTCGCTTCCAATTCTGACATGCAAGGGGTGTCGTGCTTACTTAGCAGGGTGCCTCGATGTCCACCTTCAATTGTACAGGGTAGAGACAACCCTGCTGGAGCTGCCATATTGATTCACACAAGCTTAGTGACTCAGCTGCACTGGCTTTCGTACACAGTGTCACTTACGGTGTACTTCTAAGTGCTTTGACTTGAGTACTTTTTATCAGTATCACCTCTGCACGTCTTTTTACCCAACAGCCAGTAACTCTTCGAGGGTCGAAGACTTAATTTTGCGGGCCGCAAACAAGTCCTAAGTGGCCTAACTTCTTCATGTTAGCTGTGTTGTCTGTACATTTGAAAAATGGACGATTTTCTGTAACGCTCCATTGTGCTGCCACCCCGTGTGGATGGAAGGAGTCTGCCGTTTTCTTTGAGTTTGCACCTTCTTTACTGTAGTCAGCAGCTTGCGTGTGGCGGTTTGTTCCACTTTTGTTGTGTGTGCTCTTTCCGTTTGTTGCACTTGGAAACACTGATGTCTGTCTGGCGTATAATCTTTGAGAGGGTAAATTGGCATGTAGGTCCAAATGTTGACCTCTCAGCCTCGCATCTCCCCATAAGAAAAATTTTCAGCAGCCCGTGCTACGAAAAGTAAAAAAAAAAGGTTTATGGACGAAGGATGAAATAACCTAAGGACGTTGATAACTAAAGAATGCTGCCCAGGACACTTATCAAAAGAAAGCAAATTAACCAAAAGTAGCATACCAGAAGTGGACTCTGTGAAGAGAGATAAATATTACTCTGTCTTAGTGTCTCTATTTAGTCCATGTTAGGGAAGAAAAATACGTAGGTGATTACCTGTGATATGCGTGCTTCGAGCAAACTTTTTCTTTTGGGCCATGCCACTGTAAATTTTGCTAATTTATCATAAATTAATAATGGCCTGATATATGTCAGCATAGTGTGAACTCTTATAATGTGGTACATAAGGGTGTGGGAATATTCGAAATTTTGAATGCCATTCGAATAGTCCTTCCTATTCAATTATTATTAGATAGGCAATTCACTATTCAATATTGTCAACTATTTCTTCTGTTCAAATACTATAGCAGTTTACAGAAAGAAATGCTGATGCAAGTGGAGTCTCTTGAATGCTGCAAAAGACCCATGGTTGTTGTGAAGACTCCTCTTTTTGTGCAAATGGATGAAGGGGCTCAATTACGTGTAATAGTTTTCCAGTCGATAAGTAAGCATGTTGCACTTTAGACAGCCTACAGATTATGCAAGGTGATTTATCGTTTGGCATGTCACGCCATGTTTGGGTTCCTTTGAACTTGGAACATGATTCATTGTACTAATGGAGCACATTAGTATCTTGCACTTGGCTCCTTCAGTAAGAACTTCACTGTACTAAGTGCATCTGGACATGTGCTGTTTCTTTAATTACTGTGATTGTTGTAGTGCATTAGGTGCAACCAACTTTTCGTTGTTTCTATTTTACGAGATTCGGTTCAGCTGGAATCCAATTGATAATGGCATTGGATTGCTCAAGTTCTTTATATTTCATTGTTTCTAGAGATTGGAAATAATTGGTATTTGACTCAATATTCGGAGATCGTTTTTCAAAATATTTGTGTTCAAGTAGACTTGAAAATTTCATTTTTCGAGCACCTCTGTTGTAAACGAAGGGGTGTGCAGGTAGCTGATTTGGTTACATTTTTTCAACTCTTGTCACAGGAAGACATCATTGATGCCCAGCAACAGTCAGTAACCAGTAGTTGCAGTAGAAGCACCTCAGTTGTGATCATCGTGACTATGCAACCACTAGGCTGTCTGCCGTCATCATACACAAGTGCAACCACACAGGTGGGAAGTTGCTGCGCTGTCACTGGTACTGCCCTTGGAGCTTTTCGCAGAAGAGCAACTTCAAGACACATGCGCACCCACAGTCGAGTGCCTCGAACACACAACTTTAGTTGGGAATCGAACCTACGACCTTGCATCGTGGCGTGTCTTAAGTATCGTGCGGTGGTCGGAATGCTTTCACATTCATCCACGTAAGGATAAATAAGTGCTGCTTGAATTTTTTTCCTTGCACCTATTACAGTAACCTCCATTTCAATTGTTGGCAATAAACATAATCTTTCTCTTTATTACTTGCTCTCCTGAGCATTTTACTTTTTTGTACGCTCCTTAGAATTTCATTGATGGTGCTTGCATACCAGCCAACTCTCCTGAATTTTTAATATGAAGAATTATTTAGGATGCTCTCAGCAAGGTCATTTTTAATGTTTTGGTTCACCTTTAAAAAATTTGGACAGTACCTTTCAGCATGCGTTGAGGATGAAGGCGAAAAGCCTGCGCACTCACGAGACATTCATTAAATTACTTGACATTCTCATTTGAATGCGTTACTTGCTACTGCTTTCTCCCACCTAAAGTCGTGGCTTTGAGTGCCTTAATTAGCTCTACCTTAATTAACTGCACTTCAAGAAACATTGCCCTACTTAAAACCAAAAGCCATAAGTTTGACTCCTGCCGATGGTTGTAGGTTCGAGCGCCTTAACTCTGTTTTCATTAAGGTAGAGTTAAAGCAGTCCGGACAGGCCACCATTGGAATCTGAATCTGGCGACGTTTAACGCTAGAACGCCATCTAGTGAGGCGAGTCTAGCAGTGCTGTTGGAGGAATTAGAGGGCAGTAAATGGGACATAATAGGGTTCAGTGAAGTTAGGAGGACAAAAAAAGCATATGCAGTGCTAAAAAGCGGGCACATTCTGTGCTACCGCGGCTTAGCAGAGAGAAGAGAACTAGGAGTCATCCTGATTAAATGGATATAGCTGGTAACATACAGGAATTCTATAGCATTAACGAGAGGGTGGCAGGTCTTGTTGTGGAACTTAATAAGAGGCACAAGTTGAAGGTCATACAGGTCTACGCCCCTACATCCAGTCATGATGACCACGAAGTCGAAATCTTCTATGAAGACGTGGAATCGGCGATGGGTAAAGTCAAAACAAAATACACTACACTGATGGGCAACTTCAATGCCAGGGTAGGCAAGAAGCAGGCTGGAGACAACTCAGTGGGGGAATACGGCATAGGCTCTAGTAATAGCAGGGGAGAGTTATTAGTAAGTTTGCAGAACAGAATAATATGCAGATAATGAATACCTTCTTCTGCAAGCGGGATAGCTGAAAGTGGACCTGGAGGAGCCCGAATGGCTAGACTAGAAATGAAATAGACCTTATACTCTGCGCTAACCATGGCATCATACAAGATGTGGACGTGCTAGGCAAAGTGCGCTGCAGTGACCATAGGATGGCAAGAACTCGAATTAGCCTAGACTTGAGGAGGGAACGGAAGAAACTGGTACATAAGAAGCCAATCAATGAGTTAGCGGTAAGATCGAAAATAGCGGAACTCCGGGTCAAGCTACAGAACAGGTATTCGGCCTTAACTCTGGAAGAGGACCTTAGTGTTGAAGATATGAACGACAATCTTATGGGTATTATTAAGGAGTGTACAATAGAAGTCGGGGATAACTCTGTTAGACAGGATGCCAGTAAGCTATCGCAGGAGACGAAAGATCTGATCAAGAAACGCCAATGTATGAAAGCCTCTAACCCTACAGCTAGAATAGAACTGGCAGAACTTTTCAAGTTAATCAGCAAGCATAAGACAGCTGATATAAGGAAGTACATATAATATGTATAGAATTGAGCATGCTCTCAGGAACGGAGTAAGCCTAAAAGCAGTGAAGAAGAAAGTAGGAATAGGCAAGAATAATATGTATGCGTTAGGAGACAAAGCCAGCAATGTCATTACTAATATGGATGAGATAGTTCAAGTGGCTGAGGAGTTCTGTAGAGATTTATACAGTACCAGTGACACCCACGACGATAATGGAAGAGAGAATAGTCTAGAGGAATTCGAAATCCCACAGGTAACGCCGGAAGTAAAGAAAGCCTTGGGAGCTATGCAAAGGGGGAAGGCAGCTGGGGAGGATCAGGTTACAGCTGATTTGTTGAAGGATGGCTGGCAGATTGTTCTAGAAAAACTGGCCACCCTGTATACGCAATGCCTCATGACTTCAAACGTACCGAAATCTTGGAAGAACGCTAACATAATCGTAGTTCATAAGAAAGGGGATGCCCATGACTTGAAATATTAGTCCGATCAACTTACTGTCCGTTGCCTACAAAGTATTTACTAAGGTAAATACTTTGTAAATAGAATCGGGGACACCTTAGACTTCTGTCAACCAAAGGACCAGGCAGGGTTCCGTAAAGGGTACTCAACAATAGACCATATTCACATTATCAATTAGGGGATAGAGAAATGTGCGGAATATTACCAACCCTTATATATAGCTTTCATTGATTACGAGAAAGCGTTCGATTCTGTCGAAACCTCAGCAGTCATGGAGGCATTACGGAATCAGGGTCTAGACGAGCCGTATGTAAAAATACTCAAAGATATCTATAGTGGCTCCACAGCCACCTAGTCCTCCATAAAGAAAGCAACGAAATCCCAATGAAGAAAGGCGTCAGGCAGGGAGATACGATCTCTCCAATGCTATTCACAGGGTGTTTACAGGAGGTATTCAGAGACCTGGATTGGGAAGAATTGAGGGTAAAAGTTAATGGAGAATACCTTCGTAACTTGCGATTCGCTGATGATATTGCCTTGTTTAGTAACTTAGGGGACAAATTGCAATGCATGGTCACTGACCGGGAGAGGCAAAGCAGATGGGTGGGTCTAAAAATTAATCTGCAGAAAACTAAAGTAATGTTTAACAGTCTCGGTAGAGAACAGCAGTTTGCAATAGGTAGCGAGGCACTGGAAGTAGTAAGGGAATACATCTACTTAGGACAGGTAGTGACCGCGGATCCAGATCATGAGACTGAAATAATCGGAAGAATAAGAATGGGCTGGGGTGCGTTTGGCAGGCATTCTCAGATTATGAACAGCAGGTTGCCATTATCCCTCAAGAGAAAAGTGTATAACAGCTGTGTCTTACCAGTACTCATGTACGGGACAGAAACTTAGAGGCTTACGAAAAGGGTTCTAGTTAAATTGAGGACGACAAAATGAGCTATGGAAAGAAGAATGATAGGTGTAACGTTAAGGGATAAGAAAAGAGCAGATTGGGTGAAGGAACAAATGCGAGTTAATGACATCTTAGTTGAAATCAAGAAAAAGAAATGGGCATGGGCAGGACGTGTGATAACCGATGGTCATTAAGGGTTACGGAGTAGGGAAAGTTAGGTGGGACGGCAGAAAGTTAGGTGGGCGGATGGGATTAAGAAGTTTGCAGGGACAACACGGCCACAATTAGTACATGGCCAGGGTAGTTGAAGTATGGGAGAGGCCTTTGCCCTGCAGTGGGCGTAACCACGCTGATGATGATCATGAAAGCACTCAAAGCTACAACCTTTGTTGGTGGCAGCATGTGGCATGGTGGCACCATGAAGGTTGGTGCTATGAATTTTGGTGCATTGGATTTTTGGCCCATGAATCATTTAAGGCTTTTGCCTTAATAAAGTTTCCATCTACAAATCTGGCTAAATAATGCTACAATCCTAGACTAGACCTAACAGTGACAATAATTTCCAAAAATCATGAAGATATATGCAGAAGGTTATCAAGAAAATTTAAAATAAAACTTCTTGCTTTTGTTAAGAGTGCGAAGTGTAAGTAACTTAGCAGTTTTAACATTGCCAATCTGTATTATAAATGTAGTAAGGGCTCATTGAAGGTAAGTGACAGGACCGTACAATAGTTTGTGGCTGCTGCATCCTCTGGGCACGAAGGTCCCATCACCCACAAGAAAGTCCGAAGCTCTGCTCCCTTCATGAACTAGAGGCCCAGCTGCACACACCTAGCACGCACCTGTTGCATGCACCAATGCTGATTGGTGCAATGATTGAGCACTGGGTGCCAACTTGCCACTCTCCGCAGGTGCTCGTGCTCTCGGACTGCAAGCCTACCTCAACCACAGAAGGTGAGCGTTGCTTCTATGCCATGTGCCAGAATAGCCCGGAACAAGCAGTGCTACCCTAACCTAAAGAAACAAGCAAGAATGTTTCATACGCGCTTGCAAACATGTAAGGAGCCACTATATAATGCGTTGCACCGTGATAATTCTCCTTTACAGAGTTTAGCTGTAATTTTTCTTTTATATTATGAATTTGTGATCGTTTACGATCTTACGAGAAGCTTTACGAAAAAAGCTGTTTGCAAAACAGTTTCACTCACCGGTCTCCAAACTTCTTGTTGGAATTTTTACTATGGTGAAACACTGCAAGGGGGATGCTTGCTTAGAGAAAGTTGATACAGGCAGGTTCCTGAACAAGGTGAAATCTGCAACAGCAAGGACACTGAAGACTGTGATATTAAAAAAACAAGTGCCTGTCAGTTTTGGCTGTTTCAACTTTGCAGTTGCTGCTTGTGTGTTGCGTCTAAAGCTAAACCATTGCTAATTCGCAACTTTCACGTACGGTGGCGCCGTCGTGCGGCGGTGGCCGGAAACAATCGAAAGATTATACTCGCCGCTGGCTGCCGCCCGTTCGGGTAGCGTATTGGTGTTGTGTACACTTTTCCTTCACTTTCGATTGTTGTTTTAATGCGTTCAAAGCTCCCGTGGGATCCTGAAGGCCACTTAACATGCTCAGAATGAGCAAACATAGAAGTAACCGTATTTGCTGCATGCCGCAATGGGTGCCGAGCGGTAGTTATGCGGTAGGTGATGTGAGCCTTCACTCATTCCCACCGGCTGCGTCCATGAGGAAGAAATTTATTACGCTGCGGATCGGCAAAGCTGTCACAGAAGCGATGAAGGTTTGCAGTGCGCACTTCATGTCGGAGGACATTTTTGGAATAAGACAGATGAGTGACGATTTCGAGCACTTGAAATCGCAATAGACGCAGGCACAACACTATATCACGTGTAGGGAAAGAAATAATGCGCAATCTTAACTCAAATGTGTTGTAGGATGATTGATGCTTGCGTTCTTGCCACTCATGCCTTTGCGGCTACGTTGGAGCGCAAACATTCTCCGTGAAGCCTTGTACCTGCTTCAAAATTTCTTGTTCTCGTTCATGCATTCGTGCTCTGCAACGCCAACTTGACATTCCGCCATTTTCGAACAGAGAGATGAGTTTCTCATTTGTGCATCGAAGCAAAGTGACACAGGCGTAGAGGGACCTGGAATTCGTACCTCGTCAGCCACTTCGATGCGCGGCTATAACGTGTGCACAGGCACGCATGACTGCACTCGTAAGGTAACAAACCCTAGTCCAACAAATGTTAAACTACTGTGCAGTGTTCGCGAAGTGAACCCTCAGCTGATCTGCATGTATATTATTTTATAAAGATAACTGAAAGAATGAAGTGAGCAGTGCCGCGGACCGGTAAATATCGGCTATGTATATCGCTTGATCTGTCTATAGGCAAGACGCGGTAGGACTCACGCAGGCTGTAAAACTACCGCAAGACTGTAGCTTGCACGGCACGCATAAAGCACAGTAACTAAATTACAACAGTGAACGGTTATTGTATTAGCTCGCAAAAGCGGTCAGATATGGTTTCTTGTTTACTTCTGGTGTTCAACATCCAGCTTTGTGAACACAGGCGGGGACAACTAGACAAGAAATTTTCTCACACAAAACACTGCTTTAGAGCTGCTTTTCACGCCGTCGATGTAAAGGACTTCGGTCATGCGACACCAGGAGGGTTTCTTTTTCTCGACACGGCGGCTTATTCAAGCGGTCTAAGTAACAACTTGCAGAGAGCACCACAGCGTATAAAAACTCATGGTACCCATTCAAAGAGGTCAAATTAATAGAATAGCAAATATAAAGTACGGTCACTTCTCTTAATAACACCGTCGTGGTAAAACTGAAACCACAGCTCGTGTGGTTTGCTTCGAAGCTGCGAAGTTTGTATGCAAAGGTCTTCAACTGTCACAGACGTCGACGTGCACGCTTTTATGCCGCAGCATACAAGATGACCAGCGTTTAGGACTTCCTCGCCTTCAAGTAGGCTTCGAATCCTGCGTTCTGCTCACCCAATGTGAGCCATTACGCAGGCTAACGACAGCGGGCGTGTAAATTGAAGAGACATTTAAACATGACGACACGAAACAACATGTCACTGAGCAAGACGACCGCAGCACTGCGCCGGCCGCTCTAGTTCTTAATCTCTCGGACAGCCATGTTGGATTTAAGGTGGCGCCCCCTATAGGCCGTGAAAGTTGCGAATAAAGTGCACACGTATCCCAGGAAAGGTGTGTGCGCAAGGCAAGCTTCAAATGAATACGTGCTGTCCCGCTGCACACTCCGCCCATCTGTCTCGTGTTCGAAGGATTTTAATTAATGATTTTTTAATTTGTGACTGAGTTTTCGCAAGTACGGAGCATGTGGACTCCATGCGAGAACTCTTTGTAGCAACGTCAGATATGAGAATCTCAAACATTTAGTGCCGACATACCGGGAAAGCACCTATCTAGACACTTGATTGCCTCTACAATGAGTGCCTGCACAATGAAATGACCTGCATAATGGAAGTAATAATTATGTCTCGGTCCTATCTTGAGCTGGGCTATGTGTGACCTTTACAGCAAGGTGTCCTGTGTGTTGAATGCTTTTTCCCAAGGCTTTTCATTATGAAGGCATTTATCAGTATATAATATATATGCATGATGTAAAACACTGTGAAAACAATAAAAGAAGTGAACTTCCTACATGACAAGCTGAACCTACGTGGCAAATATCCAGCTGTCTTTCTTCAAGTTTTACTAAAACACTTACTATTCATACTTGCAGTATGGTTCAATTAGAAGTGCTTTGAGTTGTTTCTGACATATCTGAAATATAATTTTAATCAATGCTCGTGATTTTGATGCAATAATCCATACAGCACCTGAATGGGTTTATATATACATGAGCCGCTTCTTAACATCCATGAGCTGTTTTCATTCCTACATTGGCTCATCTAAGACACTGGCGATTCTGCAGCCACTGGCGTTATGTGTTTCTCTGGCACACAATTCATACGGATCCTTGAATATTTCTGAAACCCTTTAATTTAGAAACCACCTTTTCGCCACCTAGGATGTCGGGGAATGCACTTTTTAGCAGTGTTTAAAATTCTTGAATTTTGATTTTATGAACATAGTTGCCAAAGGAATATGCCTGTGAAACACTTGAACAGTCACCTCTTAGCCAGAGTGACAAATTTATAGCTGCAGACAATACTAGGAAATTGCTCTTTATCGACATGCTATTTAACGCATTAAAGGGGTCATGAACCAGCCCTCGAGCTTGGTGAAAAAAACACATTCAGCAGATAGAATATACTTTTGTGAATGTCTCAACCAAATTTTGCAGTTGTAGGTGGTAGGGGGAGCTCTCAAGCGGAGGCAAGGACACCGTTTTCATAAACATCCTCTTTTCAAACACAGGTGCCCCCTTCAAAGTTGTGGTTCATCTTGCATATGTCACCATCTGCAAGAGTCCTGTAGATGGCTGCTATTGACCAATAGCTAGCATCGATCAAGCAGGGTGTATGGATCAATGTCCTTCATACAACGGTTACTGTGTATATTGATTGACGCACTTAAATAAGCAGACTGAAGTAATCGGAAATTTTCGTTTCAAATTTCTCTAAGAACAGTGCACCAGGCCACATCACCCACACTGCGTTTGCCTCTGAGGCGCTCGACGGCGTTTGGCGACAGCTGCTATGGAGTTAACAGGGATCTTGGAGCAGTGCCATGGAAGGGTAGCCGGAGGCAGTGGAGCTAGCGCTGGTGCGGCCGTCTCCAGGTTGGCCCATTTCTGGTCCGGGTCCTTGGTGGTGCTCCTTCATGTGCCCAGAGCACAGCGGGAAATGCGTCTGCACTATTGCCAGTCTATGTCACCAATGCCAGCTCAGCAGCCTCCCTAGTTCTTTCTTCAGACACTTTCCTTTTTTTCTTCTGTCTTCTATTATGTGTTACTAGATTCTTCCTTTTCGCCTACTGTCTCCACCGTCTTCCCACCGGACTCGCATGATTTGACCGTTACACGACATGCGTAATTATTTCATGGTGTGGAATTCCATTAATCTTTCTGTAATCTTTATGTGTAGTGTTAGTTACTGTGTTACGATGTTACTTTTTCATGAAGGGCTGCATGCAGTGCTTCTTTATAGTTAAGCTAGCTCTTACACTGTAATGCAGCAGATCTCATTTAGCCACTTTTCAAGGCTATCGTAATCTTTTTCTATATGGTGCATCATTTTTCTAAATTTTTGTGATGTTTTCTTTCATTTTCTTTTATGCAAACATAATTTGTGACATGTGGTAAAACAGCTCAAAGCATGAAAGAGGGAACAATGCTTGAGCAACATCTGACCTCAGTACACGGACATACTGACCGTTGGGCATTGCTGTGTGTTCTGACATGTCAAGCACGAATTGGTTGGAGACTGAGCTTGTAACAGGTTGAATTAAGGTGTATAGCTAAAATGGGATGTGCTTTTTTTATAGGCTGTAGTAGACCTTTTGAAATGTAAGTTGCTCCTGTAGCAAACATTTAAAAAAAACCTGTTTTCATACCTTATAAAGTTGCAAAACCTAAAGTTTGGCAGTACGCTGTCTGACCAATGGAACACCGAAACAGGACTCTTGGTGTACTCCAATGTTTTTTTTTAATGGCTACAGGCAGTTCGAGTACAACCCACATCCCATTCGCCACCAACTTTGCTTTCAGCATTGGTAGTGCAATGAGTGGCAGAGGCACAGCCGTGTGCCTATGCATGAGCCATGTTCATTGCGTTGTGCATACCTACGCAGACCCTGTGCTTGCGAGTAGCTGTGGCTTAGAAGCGAGAGCATAAGGATATAAATGGTACATAATTTGCCTCGTAGAAAGTGTTTGCTAAAGGGCCTTTCACTAGGTTTAGCCATTTTAAACAAATGAGCGTAGCATATGCATCATCTGCTGGCGATCGTGTCTTCAAAGTACTATGGTGGTGTGTGCCGGTAAAGCAACTGAAATTCAAACCAAATGCCGCGCACCCTCCCTCTTCAGGAAGCTCTGCTCCTAACTAGGGAGTCAAGGTCACATGCGCAAATGCCTCTTTGCTGCTCTGTCTTCGTCATTCACCGTGGCATGTGGCTTCAATTAATCATCCAACGCAGAAAGTACGATGCCGCCAATGTAAATGTGCCGAGCAGCAAACAGAGAAGGAAAACAAATGTAGCTCAATGCCACGGTACGTCTCTCGCCTCCTGTATGGGAGAATGCAGGAAAAGAACACCACTTGGGAAGCAGTTAACTCCTTCGATCTCCTCCAATAATGAACCAATTTGAAAATTTTGTTTAGTAAAAAACGCTCCTTAGATGGCGTTTTAAAGGTTCCAGTGTACTATAACCAAAATTAGCAATGCAACCTGGTGACGGGCCTTTTAAAAGTGCCACACCTAGCAAATGCATTTATGTTGCAGTGCCGTGCAATGCTTTACTAGTATTCAACATAGCATAGCCCTAAGAGCAAACTTAGGATGATGGTCGTGTTAAATAGAGTAGTTTAGTGATATCACATGAATGTTCATTTATTATCCGTTAAACGCACTTGTTGTGACAGATATTCATCCTCAACTTAAATTAAGAGCTAAATGTAAGGATCGGTGTGTTCATCGCTTGCATATTCAAGTTATAGAATCAAACCCATTCTTAACAATACCGTTGTGAAATATACATCGAATATAACAATGAGCAACCATGACACCATAGATTTTTGTGTTCTATGGTAAAATAAATCGCTTCCTACAGTGTGGCCATGCCATGTTATTGGTTATAACAAATCCGACTACTACAGTCAAACCCGGCTATATCGAACTCGCAAAAAAACGCCTATCAGTTCGATATAGAGCATAATTCGATATAAGCCTGCTAAATAATTGTATGTCATAAAAGCACATACCATTTATAAAATCACTTTATTGACGAAACTAGCTTAGTTTCGCATAAATTAGTCCTGCATTTTCTTCTGCTTGGGAAATTTCACTGCCTGCGACGCACGCACTTCCCCACGTTGTCTAAGGAATCCGAGCAGCTGAGGCCGCAACCTTCCGCATTCGCGCAGAAGCACCGGACTAATGCGATTGCACCAATCACTTCGGAGGATGTGGGCAAAGGACCGTAGTTGCTTTCCTCAACGTGCCTACTTTCATTTGTGCTTGGTACGATGTCGGCGATGTAGTCTTCGTTTCGGGATCTACCGTCGTCGCGACACCATCATCTGCACTCACAAACTCGTCCACCGTTGATTCGAATGTCCCGGAAATTTTGACAGCTCGCTCCAAACTTCGGCAACACCGGCAACGGCTTCGTCGCATTCATCAGAATTTACAGTCATCACCGAGCACGCGGAAACCGGCACGTATGAAGAACGCCTCGTACACGGCCGTGCGTACGCGTCGGGCGCCATGGGCACCGGGTTGCGAGTCTGGCCACTTTAGCCTTAATCGTGCTGAGAGTGCTCCTCGAAATCTTGCACGCTGCGGGGATATTGCGTTCGACGCGATTTATGATTTCGATCTTCACGACGAAAGGCGAATTCTGCCGCTTCATCACGGCAACACTGCGGGAGAAGGCCCACAAGGCGCAAACACGATAAACCAGAGAAGCAGCCAGACGACTCGCACTTTCGCCATCTTGCACGAAGAGCGCACAAGAGCCTCTGATTGGCTGTCTGAGCAAGCGCTGTAGGCGGGCCAGGATCATTTTTTGCTGGGGAGTGTCAATAGATAGTGATCTAAAGAAAGCAGAGAGAGGAGATTCTTGTTGATGAAAAGGAAAGGTTGGGGCAAAGTGCAGCGCAGTAACTGTCTCTCATTAGAGGACACCTCAACGGCGCTGCACAGGGGGTAGGGAATGAAAGTAGAGGGAGAGAAAGTGCACCAGAAACAGCAGCACGCCGCCGAAATGCGATGGAGCTAAAGGCGGTCGGCGAGGCCGACAGCCTCGGCGAATGTCAGGAGCGCACGTAGTAGTGTCCTGTGTCGTGAAGGGCATAAAGAAAGGACGGACGCTTGATTCTGCAACCCGTGAGGGAGCACGGCGAAGCGTCGTCAGGGGAGAGGGAGTGGGAAGTGAAAGATGATAGAGAAAGAGGGAGGATAATAGACTTCACTATGCGCGACAGGGGGAGTGGCGACGGCTCTTCCGAACAGCCCTTGCAGCGCGGTCACGGTAGGGAGAGCGGTTGGATGGAGCCGCGCCGCCGGGTTTCCCCGCTACCGCGAGGGAAAGCCAACTTCTGGGGGCACTTTCCCGCCGCTTGACGTTCGATATATCGGGAGTCACTGCAATATTTGTTCGATGTAAGCGTATTTTTTGCTATATATACTCATTGTAACTATACCGTGACCAGAAATTGTTTGATATATAGAATAATTCGATGTAAACGGGTTCGATATAGTCGGGTTCGACTGTACTGGGTGTCTGCGTTGAAAGAAAAAGGAACGTCGAACCCTCGAAAGATAGAAAGGGACCTGTGGCACCCATACGTGTGCCGTGCTTGCCGCGTTACTTTGTCGTATTGCTAGCCTCTCGTACTTCTCTGCGTCTCTCTTCCGGCTTTCCTAAACATGAGTCGACTGCGCAGAAGGGTATCGGTGAGTGTGGTCACTGGCGCAGTCGGCTTGATGGTTTCCAGTCAAGCTTTCCTCACTTTACCATTTCTCACAAATGGATCATTGCTTTCTGCATCAAAATATGTGTGGGTTTTACAAACCTTATTTTCAAGCAATTGCATATCACATTATTAAGGGGTTCTGCGAATATTCGAAAACTTTAGAAGAATAAATGTGATATTGTTGTATTTCATTTTTGCTGTTAGAATAGATTTGTCACTCTCCTATTTGACCGTCGAATCGAATCGTCACCATAAACCCTTTCAGGGTCAATGACGTAAATATATGCCGCCGCGAACAAGTCCAAAATGGTCGATGCCATATATTTACGGCGCCGTGTGTACGTTTAAAATGCGCGCCAATTTCCTAACTTTTTATTTCCTTACATGTGCTGCCGCTATGTGGAAATACAGGGTATTTTTTTCTCGTGCCTCCCTCTCTCGGTTTTCGTTGCATGGTTTGTTTTAGAGCTAGTTTGCTCCACCGCATCTATATAATATTGCTTGTGGATTGGCGCGTGGGTGCGCAGGCGGGCAGGCCGCGGATTGGGTTTTGTTTTGTGGCTTCTTGCGCTCCCTAAATTGATGGCTATCTCGTTACTAACCGCTCAAAAGGCGACCACCTGTTTCTCGCTCATTTAGTGCTCACTGGGGTGCACATAGGAAGGATGCTGCCGTGCATACGTTTCCTTTTCTTCTCTTTTTTTTTTTTTTTTGCGACTCGTGAAAACTAATTGCCTCTGGTTGGCGATAAGATGAAGGTTAGTGGAAGTTTGTCACATGTTTTGCTTTTTTGATGGGCACACAACTACACAGTTTTCTTGAGTGCGCTCACCTACGCAGTTCGAGTACACTATGGACGTAAATATTAGTGTAAGAGCAGGAACATTTGACACTTGCGAAATATTCTCGTGTGCGCATTTTCAAAGCCTTGAACTATGTGTATAACAGTGCATCAAATATTTAATATAAGTTTAGTTCCTTGTTGTTATTCACGAATAAACAGTACGTATATACCAACGAAAAAATTTTTGTTACTTTACGATCGCCCTAGAAAAATTACCGTAAATGTTTTTCGATATAGCTCCCTAAAAAAATTGGAATCTGCAATTAAAAAGATGGTCCTGGGCGGTCGCGAATGGTGAAAGAAATTGACCCTGAAAGGGTTAAAAAAGGATATTTTTCTTATTGGTTTTTAATAGTTCACATCATCGGTTGTAAATAAAAAACAAACTAAAATCGAAGCAAGAATGCAATAACTTTCATTCCATCCACGGTGGACATAACATACTAGACAATGAAGCATCACTCAGACGGACACACTTTTCTGCCTGGGTACAATTCTGCGCAATAAGATGTTGTTGAGACATGGTATTCGGCAGTTCGTATTGTTTGCTACTATTCATAAATGCACTGTGGGAATCAATGTAAGCGGAGCTTTGTGTGGCGTGTGCTTCAATAGACAAATTTAGCGGTGATGTTGATGGCAAATGTTTAATTTCTTTAACATTTACTCCTACGCTAAAGTAGTGAATTGATGTTAAACGTTACCTTGCATGCATCACTGCTGTTTGTCTGCGTAGTACGGAGAACACAGAAAGGTAGGTGTTTGCTTGAGACGTCGTTTTGTGCCATTGTTTGTAACTTCTGAGAGGGTTGAGCATATATTGAGACAGAAATATTGATTGCCTCACATGGCACATCATATCTTAAGAGAAGTGTTAAACTGTAATTGAATTTTGGGACTGTTTGTGCCAAAACGACAATTGGATTATGAGGTACGCGGTAATGGCAGACTCCGGATTGATTTTGACAGCGTGGTGTTCTTTAATGTTTCCCTAAATCTGAGTGCATGAGCATTTATTGTTTCTCCCCCATTGAAATGTAGCTGCAATGGTCGGGATCAAACCCACAACCTCGAGCAATGCCATAGGCACAAAGCTACTGGGGCAGCTACAGGGATGTTGACTTCACATGCGACTGCTTCCATAGTGTAGCCTAGACCCTACGGTGTGCTTTAATCATTTGAGGGTTGATTTCTTTCGCCATATGCGATCACCCAGGGTCGATTTTTTTTTATTGCAGATTCCAATTCTTTGGGAATTACTTCGAAACAAAGTTACCGTAAATTTTCTAGGGTGACCGTAAAGAGAGAAAAAAGATCTTGAGTTGGCATATATGTACTCTTCATTCATTAATAATAACAATAAAAAGTAATTAAACTTATAAGAATTAAAAATTTGATGCATTGCTATACATATAAGGCTTTAGAAAATGCGCACACGAGAATATTTCGCAAGTGTCAAATGTTCCTGCTCTTACACTAATATTTACGTCCATAGCATAATCGAACTGCGTAGGTGAGCGCACTCAAGAAAACTGTGGTTGTGTGCCCGTCAAAACAGCAAAATGTGTGACAAACTTCTGCTAATCTTCATCTTAACGCCAACCAGAAGCAATTAGTTCTCGTGAGTGCCCCCCCCCAAGAAAGCGACGGAAACGTATGCACGGCAGCATCCTTCCTATGCGCACCCCTGTGAGCACTAAACAAGCAAGGCAGGCAGTTGCCCTTTGAGCGATTAGTAACGAGATAGCCATCAGTTTTGCAAGTGCAAGAAGCGGAAACCGCCCGCGGAACAAAACCCTAGCTGCCACCCGCCTGTGCCCGCACCAGTGTGCGATCGGTAGTGTATAGACGCGTGTGAGGAAACTAGCTCTAAAACAAACCATGCAACGTACGCCGAGAGAGGGAGGTGTGCTAAAAAAATTCCCTGTACTGTATTCCCACATAGCAGCAGCACATGACAGAAAATAAAAAGTTAGGAAATTGGTGTGCTTTTTAAATGTACGAATGGCGCCGGAAATATACAGCATCGACCATTTCTAGTCTAGTTGGTACGTGATAACGGGAGTGAAATAGATGCACAAGAACCACGGAAGGAAAACGAGAAATAAAAGGGTATCATGACTGAAATACTGCTGGTGTTGAAAGTGAACAGCAGTGTCTACACAAGAGGGTGTCCGTTTAAATGCTATTAAATGCCCAAGCTGAAGTATCACCTGTATATTCACACGGGCGAGTGACTGCACCAAGTCCGTTGTGCAGACCGCTCACTTGAGCAGAAATATGAAAGTGCAGCACTGTTATACTGCTGGAATAAGACATTGGCCATGCAGGTGTACTATGTGTGTTAAATGCAGTCTGATTATCTAATCTACATATTATGGTGTGGTGCTTATGGAAGTATGTCACCATATATTCTATTGTATTGAACTCTTGATGAACTTCAAGGCATGATTCAGCATAGTCTAGTAAGTTGTACTGATAGTGCAGTGCATTACTCTAAACGTCTTAATGTGGGATTCCTTTATGTGAGGGCAATACAAAGCCAATCCATGACCTTTAGATGACATGTATGCAGCAAATTGCTCAGTTGGGATAACTTCTGAAAAGTCTCCCTGAGGCATGTCTGTGCCCTCCTAATGAACTGCTCCCAGTTTAAACATTCTTCTGAGTGCATTTAATGTTTACTGTGCACAAGAGAAGCTAATTGCATGTTGTCTTCCTAAGCTCTTGGTGGCTTCACTTGTGGGCAACCCCTGTTTGTTGAGGTACATGATTAGGTGAATGCCTTGCGTTTGACCTAACAGTATTTTTACCCTTTCACTACCGTTTTCTTTTTTTTTTTCAGAGGCCACGAACCTGCTACGTCTGGGATTTTTTTCTTGGATATTGCACAATAAACATAAGTTTATTTTAGGCTATGTAGAAGGACAGAAATGACACAAATGCTCACCAGTTATTGTGCTCCCATTCCTAATGTCAGTGACACGACGAGACAGAAAGACGAAAAAGTATCGGTACGTTACTGGCACTGAAAGAGTTGAGTGGCGAACATGAACGGTGTGGGTGCACTCGAGCAAGCCCTTTCGTCATTGTCTTCTTGGTATCATTTGATGTGTTCGCATTCTTGCAGCATTTCACGCCTTTGTCGGAGGCCAACCATCTGTCTATGTATGTTTGTACACAAATGTTTTCCCTCCTACCTGGGCCACTGGGCAGTTCGTTGACCAATGGATAGTGAATTGGCCTGATGCACTGAGGGAACAGGGTTTGAAACCATTCATGACAAATTCTTTTGCTGCGCTATAGTATGTGTATGGTTGTATGTTATTGGTATTCAAAGTAATGAAAATTTTGTCTTCACCATGACAACTTGTTGAAAACTTTGCTATATTATTTGCCTAAAGTGAAGCCCATGCAATCTCTACACTCTACGCCGTCTCGCTTAAATAAATTTTATAGTTGGAAACTTTTATTTGTCAAAGTATGTTCGGATTTTATAAAACTGGTCGTTGGGCAGTCATATATGTTAACATTGAGGAAATGGACAGGTCGACCAGCTGTGTTAAATTTTTCTGAGATCCCCCTCAATATGTTGGACAAGCAAAGTGCTCATTATTAGCTGTAGCATCTGTGTGTTCTGATTTTGGCTTTCATAATTGCACTTCGATTTTCATTATGCAGGATCAAGGCATCCATCCTCTCCAACAGCTACCTAAGTTGCAGCAGAGATGCGTCCACCACTGTTACTTCTGTCAATATAAAACTGGAAAACTGTTCTGTCTGAAAACATGCATCAGGGTGCAAACAGGCGAGAAGCCATTTTAGTGCCCCTCATGCCTTCAGACTTTTGTGAGAAGCAGCTACCTCAAGAGAGACTTCTGCATCCACACAGCCAAGCCACGATATCACTGCCCCATCTGCTCCAAGTCTTTTGTAGAGATTGATAACTTGATGACATGAAAACACAGCACTATGATGCTGCAGAATAGGCAGCGATTACTTTGGTGTGCCCTTTGGATAAATGTAGTCTTAATGTGGAATCTGCATGGTACAGTGTACATCATCCTTGTGTAGAGGGTGCGAATGGCGGCCGCTGGGGCTCTTCGGAGGCAGCCAGCAAGGACTGATCATAGTTACTGGGTTCGAGATTAGATGCATCTGGGAATGTATGGCCACAATTGCAGACAAGCCTTGCTCTTTCACTGCCTCGCGGAAGTGGGTGATTAGCTGAGTGTCAGTGAGAAGGCGCTTGTCTTGAAACTAACCCTAGTCTTGCTTGCACTGGTTAGCAAAAGCGAAGCTGCCGTAGATGCAAGTAACAGTTGCAAGACGAGGGTGCTGCGTAAATGTGTACTCCCACGGATGATGAAAGAGCAGGGTTTCTCTATTTGGCCAAACGTGCCCAGACACACCTAATCTCGGGCCCAGCAACTACCGTTAGACGTCTCTGGCTTGCTTCGGAGCGCCGTGGCTGCCAGTGTTTGCTCACGGGTGATGTACATTGAACATGCGCCATATGCTGGGTCGTGTTCTTTTGCATTGGGAAGGGGGCACAAGTTTTGCTGTGTTTGGGCATATGCTGAACTGCTAATTAATGTTTATTTGAGCGTGGCCTAACTAGTTGCTAGGACATTCATTCTACTGACACTGCTTGCATAACGCCAATGATATTTATGCACTTTGACTGCTAGGGAAAGTTCAACAAAGTTAAAAGCAATCGTCCATCAACTGTGCCTTGAGAAGACTCACGTTTACAATAAAAATATTCATGATAAATTCTGAATGTATGACCAATCATCGAGACTCCTCCAAATTTACCCCTGCCTAAACGAACATTGTTCTGAGTTAAGAGCATTTCGCGGGGTTTAGGCGTTGACAAGCATGTCGCATGGGTCACATGATGACAATTATTCAGCAAATCTTGAGAGAACCGCGCTCCTTGCTGGAAAACCAAGGTTGCAAGCATAAACGCCTTTATGTGGGATGCTCTGTCTGCAACATCATCAATTAAATCTTGACTGGTAGAGCCTCGAACGCAGAACTTGCTAAGCCACAGTGGGAAGTGTATCGTGTTGTGAAAGGTGAATAAAAATAGTAGCATAGGCTAGGCTACCAAGATACATGTGATGCAATCCTGCGTCTTCAGTATGCAGGGAAGAATGTCACTTAAGGACAATAAGCGATGCAAAATGGATGTCTGTGCTGGCACTGAAGCTTGCTTCCTTGCATCACAGTAACTTGACATTTTCATTCCTTCTATCTCCCCTAGTAGCGAAACAATTTGATAAATTCTTGCAGCTTAACAAAGTCCTTGTGACACTTGTGTATAACCAAAGTCTCCAATTGAGCCTGGTAAAGGACCCTTTGAAATATGTTTACATGCATGTTGTCACGACTAAAGGCTAGCTAGAGAACAGAAGAAAACGAATTGAGAGACACGAACAGCGACCACGCTTCCTTTGAAAGAAGACGAAGTTGTCACGTCAGCTCTTGTGGTCTCTGAATACAGAGCTGGTTTTTGTTTCTCGCATCCTGGTCCTGCATGTTGTTTTTTTGGTGTCGTGACACTGGTGGAGCTGCTGGACTTCAACGCCTGATGCTCGGGACTCTTCTGCGGAACGGCAATTCCAGTCCGAACCCACACCTAGTTCTGGCCGTGGATACTCGCTGTCCACCGCTACAGTCGTGGACAGTGAGGTCTTCGCCCTGAGTTAATTTCCTTGGAACTCCCGTAGCCATGGAGTCCTGCATCTGAAGAAATGGCAATGGCAGGCGCTGCACAGGTAACTGTTGAGCACCCTCAGATTCCCGAGACCTTCAACGATGATGTTTTTGATGACGTCGAGGATTGCCTTGAACAATATGAGAGAGCTGCCAAGGCAAATCGTTGGACCTCGGAACAGAAACTCTTGCACGTGTACTTCGCCCTGGCAGACAGCGCTTGTACATGCTACAGGAACCGGGAAGGCACAGTGTCTTACTGATACGAATTTCGGCAGCAACTTTTAGATACCTTTGTCAACAATGATCGTCGCAATTCGGCTCAGCAACTCATTGAATCGCATATAAAAAAACTGAATGAGAGCGTCGCCATATTTGTGGAGGACATGACCCGCCTCTTTTGGCGAACTGATCCCGTGATGCCTGAAAGAAAGAAAATCCGACATTTGATGTGAGGCGTGAAGGAGCAACTGTTCGGCAGTCTTTGCAACTCGCTGACAACTGTTGTGGAGTTCATTAAGGTGGCTACTACAATCGAATGCACACTTCAACAACGGTGCTGCGAGTAAATCGGTCAAGCAACGCCTTGATCAGCGTCGCTGCACTGACTGCCAGCAGTGAGTGTTGTTTGCGTAAGCTCATCCGTGAGGTCATTTGGGAGGAGCTTCGCAACCTTGTGGTGACTCTGCAAGAACCTGTGGTGGCTTCTGTCGCAGAGGTAGTACGGCAGGAAATCAGGCAAGCATTTCTTTGCCTGAATCGCTACCAGACCAGCGGTCTATAAACTACACGTTGGCCGTCCGTTATCAAACTCCAGCGCCGCACAGCTCGTCGTCCCTACCTCGTCCTTACAATGAGTCATTAACCCCTCCATACCACCTGCCACCATCGCCGACCCCTCAGCTTAATGCGCCCGTGGAAATTCCGTCCTACTACCCTACGCCGACTACTCCAACTTGGTCGCAAAGGATGCCCATCAGTCAACCACTTGTTCGCAAGGCGGACTTCTTGCGCTCTATCGACCAACGTCCACCTTGCTTTCATTGCGGGGAAGCCAACCGTTTTTGCTCGTATCGTGACCCTGGATACCAGGCCTTTGCAACCACCTTCCCTCGTGCTCGTTGGGACAACTGACACGACACCAGCACATCTACCCCAGCACAGCCATTCGCTCCACCATATTGTCGACCCCGCTCTCCGTCACCTGCACCGAGAACTTCACCGCACCATCGCAGTTGCGCCAATTTAGTCCGGGGCAGGTCCCCTAGCTAAAAGCAGCGACCTTTGGGGGAAAGGTCGCCACCCATTGAGATGGTACAACACCCCCAACGCCATCAGTACGACTGAACGATACGTCACCGAGCCTATTAGAAATTGTTAACGACAACTTCGCCATTTACGTAGACGGACACCCAGTGACAGCATTAGTAGATACTGGCGCGGACTTCTCTATAATAAGTCATAGGTCGCTGATTGCCTTTAGAAGGTCTAGACTTCCTGGACGGGTCCCCACATAAGAATTGCAGGAGGCCAGCTGATGACGTCCACAGGACCACTAAAATTAATATCGGTGTCTCGGCCTTCGTTGCTACTTTTGTCATTTTGCCGCAGTGCCTGATCTTGGGAATGGATTTTCTGCATGAAGACGTTGCCATTATAAACATTCCGGACAGGTTGGTCATGTTTAGCATGGCCCCAGGTTCGGTTGCACTCTGTACAGAGCAGCAACATAGACATAAATCCATCTCCGGTGATGACATGACCATCTCACCCTTGCTCATGCTCCCTTCTCTTGGTGACATGCAACATACAGAGCAACTCCGACACTGTCGCCAAACAAATTCTAGCGCTGCTGTTCAGCCATGGCATATCCGTTGCAAGAGGCATCATCAACATTAACTGTGGACATACAGGAGTTCTTGTAACAAACTTTAGCCATGAGCGCAGGCACCTTACAAGAGGTATGACACTCGCGCACGTTGAAAAGTTCAAACAGGTCACAGACTGCTTTGCTGTAAGGCAAGGTGGTTCCACCAGCCTGCGTCCTGTACCTCCAGATGTATCCATCAATGTTGGCCCAAGCTTGCTGCCTGTGCAGAAACAAAGCCTCCTGGCACTTGTACATCAATCAGTTTCTGGACTGCTTCTCGTCGACATCAAGAGTTGGTTTAACGCCATTGACCAAACATTGAATTACCATTGATGATACAGCCAAGCCCATATGGCAGAACCTGTATCGGGTGGCTCCACGGGAATGCGAAGCCGTAGGAAGTCGAGAAAAGATAATCTTTCAAGACAACGTTATTCAGCCGTCGAAGAGCCCTTGGGCGGTGCCAGTGGTATTAGGAAAAAAAAAATGGTGGCAGCTTACGCTGTGCGTTGATTACCGCAAGCTCAATCAGATCACCACGAAAGACGTTCACCCGCCACCTTGTATAGACGATTCCCTCGATGGACTTTGACATGCACATTACTTCTCGTCGATGGATTTAAGGAGCGGTTACTGACAAATAGATGTTGATGAGAGAGACCGAGAAAAAACTGCATTGGTAATGCCTGATGGCCTCTATGAATTTAACGTGCTTCCCTTCGGCTGGTGCTCTGTGCCGGCAACATTTCAGCAGCTAACAGACACAGTACTCTCAGGCCTCACGTGGCAAACTTGTTTACTATACTTGGACGATGTGATTGTATTTTCAGCAACTTGATGAGCACCTCAGGTAACTACATGTGGTTTTTCAAGCCATCTGATCTGCCAGTCACGCTGAACCTGGAAAAATGCTGCTTTGGCTTTGAAGAGCTTCTCTTCCTCGGTCATGTTCAGCAATGAAGGTGTACGGCCTGATCCCAACAAAATAGATGCCGTTGCAAATTTTCTAGCATCATCTGACAAAAAGGCAGTTAGACAATTTTTAGGACTGTGCGCCTATTACCGATGCTTCATTCAAAACTTTTCATGAATTGTGTCACCATTAACATGCCTCACTAGGGAAGACGTTGCATTCGTATGGGGTGAAGAACAGCAACAAGAGTTCAACGAGCTGCAGCAATGTCTCCAAAACCCCCAGTCCTCGGACACTTTGACAGACGCCCTGACAGCGGTTCACACAGATGCCAGCAATGTCGGCTTAGGAGCAGTACTCGTGCAATGGCAAGACGGCGCTGAACGAGTAATAGCTTATACAAGCAGAGCCCTTTCCTGTACGGAAGCGAATTATTCCACCATGGAAAAAGAGTGCCTTGTGGTAGCGTGGGCAGTTTTGAAATTTCGCCCGTATTTGTATGGCTGCTCCTTTAATGTTGTCGGTGACCACCACAGCCTTTGTTGGCTGATGAACTTAAAAGATCCATCAGGATCATTGGCGCGCTGGAATCTTAAGCTACAAGAATTCGACATGGTTATTGTCTATAAATCGGTATAGCAGCATACGGATGCCGATTGCTTTTCTCACGCCTCATACGAATCTGCCAATGCAGAAGGTGACGATGATGCAACTTTTGTAGTTGTCAACACAGCTACACTCGCACAGCAACAAAGCGACGACTTAGAATGGCAACCCACTATTATTTCCTTAGAGGGTCGCACTTCCGTTGTCCCAAGGCTTTTTGCAAGAGGACTGCTATCATTTTGCTTGCGTAACGACGTCCTGTATGAGGCGAACTTCTCTCCGAACGGAAACACCTACTGAGTCGTCGCAACACCTCTCAGGAGTGAAGTATTACAGGTATGCCATGATGAAGCAACATCCAGTCAATTGGGCTGCACACGCATGCTGTGTAGGGTGAGGCAAAAATACTATTGGCCTTTTCTAGGAAGAGAGGCCAATGTCGCAGCTAAAAGCCAGCGACAGAACAGAGGAAGACGAATTAAGGGACACAAGCAGCAACCACACTCCCTTTGAAAGAGAAGGTGAAGTTGGCGTGTCGGCTCTTGTGGTCTTTGAATGCAGAGCTGGTTATTGTTTCTTGCATCCTGGTCATTTGTCCCATTTTTTTGATGTGACAATATTACAAAAAAGCTAACTGCATAGCCTTGCTTGTTAATACCATCTGTAATAGGAAAGACCTGTGTGCTGAGGTACAGCCACTATGCGGGTGCCTTGTTTTGCAGATAAACGGTATTTCCAAGTTCTCGGGACTTAATGTGACTGCACTCATAGAAGAACCTATTTTATTGTCTCATTATTATGTTTTTCACTGTGGCAATCACTCCTTTACTGCACTCAATACATTTTGAATGAAAGGTGGAAGTAATCAGCAATCTTGTGAAACATTTACATCACTTTGTCAGTAGCAAATCTTATAAATAAAGGAGACCTTGAAATGCTTGGTAATCACTTCTGCTTGATAATGGATTTGTCTTTTCTTCCCATACTTTCCCATCAGTCCGTGTCAGACTGGACCATGCCATCAGATGCAACCTAGTGGAGCTAGACTGACAGGAAAACATAATTTGAAATTGTGGTCCTCCGGTTCAATATTGTGTGGGCAATATTGTACTGTGGTAGGATGAAGAGAAGCACCGGTTATAACGTGTCAAAATGATGATTGTTGGCTGTGGTCTTGTTGAGAAAGGAGCCAGCTTCGTTGTTTCTGGGCGAGGTCAAGGTGTAACCAATGAGGTCGCAAACACAGGGTGGCCAATAAAACATAGCACCTTCTTTGGCATGAGTCAAGAACATGCGAAAGATCTTGAAAATTCATTTTCAGGAAAACTAAGGGACTTGCAGTCATATCGTTTGGCATAGATAATTAATGTAAATGAGAACATATATTCAAAATTTTATGAAGATCAGTGGACATCAAAAAATCACCTGAGGTGCTCTTTGTAAAGATCCCCAGCTGGCCAAAATTAATCCGCGGTCCCCTACTATGGCCTGCCTCATAATCAGATCATGGTTTTGGCACATAAAACCCAAGAATGATCATTTTTTTCATTTTTATTGCCTGCTTGCTCTACTTGTACTCCTTCATTGAGCCTTGTGGCTCTTTTTGAGCCGTGCCATTGTCATCTTGCACATTAGCATTCCTTTACAGTAATTGAGTGATCTGTACTCATTATGAATTGAATGTTTGTTTTCGAGCACTATATAAATCAATGAGCTTAGTGAGCGTAATTGTCTATGTTTTCCTGTTGCTTATGCTTATATAGGTATAACCTTCTTTGCAATTGTTTCTTAAAAAGCCAATCATTTTCTCCTAATGCCACTACATTTCGCATTTCATCGTGTTGAGTGTACCAGAGAAGTTGAGCGATAGCACTTCGAATTCCATTTATATTTGCCCTTGAATGCCCTTTTTATGAGGCATTCAACAGCATTTAAAATTTTGAGTGGAGTACTATGATACACGATGTTACTTCATTCCATTATTGGTCCAAGTAGGGTACCAGAAGTCCTGCTTTCACCGGTGGGCCATGTTTCTCCAGTTATGTTTGTGTAAGGTCATGTTTTGACAGCCATGCAATGATAAGTACACTGTGCACAATGCCATTGTACAAGTGGTTAGCGTATGGGCCAGTCCAGTTTTCTATCTCTTGAAAAGATTCTACAGAATCGCCTTTGTGCCAGCCTCTGATTGGAGAGTTCTTAATCACTAAAATCTTATTTCATAGCATGTGTTCTTTTGTTCTAATCTCCAAGAATTAGCTGTGCTTTGCCTACTATTTTTATAAATATGCAATAATGCACCTGTTTTTGTAAATTAAACATGGGAATATATGATCGCTTTAAGCACAGTGGCTGGCCAATTAAAGTATTGTATGGAGTACTAGATGGTTACTGTACACAATTTATTTTATGCAGTGCAATACTGGTTTTCTTTTCTTATGTGTGGTAAAAGTAGTGGTTTACTATGGTACATCATTAGTTGTGTTCTTTACAATAGACCTGACCATAAGCTGCATTTGTGGACTGTGTTGCTTGTTCTTTATTGAGGTGCCTCTGGCATTGCTAGACAATGCCATTTATTTTCTTCAGTGTTGTTAACTCGTCTAGTAATCTTTTATTGGTATTGATGTCTCATGCTAAAAGAAAGAGTACTAAATAAAAACAATTTGAGCGATGAAATAAACAAGTGTAAATGCTTATGCAGCAGCTGACCACACTATGCAGAGATAATTATTCTGCATTGCTGTTTGTTGTGGGTATGTATGATGTATGTATGTAGTAAATGTCTCAGATGATGCATTACGAGCACAAGACCACAAATCACCTTCAGTTATGAAGCGTGGTTGAAAAAGGGCATCTGGTCTCATTTTAGCACTTCATTGCTCAAGCGTGCTTCTTCTCATCTCAGGAACCATGTGGCACTGCATTCATTAAAAAAAAAGTGTTGGGGGCAGTATTACTTTTGTACCGTCAGTGCAAAGAGGTGACCTCGCATTCTGAGGTTTGTGTTGCTACAGACGATTGAGGATGATGTGCTTGTTCAAGAGAAGGATTATTTTGCATTCCACTATTAATACCAAATGCTCATCATTTCTACTGTTTTGGTAATTGTATGTTCACTTGTATTGCATGTGTTACTGGTACATAGGCTGTGGTAAAAGGCACAAACTTTAATGAGAGGGCCAACATGGTCACAATGGGTAACACAAGCAAATACTATGGTGTAGAAATGTTTGTGCTCGAAGTGAGTCAATTAAACAGAAAGCATCTCAAATAGCTGATAGTTACGTAATTATTTATCTGCACTGTTACACATCTAGTTCTGTATCTATGTGATAAGCATTAAGGATAGCATTAAGTTTTGAAAATAGCTTGAAAACTTTGCTACTTCATTTGTCTAAAGTGGCAGCACATACAAGGGCTGCACTCTAGCTCCTCTCAGTTGAATAATTTTTATAATGCGAAGCTTTCTTTTTGTGTGTGTATGTGAAAGTATGTGTGCATTTCGCAAACCAGGTCAATAGAGAATCGCATGTTCCCTTATGACGCTGTCTGGACAATTGTGCACGCCAAGGTGAAAAGTAACATGGCATGAAAAGGAACAGCAATGACGAAAATAATGTTCGAAACATCTTGCATACAACATGATATGCTTCTGGTTGGCCCTGTGCTGAAAGCTTGAACATTAGGTAGAGTGTAAATTGTTTCAAGTGTAAAGTGTGTTAGTCAAATGAGTAAGGTACTTGCTGTCATCACAGTAACTCGTATAGCAGGTGCCTGCCTTCTTTATTGTTTTTGACAATCTCTTGCATCAGGCATATTTTTAGGGTAGCTATGTAGGTGCTTTCCAGTTATGCTGTACATGAAATAGCTGATGTTCGTATACCTGACATGCGTGTAGAAAATTTACACGTGTGCATAGTCATGTGTTGAACTCGCTGAATTCAAAATTCTGAAACGATTCTCTACCTTTACATTTTTGCATCATTGTGAAGATGCAGTAGATGTGCTGAAACTCAATTTCCAATGGAGAAAATTTATTGGTGCCTGAAGGAAATAGATATTCAGCAAATCAGAACAGTGCATTGTTAGACATCTTTTGAGATAGCCCTCAAGAAGTACTGAACTAACAAAAGGCTTATCATTAGCACTAGCAACTGTGTGTTCTCATTTGGCATCTTGTAATTGCAATTTGTTTTTCATTGTGCAGGACCAAAGCAGTCATCCTGCCCAACAGCAACTGAGGATGACAAGTTGCAACAAGGACACCTCTACCGTGGTGATAGCGGTGACTATGAAACTGGAAAACTGTCCGATCTGAAAACGTACATTAGGGTCCACACAAAGGAACAGCGATTTCATTGCCAATCGTGTGATCGGAGATTCTCAAAGAGATCCTTTCTAATTAGTCATTTGCGCGTTCACTCAGGCGAGAAGCCATTTCAATGCGCTTCATGCTCACTGAGCTTCTCGCAAAAGGCCACTCTTAACAGACACCTGCGTGTTCACACAGGCGAGCAGCCTTTTCAGTGTCATTTGTGCCCTCAGAGCTTCTCACAGAGATCCAACCTGAATGCTCATTTACGTATCCACACAGGTGAGAAGCCATTTCATTGCCCTTCTTGCTCACTGAGCTTCTCGCAAAAGGCCACTCTCAACAAACACCTACACGTCCACACTGGCAAGCGACCGTTTCAGTGTCATTTGTGCCTTCGGAGCTTCTCACGGAGATCCAGCCTGAGTGTTCATTTACGCATCCACGCGGGCGAGCGACCGTACTGCTGCACCATCTGCTCCAAGTCCTTTGTGGTGGCCAGTCATTTGAAGAGACATATGAAAACAACGCACCAGGACAACTCTGAGTAAGTCGGCAGCTATTTAGGTGCGCAGTATGTATTAGGCCGAATCTAATACATGAATTTACGTATCCGCGCAGTAGGCTGCAGGCGTTGTGGTTCATCGAGAAGTATGGATATGTTCTAATATGTTAAGCTGCCAGCTTACTTCACAAAGTGTTTCAGCATAATCTTCCTTTCATTGAACTTGAAACCAACGATGCGCATGTTTGCAGATGATTGCATTACATATAGGGAGATTAGGAACCATAATGATCAAGTAACACTAAATCACGAGCTTGCGCAAGTAGCAAATTGGTGTCGGGCATTACTGGACAGTACATTGGACAGTACTGTTTTTATGAGAGTAAGCCGAAAAAGAACCCCACTAGAATTCACCTACACGATCGAACAGCAAAAATGAAAGATAGTCGATGATTATAAATATTTGGACATTGTCCTTTCATCTGATATGAAATGGGACAAGCATGTGTCACACATATCTTCAAAGGCATTTACAACACTTTGTTCACTTAAACGCATCCGTATACTATGAGCGTCTTATTGAATTCGACAGACTCTTCAGCTTCACTTTAAAGTTTTTATATCAGACCAGGCCAAATTTTTCTTCAGCTGTGAAGGTTTCTTTGAGCTTTGTCCTGCAGTCAAGTGCATGAAAAACTTTCCTTGTCATTTTTTTATTAAGTGTTAAAACGACCCTCATACACTTATACAACATAGAAATTTTTGCCGATCTGTGGAGGCTCCTGTGAACATGTGAATCAAATATTAGTGCACTACACGTGGCAGGGAATTCACAGTCTCTTGCCAAAATCTGAAAAATCATTTGCTCTTGCCTCCGCAATGCTGTCGTGCAGTGTCATCGCAAGCAGTTGTACCCACCAACATCTATCAGCTGCTTTTGTGATCATGAGAGTATTCTTAGTAATAGTACTTTAATTGCCAATATTGAGGTAAACAAATGAAATATAGATCTGTGATGTCAAAAAAGACAGAAAAATGATTTCATCTTTCCACTGCTGGTCTAGACACAACAGCTGCATGTGGACTCTTAGATAGCAACTGCATGATTTTTTATGTCTGCGGTGGATGGCTTGGGGTACTGCAACGAGTGCTCTTGCCAGCAAGACGCTCCACTTTTGGGCATGGCACTAGTGGAGACGAAACAAGAGAAAAAGCCACGGTGCAATAACTACGTCCAACTACACTTCAACTACACTAAACTTCAAGGATACGGGGAAAAAAATGTGGCAGGAGGTTCATAAGCCCACGTAATTTAACAATGAGCTCATTCTGTGTTGACTTATAAAGGTCTTTCTGGGCTCCTTTAATACTCTTAGGTATAGGAAGGACTTGTGTGCTCAGGTACAACCACTTATGGGTGCCTTGTTGTTTTGGAGCTAAACAGCATGTCCAAGTTATCAAGAAGATATATGGATGCACTTATAGAAGAACCTGTTTAGATCACTTTGTCATTTTCTAATCTAGAGAAGACACCTTGCAGTACTCATTTATTACTTCAGCTTGACTATGTACTTGTTTTTTTTTCTCTTTCTTGAAACATAAGGTAGTCTACATAAGATTTCACTGTGCTATGGGATTCACCTTAGTGAAGATGGATTTATAGAAAAGCATGCTTAATTATGGTCCTCTGTATCAAAGCAGGTAGCATCTCGTTCATAGCGATGATTTTTCCATACAATTCATTCGTATATATATCTAAGTAGATTAAGATGCTGTCAAGCTGAAAAACTGTCCATTGATTCATACTGCCATTGTATCTTGTCCCATCTTGTTTTTATGGTGTGGATTGTGTGAGCAGATTGGGCCAGCATGTGAACCTTTATTGAGTCATACTGTGCAAAGTTTCACATGCTGCCTTATGTACAGCCTTTGGTTAAGTTTTTTTAAGTTCAGTTTCAGTTTATTATTCTTTAAATACAATGAATGGGTAAAAGACACTGTACAGACGAGGGTCCTAAAGTCAGAGTGCAGCGGGACCCTAGGTTAATAATAACATTGGAGAGATGTATTAAAGAAGAGCAAGCTAACTAAAAGAAACAAACACAGTCATGAAATACAATATAGAAAAATTAAATTAAGGAAAACAAATTGTCTGTATACAAGCCTACAGTGCATAAAAAAACTCAATATGTACATACAAATGGCAAATGCAGTGTAATGAATGACTTAAACTTAGTTATACATATAAAAAAGCTTAAGGACATGACTAAATGTATGAAAGGATGAAGATTTAATGCTGATGGGTAAACCATTTCACAGTTTTATATGGGTACGACCTTTGCTATCTCCCAGTGTGAGGGCAGCACACCAGTCTAAAGATTGCCTGAAGATGCCTGAATGGTGGCAGCTGCCATGCGGAGATAATGGTGTGAGCGGAGAAGCGGAGGGCACTGCGCGTGTGTAATGGTGACTAGACGAGCGGGCATGGTCCTTGCCTGGGCTACACAAATAAAGTGGCTGCTAATTTCCAAGAATTGCAAATTTTATTGAAATCAAGAGCAACAACTGCATGGCACACCGCACAGTCAAATTTTAATTTTGCCAGCCAAGAGGGGAAAGGAAACAGTTATCATCATTGCCTATTTCTCTGCCTTGTTGTCCTACTAAACGTCGCATGCGACAGCCGCTTTAGATCAGGGAGTAGCTTTGCACCAATCCTCACTCTCTTGCATGCATAATCAAGCGAACAGCAAATAAAAATAGGAGTTGGATATCTCGGAGCACAGATACGCTAGTAGAACGCATCCACGTTTACACTGACAGTTCTGTCTCCTCTGAAAGTTCAGCTGGAGCTGTGGTAATTCCCGCAAAATCTTTCACCATCATATTCAAGACATCTCGCATGACATCATCGACGGCTGCAGAACTTGCAACTATCTGTGCTGCTCTAGATTTATTGGTCACAAAGCATTACAGTCATGGTCTGCTTCTTGTCAATCATACTACTGTCAAGAACAGATGCAGCCACATGTCTTTGCTCCCTCACACGCGAGCTTACGCAGGCTCTGTGGAACACCAGTGAATGCACAAACGCACATTTCCACAGGATCCACATTTGGATCCACGTTTGCAGCTCCATCTTCCACTAGGGTTACCATGAGCGGAAGCAACACTTTTGTGCCGCCTGTGGCTCGGCGTGGCATTCACAAACGCTTATTCCTTCCGCATTGGAATGGCCGACAGCCCTACTTGCAACACCTGCGGCTGCAAGGAGATGATCGAGGACCTCCTTTGTGGCTGTCCCCGTTACAGTGTGTCAAGAAAGGTGCTTGTGACTGTGCTCGAAAAAGTTTTTTCTTCTTTCTCCTTTAATTCAGAACATACATTTATCAATAGACACCGGAATTCACGTAGATGCCGTATTCCTAGATTTTTCAAAAGCATTTGAACATTTCCCTCATCGTCGACTTATTCACAAGCTTACACAGCTGAACATCGACTCTACTGTTCACACATGGATAAAAGACTTTCTAACAGGATGCAATTTACATTGGTTAGCAATCACATCTCATCTCTAGTCCCCATAACATCTGGTGTACCACAGGCAAGTGTGCTTGGGCCTCTACTTTTCCTAAATTGTTGCGTGTGCAAAGACGCAGACAGAAGAGACTATTTACAGGCTATTTACACTGGAGCCAGGCCGACACTCGCTCGCACCAAGCGCACCAACCAACTTCATCGTCGTTCTAGCGGCGGCTCGTCTCTTGAGCATTGCTTGATGATATCGTAATGATATTAATGATCTACCTGACGGCATCAAATCTAATATCAGACTATTTGCTGTTGAATGCATCTATATCGTAATATTCATAATATTCACTCTAACTGTGATCGTGAGATTCTTCAATCTTACCTAAACGCTATTAATGCATGATGTTCAACCTGGCTAATGCCTCTAAATCTTGCTAAAACTAAATTCATGTCTTTTACTAATCAGGCACCCTGAACTTCAACATCTTACATCTTAAATGACAGCCTTGTTAAACAAGCTTCCAGCCACAAATATCTTGGCATACACTTAACCCCTAACTTGACGTGAAATAACCACATTAACCATATTCTTGCATCTGCAAACTGTTCACTTGGTTTCCTTAAACATAATCTCAAACATGCTCTTGTACACTTACACAAATTGGCATACGCTACTCTGATACGCCCTAAAATAGAGTACGCTTCAGCCATATGGAATCCCCATTAGACATACCTAATAACTGACTTGGAAGCCATGCAGAACCGTGCTGTATGCTTCATCTTGTCAGATTATTCACGACAAACCAGTGTAACAGCATTAAAAAATCATGCCGAGCTTGAAGCCTCATCCCTTCGTCGTAATATATCTTGTTTAACACTATTCCATAAGCTTTACTATCACGCATCTCTTCATAACGAGTTCATGCGTGGACCCGCAACCATGTTTCCGCATCGTGATCATTCTTGCAAAGTCAAATGCATCATGTGATGTTCCCTCACATTTGGTCAGTCATTTATACCTTGCACTGCGATACAATGGAATAATCTGCCATTGCACATTGTCACGGAAACAAATTCCTCAAAATTTACATACACTCTGGGCAGTAAGATGCATACCTAATATATAACTTTTCAGTCTCCGATTTGTAAACTGGACCTTCTTTTTTTTTAATCGCCCATAACCAAAGCCTCTGTGACGTTGCCTTTGTTTGTGCAAATCATGTAAAGTTGCTGTAATGATAACTAATTTTATTTGGTTTCTTCTGTGTGTTTTGTTTTGTGTGTGTAGGTTTTGTGTATACACGTAGTGAACGTTGTTTCCAGTGACACTTTTTTGCCCTTTATCAAGCTGTATGTTCACGTTCCTATATTTCATTGTATCTTCACATTTCTAATGTATATTTTGCAGAACTCTTGCTTTTTATATGCGATCTCTGTTGTGATTATAATTTTGGTGCAATTACAATGCATGACCGGGGAAAGCTGCTCCTGCGTAATACATGGAATGAAAAACAGCGTCATGGAGGTTTTTCTCTGGCCGTTGCATATATACAGAATGTAAACAAGGTTCTTGAATGACAAAGTTTCATTGAAATATTTGTCCTCAACTCGTTCATTTCATGGCCTTTACATTTTTCATATCAGCAGCATGCATTGCATTGCTGGTATCGAACTAATCTAGTTTTATCTAGCACTAGGATCTGTGTGTTCTGATTTTGGCTTTCCTTATTGCACTTTGGTTTTCATTATGCAGGATCAAACCATCCATCCTCTCCAACAACTACCCAAGTCGCAACAGTGACTTCTCATCCCCTGTGGCTTCTGGGACATTGAAACTGGAAGACTGTTCTGTCTGAAAACACGCATGAGGGTCCAAACAGGTGAGGAGTCCTTTCAGTGCCCCTCATGGCCTCAGACTTTTGTGAGAAGCAGCTACTTGTGAGAAGCAGCTACCTCAAGAGACACTTGCACATTTACACAGGCGAGCCACGATATCACTGCAACATCTGCTCCAAGTCCTTTGTACAGACCAATAACTTGGTAGACACATATGAAAACACAGCACTGTGATGCTGCGGAATAGGCTGCGGTTACATTGGTGTACTTTTTTGATAAATGTAGTCTGAATGTGGAATCTACCTTGTACAGTGCACGTCGCCCTTGTATAGACCATGTGAATGGCAGCCACCTGGGCGCTTCGGGGCCAACCAGGACGTTTGACGGTAGTTGCAGTTCCCTGGATTAGATGCGTCTGTGAATGTATGGCCACACTTACAGACAAGCCTTGCTCTTTCACCGCCCGTGGAAGCCCGTTAGCTGAGTGTCAGTGAGAAGGTGCTTGTCTTGAAACTAACCTCGGTCTCTGTTCATGCTGGTTTGCTCTACGCCAAAGCGAAACTGCCACGGATGCAAGTAGCAGTGGCAAGATGAAGGCACTGCATAAGCTTCCACTCCTATGGGTGGTGAAAGAGCAAGGTTTCCTTTGTGACCAAACCAAACGTGCCGAGACGCATCTAATCTCAGGTCCAGCAATTACCGTTGGGCGTCTCTGGTTTCCTCCGGAGCGCCATAGCAGCCACTATTCGCTCGCTCTACACAAGGGTGACATGCATTTGGTCATGTGTTGTATGCTGTGTGGTGTTCTTTTGAATTGGGAAGGGGGCACAAGTTGTGCTATGTTTGAGCATATGCTGAACTGCCAAGTAACATTTATTTGAGTGTGGCCTAACTAGTTGCTAGGAAATTTGTTGTACTGACACTGCTCGCATTACACTAACCATATTTATGCACTTTGACTGCTTGGGAAAGTTCAACAAAGTTAAAAGTAGTCATCCATCACGTATACCTTGAGAAGAGTCGTATTTGCAATAAAAATAGGCATGATAAATTCTTAATGTGTGGCCAATGAAACTTCTTGGTCTCCTCCAAGTTTACTCCTCCCTAAACAACCGTTCTTGTGAGTTACAAGCACTTCACCAGGTTTGGGCATTGCTAACAGACTGGCATGGTGCATGGGTCACATGATGAGTTATTCAGCAAATCTTGAGAGAACCCCACTCCTTGCTGGAAAACCAAGGTTGCACGCATAAACGCCTTTAAGTGGGGTGCACTGTCCACAACATCAATTAAATCTTGTGAGTGGTAAAGCGTCGAACGTAGAATGTGCTAAACCAACACGGGGAGTGCTCCTGCTGCGAAAGTAGAATAAAAATAATAAAGTAGGCTAGCCTATCGAGATGCATGGGATGCAATTCTGTGTCTTCAGTATCGAAGTATGCAAGGAAGGAATGTCACTTACGGACACTAGTCAATGCAAACTGGGCATCTGCGTTGGCAGTGAAGCTTGCTTCCTTGCAGCACAGTAGCTTTACATTTTGATTCCTTCTCTCTCCCCTAATAATGTGCCAATTTGAAAAATTCTTGCAGCATAATGTATTCCTTTTGACACTTTAGGTCTTTGGGTGTATAACCAAAGTTTCCAATTGAGCCTGATAAGGGACCCTTTAAAAGATGTTTGTGTGCATATTAGGAAAGCTAACTGGATCTCATTAGTTAATACTATCAGTATGAGGAAAGACCTGTGTGCTGAGGTACAACCGGAATGCGGCTGCCTTGTTTTTCAGGTAAACAGTATTTCCAAGTTCTCGGGACTTAGTATGACTGCACTCATAGAAGAACCTATTTTATCATCTCATTCACATTGTGGAAAAAAAAAAAAATGCTACAGACAGGACGGAGGGAAATGACAACACAGGGCAGTACTTGCAACTGAATTTCTTTTTTGAAAAAACAGCATGGCTTTCATAAAAGATGGCACGTATGACCCAACAACCAATAGTAACCAGGATGAAGTAAAAGACCAAAAAATTTGAAGATAGAAACTTCTCGGAAGGTTAAGAACGACTGGAAGTGATAAAGCTGGAAGGGAGCAACACAAAATGAAATGAAAACACATAAACGTGAGCAACAAAAAATAAATAACACATGAAAAAGATAACCCAAGATTAGAAGCCTGAAAAGCGACAAAATCACTCATTCATAGAAACAATGGCATAATAAGCTTACATCGAAGAATGCAACAAAGGACTCGCATGGTAAGGAACCCCAGTTCTTTTTGCAAGACAGAAACATAAGGGGAGCTAACAAATTCATCCAGTTGCAAACGCAAGATAGCCACTGCCTCTACAATCTCTTTCAAGCTGACCCTTCCTTCCTATAATCTGTGTATCGCTGAACTGAGGAACACACAACTACGACAGTGAACTGGTCTTTTACTTCATGCTGGTTACTGTTGGTTGCTGGGTTACACTGCAATTTTCTATATTAGCCATGCTGTTTTTCAATAAAAATTCAGTTGCAAGTACCGCCCTGTGTTGCAGTCTGCCTCCATCATGTGCCTGTAGCATTTTTTTTTACAATGTCTCACCAACTGGCCTAAGGCTTTACCTTGCTAAACTCATTCACATGTTTTTCAGTGCGGCAACCACTCCTTTGCTGCACACAATACATTTTAAATGAAAGTTTGAAGTAATCGGCAATCTTGTCAAAAGTTTACATCATTTTGTCAGTAGCAAATCTTATAAATAAAGGAGACCTTGAAACGCTCATTCATCGCTTCTGCATGGCTATGGATTGGTCTTTTTTTCCATCTTGAAACAGAAAGTAGTCTGTGTCAGCCTGCACCATGCCATCAGATGCAACCTAGTGAAGCCAGACTGACAGGAAAACATCAATTGAAATTGTGGTCCTCTGGTTTCATAGTGTATGGCAACATTGTGCTGCGGCAGGACGAATAGAAGTACCGGTTATGATGTCCGTCAAAACGATGATTGTTGGCCATCGTCTTGTTGAAAAGGAGGCACATTCGTCATTTCTGTGCGAGGTCACGCTGTAGCCAATGACGTCACAAACACAGGGTGGCCAGCAAAACATAGTACATTCTTTGGCATCAGTCGGGAACATGCAAGAGATCTTTAAAACTCGTTTTCAGGAAAACTAAATGACTTGCAGTCATATTGCTTGGCACAAATAGTCAAAGTGCAAATGGGATCATATATTGAAAATTTTTTTTAGGTCTGTGGACATTGAAAAATCACCCGAGGTTCTCTTTAAAGATCCCCAGGTGGGATCAGCAGTCCCCTACTATGGCATGCCTCGTAATTGGATCGTGGTTTTGGCACATGATACCACAGAAATCAATTTTTTATTTGCATTTTTATTACCTGATTAATCTACTTGTACTCCTTCGTGGAGAATTCTTTCTTATGGCTCTTTTTGAACCGTGTCATTGTCTTCTTGCACATAAGCATTCCTTTACAGTATTTGAGTGATCTGTATTCCTTACGAATTGACTGTCTGTTTTCGAGCACTATATAAATCTTTGGGCTTAGTGATTGTAATTATTGTTGATATGTTTCCTTGTTGCATATGCTTACATAGAAATAACCTTCTTTGCAATTGTTTGTTAAAAAGCCAATCCTTCTCTCCCCTGATACACTATTTTTCGTATTTCATTGTGTTGAGTGTACTAGAGGAGCTGAGTGACAGCACTTGAAATTCTTTTTATATTTGCCATTGAATGTATTTTTCATGAGGCATTCAACAGCAATTAAAATTTTGAGCAGAGTGTTGTGTTCTGTGTTCTTAGTTCATTCCTCCATTAGTCCAAGTAGGGCAGCAGAACTGCTGCTTTCACCGGTGGGCCATGTTTCTAGAGTTGTATTTGTTTAAAGGCGTATTTTGACTCCCCTGCAATGGTAAGTACACTTTGTACAATGCCATTGTACAAGTGGTTAAAGTGTGGGGTCAGTCGCATTTTCTATCTCTCTAAAAAATTCTGAATCGCCATTGTGCCAGCCTCTGACGAGAGATTTCTTAAACTCTAGAATCACTCATCATTTCATAGCATGTGTTCTTTTGTTCTTATCTCCAAGAATTAGCTGTGCTTTGCCTTGCTATGTTTATAACTATGCAGTGATGCACCTGTTTTGGTAATATAAACATGGGAGTATAAGATCACTTTAAGCACAGTGGTCCATTAAGATCTTTTATGAAGTACTAGATGGTTACTGTACACAATTTATTTTATTCTGAGCAATGCCTGTTGTTTTCTATTTTGTGTGGTTAAAAACAATGGTTTACTATGGTGCATTATTCCTTGTGTTCTCATCTATGGAGATGACCATAGACTGCATTGATGGACTATGTTGCTTGTTCTTTGTTGAGGTTGCTCTTGCATTGCTAGACCACATACCTGGTTTACCATTTTGAACAGTGTGCACCAATTACTTTCTTCAGTGATTATTCATCTGGTAATTTTTATTGGTATTGATGTCTAATGCTAAGAAAAACAGAGTGACACATAAAAACTCGAGCGATGAAATATATGTAAATGCTGAAGCAGCAGCTGATTACACTACGCATATATAGTTATTCTGCATTGCTTTTTGTCGTGGGTATTATGTATGTAGTAAATGTCTCAGAGGATGCATTACCAACATAAGACCACAAAACACCTTTAATAGTGAAGTATGTATAACAAAAGGCATCTGGTCTCACTTGAGGACTTCATTGCTCAAGCGTGCTTCTTTTTATCTCGGGAACCATGTGGTAAGGCATTCATAAAGAAAAGGGGGAGGGGGCTGTATTACATATGCACCGTCAGTGCAAAGGGGGTGACCTCATGTTCCTAGGTTTGTGTTGCTACAGACTATCTGATTGAGGATGGTGTGCTTGTCCAAGAAAAGGATTATTTTGGCATTCCGCTATTAACAGCGCATGCTCATCATTTCAAATGTTTCGGTGATTGCATCTTCACTTGTATTGCATGTGTTACTGGTACATAGGCTGTGGTAAAAGGCACGAACTTTAATGAGAGGGCCAACGTGGTCACAATGGGTAACACAAGCAAATACTATGGTGAAGAAATGTTTGTGCTCGAAGTGAGTCAACTAAACAGAAAGCATCTCAAAATAGCTGATAGTTACGTAATTATTTATCTGCACTGTTGCACACCTAGTACTGTATCTATGTGATAAGCATTAAGGATAGCATTAAGTTTTGAAGATAGCTTGAAAACTTTTCTATTTTATTTGACGGAAGCGGCAGCACATAGAAGGGCTGCACTCTAGCATGTCTCAGTTCAATATTTTTTATAGTGCAAAACTTTCTTTTTTGTGTGTGTGTGTGAAAGTACCTATGTTTGAATTTCACAAACGTGGTCAATAAAGAACTACATATTCCCTTCTGGCGCTTTGTGGACAATGTTGAACACCAAGAGATTTCATGAAATGTGAAATCAGTAAAGAAAATAATATTTACTACACATTGCACACACCGTGATGCACTTCTAAGTGGCCCTGCACTGAAAATTTGAATTTAGGTAGAATGTACAAGCAAGTCCACTGCTAGTGAGAACACGGGAGTTTTGTGGCATTGCTCCATGGAGAGCACCACCACCGGCATCTCGTGAATTCTTGTGGCGCAGTCGCAGTGAAAGTGATTGGCGAAAAGCCCTGCAAGTCATGTGCTATGGTGAGTCCTCTGCCAAAACTTCACGAGGCGCCGCTGGTTGCATTCAGTGGAACAATGGCATGAGCTCCTGTTTTCCCGCTAGTAGTGGCCATGCCTGTACATTGTTTCAAGTGTAAAGAAAGGGGTTTAGTAATATGAGTGAGGTAGATGGCTGGGTCTCGCTTTCACTGAAATTATGTCATGTAGTGGGTGCCTGCTTTTTTTAAAGATTGTTTTGGACAATCTTTTACATCAGGCATATTTTTTTAAGTAGCTAGGAAGGCGCTTTACAATTATGCTATTATGAATTGCTAATGGCCTCATACCTGATATGCCCGTAGTAATTTCTCACATGTATTCCACATTCCATAAACTTGATAAAACTGGCTGAATTGAAAGTTATCAATGCATTCCCTAGGTTTACATTTTTTAATGATTGGGAAGATGCAGTAAATGTGCTAAAACTCAATTTTCAGTGGAGAGAATTTATTGGTGCTTGAAATTAATATAAATATTGAGCGAATCAGAACATTGCTTTGTGTGATATGTTTTGAGCTTGCTCTCCAGAACTACTGAACTAACAAAGGGCTCATCATTAGCACTATCATCCGTGCATTCTGATTTTGGCATTCCTTAAGGTTAATTTGGTTTTCATTGTGCAGGATCAAAGCATCCATCGTGCCCAACAACTACCGAGGAGGACAAGTCGCAACAAGGACACCTCCACCGTTGTGATTGCTGTGACTTTGGAACTGGAAAACTATCCGATCTGAAAGCACACATCAGGGTTCACAGAAAGGAGCGGCCATGTGAATGCCATTTGTGCCCTCAGAGCTTCTCGCGCAGATCCTTACTGATTAGGCATTTGCGCGTTCACTCAGGCGTGAAGCCATTTCAGTGCCCTTCTTGCTCGCTGAGTTTCTCGCAGAAGGCCAATCTTAACGCACACCTGCGTGTCCACACTGGGGAGCGGCCGTTTCAGTGTCATTTGTGCCTTCAGAGCTTCCGACGTAGATGGACCCTGAATGCTCATTTACACATCCACTCAGGCAAGCGACCGTATGGCTGCACCATCTGCTCGAAGACCTTTGTGGTGGCTAATCACTTGAAAACACATATGAAAACAAAGCACCATGACCGCACTGAGTAAGTCACCAGCCTTGTAGTGGTTCATTATGCATTAAACACAGTCTGAAATTATTAATCTACATACCTGCGCAGTATGCTGCATGGAATTTAGGTGCTAAATGTTGATATGTTTCTATATGTTAAGCTGGCAACTTCACAAGGTATTTCGGCATAATCTAACAATTTGCAACAAGAGTGGGCTGATATTCCTTTTCTTACACTAACCATATTCCTGCGGTATGTCTTCGTATGCAGGCATCACAAATTTAGAGGCAGTCATCGCTGAACTTTGCCCTCAAGACACTGCTGTTTGCAGTGATGTAGCCAGAATATATTCTGAATGTTAGGGCAGCCATCAAGACTTGGCCTCTTCGAAATATACTGCTGCCTAAGTGATCATTCTTGTAGGTTGAATGGCTCGTCGCCAGGTTTGGGTGCTGCCAACAAACAGGCTTGGTGCACTGGTCCCGCAATGACAAATATTCAGCAAATTATGAAACTATTCTGTGGGACGAAAACCCGAAATATAAAATGAAAGCCTGTGTGCCCTTACTATGAAAGGGGGGAATGAAGGTCAGACACATAAACACCTCGCCTTGTTACAGTCAACGTCCAATATTTATTAACTTCCTAGGCACCATAAGAACATCCAAAAAACTGGGCATTCTGGACCCATGACTTTTACTGCTCTTATTTGCTGTCTGGGTGCTTGTACTGCGACAGGAAATTGCATGTGTGCGTATGTATCATTAAGGAACGCATACATCTGCCTTGTGACAGTGACCACTTTCTACTCTTGCTGTGCTTCACCGCAATACATTGCATATGTTTGATTGCATATCATTGGTGTATGCTGCGGTGAAGGGGACTTTCGGGAATGAGCCTTTTGCCGTGCTTTCCACGCTACGAAGCTACCAGCAAGGATGGTGAAATGGAAGTTAGTGCCATTGCTGACATCGATGGATCCTTTCAATAAAAATATGGCGAACACAGAAAAAAAAGGGAAGCTGGGCGCTGGTGATGTACATGTGATATGGTTTCTCATCTCTGGTACCGAAGAAGGCAGGAAATGTGACTTGCAGATACTAGTAAAGGTAAAGTGGTGTCTGTGTTAGCACTAAAGCTCTCCTCCTGGCAACATGGTAACCTCACATTTAAGTTCCTTACGTTTCCTCTAATCAACCACTTTCAACATGATTGCAGTGAGATGCTGCCCAAATAGCTTGACAAGTTCCACTGCTTAAGCAAAATTTCCGATAGGGTCGAATGGGAGAGAGAGGTATTTATTATGATAGAAAAGCTGAGAGGTCGGACTGAGTCAATTTTCTGACCTGTACTTGGCGTTAGGGGAAGGGGAAAGGGTGTAGAAAGAATAGAGAAGACATTGATTATGACGATGAAGATGGTGGTGAGAAGCTTGCATTTAGAGGCTCTTCAGTCTTTTGTCCAGTCTGCTCTCATACAAAAATTTGAGGGCCTTCAAACTATCAGGCTGATGACGAGGATCAGGCGAAGGTCCCAAGAGAACCTTTTCAGTTTATTGTCCAACGGCAAATTCTGATGTCTTTCAGTGATTTTCTCTGTACATCAAATCGTGGGTAGATGCACAAGAGGTGTTCCATCATCTTGGGAATATCGCATTCCTCTCAATTCGCACTGTCCACCTGGCCAATGAGATGTAGGTAGCGCTGCGGGAAGGCTACACCTAACAGTAATCTGTGCAGCAAGCTTGCACCTTTTCATGTTCGGTGGCATCTGTATTTTCATCTCTGGGTCGAGCTAGTGAAGGCAGCGATGACAGTGACCTGGCGAGGCCCAATATACTGCAGTATTATCGCGTAGAAGCCTGTACACTAGGGCATTAGTGTGAAAATGAGTTGAACACTGGCGCAGCATTAATGTGGGCCATCTTTGCCTCCGTGTCGGCGAGTTCATTTCCATGTAAGCCACAGTGTACTGGAATCCACTGAAACCTTATGCAGTGGCTAGCTCTTACGGCGACATTGTGTGATTCGATCACCTCTTAAGCAAGGACATAGTAAGGTCCTCGTCTAAGGGCAGAATTGATCACCTGAAGTGCCGGCTTGGAATCGCAAAATTTAGTTCGTCTGATGCGGCTCCATCGAAATGTAACGAATTGCCTCCTGAATGGCAACAATCTCTACGGCTGTTGAGCTAGTTTGGTGGCCGAGATGGAAGTGCTTACTGACCTTCATATTCGGTATTACGAATGTTGCTGTTGAAGTGGTTGTTGACACTGACCCGTCAGTAAATATACGTATGAAAGTGGCATATTCTTCGGAGATATGGGTTAAAGTAAGTTGTTTAAGTCCACATGAAGGTATACATAATTTTTTCCTGACTCCGGGAATGGAGATTCACCAGAGGTCTTGAAGTCCACGCTGGCACAGCCGCTGCTTTTGTGTAGTAAAGCCTAAGGGAAGGATCCTATCATGACGCGAAAGAGATTCTGAGAAAATGCTGTCTAGACATAAAATGCAAATGGTCGATAGAGGGTGACATTCACGGCGGGTCAATAGTCAGACATACCCTTAAAGGTTCGCATGAGAGATAAGCATCTATAGGAGGTAAAGATGCTTCTGCAATCATGCCCTTTGTTGAAGTGCAGCGTGGCAGGCCAAGACAGGTTCTCAGTGCCTGAGCTTGTAAGCTCTCCAGTGTATGTAGGCAGGAGGGACAATTGTTTGTAATAATCGGTAAGCTGTATCGTAGGTAGCCTACTAAAAGGGATTCATATAGGTGGAGCAATGATCTCTCCGATGGGCCCCACATGCCTGCTATATATTTAAGCATGTGTATGAAGCTGCTTAATTTGGACTTGAGCATCGACACTTGCTTAGACCAGGACAAGGTTCAGTCAATTATCACTCCTAGAAATCTGTGGTGCGTTACATATGGCATGGCTGTGCCGTTAATCATAATCTGGTAGCGGTGCATCGCCTTGCGGGTAAATGCAAGGGCCGCACACTTCGCAGGTGCCAACTGTAGACCTCGCTGCTGCAAATACTTCGAGGTGACTGACATTGCCCGTTGCAGTCTTGCACAAACTTGTGGCCGTGAAACCCCAGAAGCCCATATGCAGATATCGTCAGCGTTATAGGCTCATGGTTGCAGTCTCTGGAACTATATCGGAGAGTCCAGTAACGGTTAATTGAACAGCGTAGGGCTGAGTACGCCTTCTTGAGGGACGCCACAGCTGATTTGATGATGACTGGTCTCCCCGTCTGTGTCGTCATAAATGTGGTCCAGCCTGCAAGGTAGTTCGTTAACCAGTGATACATCCTACCTCCAATTCAGAACTCCTCAAGTGTGTCAATAATCGCGTCATGCAACACATTGTATATGCACCTTTGACGTCCAAAAATAGCACTACTGGCAAGCGTTGACGCTTCTTATCCTGCTCAACGGTTGACACCAAGTCAATCGTGCTGTCAGTGGAGGATATTTCTTTGCAAAAAACCCGTAATCATGTCTGGGTAAAGGTTGTACTTTTCGAGAAACTACTCTAGCCTCGTTAGCACCATTCTCTCCATGATCTTGCCCACGCAGCTTGCCAGGGCAATAGGCTTGCAGGAAGACATCACAAGAGGTGTCTTGCCAAGCTTCAGAAGCGCTACAATATGACTAGTTTTCGATTTCTCCGGCACAGTGCCAGAGTTCCACGATGCACTGAAGAGGAAGAGGAGAACAGTAAGTGCATCTTCCCCTAGAGAATGCAGCGTATGCGATTCTATCTGGTCGAGCCTCTGATCTTCGAGATGAAGCCAGTGCAGTGTCTATTTCTTGCATTGTGAACATGATGTCAAGACGGTCGTATGTGAATGGTGGGGCTTGTCGTGTCGGTCAGTTGTTGAATGTGGACCAGAAGCTACAGCCACAATCATTTTGCAGTAGTCCTCTGCAACCTCCACTCGCTTCTACATTGTACCACTGCCAGAGCCCGGAACAGGTACTTATACTGAGGGGGAAATTGTAAGCTGTGCATTACCTGCCATATTTTACAGAGTGGTTTACGAGGATCAAGGGAAGTACAAAACCCTCTCCAGCGCCTAGCGTCCAGCTTGTCAAGGTGCCGACGGATATGTCGTTGAGCTCGGCAACGGATAGTACGGTCTGAAGTAGACTTCTTTCTTCGGTATTTCCTCTCGGCGCGGCAACGCACAGCTCGTGTTTTTCATATTCAATGTCAAGGGAGCTTCTAGGTACCAAATATGTATGAATTTTTTCGTGTCATGAAGAGCTGTGATAATAATACGTTCTAAACCAGGCGGCAAAGATTGGTCTGAGGAAGCGTTGTCCACCAATGTCTGATAATCTCGCCAATTAGTACAAAGAATACAAGGTGGAAGTGCTTGAAGGAACCATTGCAGTTGTACATATGTAGGTATGTGGTCGGTGCCATGTGTCTCCAGATCTGTGCACCAATATGTCCAATGGGAGGTATTTTAAGAGGTGCATACGTATACCGGCCAAGCTAACTGCATATAGTTTTTGTCTGGCCGGGACAAATTTTTCTTCAACTGGAAAGCTTTCTCTGAGAAACCCGTATATGTGTTTCCTTTGAGCTTTGTGCTGCAGTCAAATGGACAACAATTTTTCACTTTCATATTTTTTATGAAGTGTTAGAGCGACCCTCAAGCGCTTTCTGAACAGAGAAAGCTTTACCAATCTGTAGAGGGTCCTGTGAACATCTGAACTAAGACTTGTGTATTAGTGCCCTACATGTAGCAGGGAATCTACAATCTCATGTCAAAATTGGTGAGAAATGGTTTGCTCTCGCCTCTGGAATGTCTTCATGCAGCGTCATTGCAAGCATCTGTATGCACCAACACAAGAGCATTCTCCGTACTAATACTCTCATCGCTAATATTGAGCTAAACAAATTAAACACGCTAATATGTATGTCTGTGATTTTAAAAAAAGAGAAAAATGATTGCATCTTTGCACTACTGGTCTACACACAACAGTAGCGTAGCTCTGTCTTGCTGTGTGGGGCCTCTCAGATTGCAATCGTGTGGTTTTAGTGTTTTCTATCGTGGATGCCTCGGGTTGTTGTGACGAACCCTCTCACTACCGAGACGCTTAGCTTTTGGGCAAGCCACTAGTGGAAATGAAAAGAGAGAGAAAGCCACTCATTGCTGCAATAACTGTGTGTTACTCCGCTTATGCTTGCAGCCTGCCTGAGAAATTTGACGTCAGTTCAAGTATTTCTTTTATGGGGTTATACGCTTTGCCGTCGGTCATTTTTGTCACCATTATTTGTTCACGCTTCTGACTACAGCGCCGGATTTTCGCCTAATGGGGTATATAACACTTTCGCATTAAAATGCTGCGTAGAGTTTGTATCTGGGGCAGGCAGCCTTCCTTTCCACGTCTAAGCTGGCCTCGGCCGCCATCAAATTCGGCTATACATAGCATGAAGGTTTGGTCTATGTACTTGAAGGATTCTGGAGGAATAAAAGGGACAGGAGATTCTTGAGGCAACGTAACTTAAAAGTGAGCTCATTCTATGTTTACTTAGAAAAGTCTTTCAGGGCTCCTTTAATATATTCAGGTATAGGAAGGACTTGCATGCTGAGGTACAACCACTATATGGCTGCCTTGTTTTGGAGCTAAACAGCATCGTCAAGTTGTCAAGAACATATAGATGCACTTATAAAGGAAACTGTTTAGACCATTTTATGATTTTATAATTTCTTAAGACGACACCTTGCAATACTCGTTTATCACTTTAGCTTGACTGTGTACTTGACTTTTTTTTCTTCTTCCTTTCTTGAAACACGAGGTAGTCTGCATAAGATTTCACTCTGTTATGGGATTCAGCTTAGTGAAGATAGATTGATATAAAAACATGATTTCAATTTTTGTTCCTCTGCACCAATACCATGTAGCGTCTTGTTCACAACGATAATATTTCTACACAATCCATTTGTATATATCCAAATGGATTGATATGCTGTCCAGCTGAAAAACGATCCGTTGATTCATACTATCACTGTATATTGTCCTGTCTTGTATTTATGCAGTGCATCGTGTCAAGACATTGTGCTGGCATGTGGACATTTACTGAGTCGTATTGTGCAAAATTTCATACGCTGTCTTATGTACAGCCTTTAGTAAAAGAAATGATGCCTGCAGGAGCATAAATGCTGCTTTCTCATTGAGTAGTGTGCAGTGCTGCACGACTGCTAGGAGCAAGTATTTGCTGACGTTTTGATGACTGCAGCAGGAGGTGAAAATACATTTCATATTCAGCTCCCACCAGTAACATAGTGACTGTATTTCTTTTGAAGGAGGCTGTGCATTTACTATGTTAGGCTTGGTGTGAGAGGTTCATTCTTGGCAACGCTTTTGTTCTCTACTTTCTCTGCCTACATGTGCATATATCACTAGGAAATAATGAATTCTATATTTGCATACCCACTATATAGGATTTGTAGATGTTGTGATAAATTTTGTTAATGGCTGTATCGAGAATTTTCCCTCATGGGTGTGAACGATACCTTCAATTTATTTTAGAATCCAGCTCGTAGGCACCCTTTCCTGTGGGCGAGCATGGGCGTTGACTCTTGTAACTGAGCGAAAGAGTACAGTGAAGGATGTTGGTGAATGCGGAGCACTCTAGGAGAATAAAGACGGTGATAGCGAAGAGAGCATGCAGAGGAAAGTGGAGGAGGAGAACGCAGCGGAACCATGAGGCAGGAAGCGGAGGAGGAGGGTATAGCAAAAGTGTGAGATGGAAGGTGTAGTGCCACGCAATATGGGCTTTGTGGTGACAATGGCTATGAGATGGCACCAGAGTAGCGTGATTGTCTATGTGGACACAAAGCGCTGCGTGAGTGGAGGTCTGTCTGCCGCGGCTGCTGTGAATTGCACCTGAGCGTCACCCGCATGCTGCATTTGGTGATCTCTTATTAGCAAGGCAGTCGCGCCACACTTTGCTCCATTTGCAATGTGGCACACGAGGCAGCTTGTTCTCTATATATCACGAAATATATCGCGAAATGAAAACATGTATAGAGCTGTGCTCAAATTTCGCATTAATGAGTATCCTGATCCTTGGTTAATTTATTTTTGTTGCCTTTTGCATGTAGTAGTCTTTAACAGAATTTTTTCCCCTACAAGCTCCCTGTTGTTTCAGCAGACATTAGATGTGTTGCAACGCCACAGACACAAGCACCTGGAGGTTAGACCCACCCGCACTTAACCGTGCATGGCTTATCCGTGTCTGGGAAAAACAGGATCCTGGGGGTGAACCAACGCTGGGTGTTTAGACTCTTATGGCCCCTCGCAGGAGACAACACATCTCTTTGACCTTTGCTTTACATAGACGGTACCCTGGATTGAACTACCTAGCAGAAATCGGTAGTAGCCTTTTTCTGTCCTTCTCTTCAATCTCTGCCTTTCTCTCTCACTTTGCATCTTACCTGGCCTCTCTTCCATTACTTTTACTTCACATCTTGTGGCACCAAGGGTTAACCCTGTGTGGAACAGCCAGTCTTAGCTGTACGTATTTCGTTATAGCAGAAACGTATGGTGGACGTCCGCAGGAGCTGTTTCTTACAAGTCTTGCGACATCCCCTTGTTGAGCTCCATGGTGGGTGGCTGGCGTTACTGCTGAAATTTGTGGTTGTGCTTATAGACAGTTATTTGCCTAAACTCGCTGATCTCCCTCACAACCGAAGGCACACCGAAGAAATCTTCCAATTTTTTGGTTACCAAAAGCAAAGCTTTCTCTGATATATCTTATTAATTCTGATAAGCCTGAAGATACAGTAATAACGGTCTCACCTTTCCCAGTTTCCAAAGGTTCAAAACATCTCATTAACCACGCAGAACCAGCGGCAATATCAAGGTGGCTGAAAAAGAGTAAAGAGAAAAGTTGTGGGAAGTAACAATGCATTGCAACAAGATGTCAAAGTAAGTTAATAAATGTTTTGTGTGCAGGCATTTGCCGTCATCATTTTTAGCGTACGCTAAACAATCTTTCAGCAAGTTGCAGAAAAAACTCGTCACTGTGTGACCATGCGCACCTACCCTAGTGCATCACACTCCATAATCTATTTTTCTAAATGTCAAGATAAAAATATGTGCAGTACCTAGCACCACATCTTTATTCAATGGCTATGTTGTAGGTGCCATGTGAAGCTCGTGCTGTTCACTTGTGACGGCTCTGAAACATTTGGGGAGCAATCTTCTCATCTCCAGAGTGACAAATTTATAACGGCAGACAATACCACGAAATCACCTTTGACTGACTTGCTGTGTAACACATTAAAAGGGTCATGAACCATCCCTTGCACTTAGTGAAAAAAAAAAAGCATTCCGACGGTTTCTGGTGACAGCTGCTATCGATTTAACCGAAATCTTGGAGTAGTGCCACGGCAGGGTAGCCGGAGGCAGTGGAGCTAGCGCTGGTGTGGCCATCTCCTGGTTTGCCCATTTGTGGTCCGGCTCCCTGGTGCTTCTCCTTCACGTCCCCAGAGCACGGGTGGAAATGTGTCCACACTGGTGCCATTCTACATCACTAATGCCAGCTCGGCAGCTTCTGCCTCCTTTTTCCTATTGTTTCCTTCTCCCTAACTCCTCACATGCCTTCTTTCTTTACAGATACTTTTCTTTTTCTCTTCTTTCTTCTTATATTATGTGTTACCAGATTCCTCCTTTTTGTCAACTGTCATTGCAGTCCTTCCACTAGACTCGTGTGGTTCTACCATTACATGACATACATATAATTATTTTACGCTGTGGGATTTCATTCATCTTTCTGTAATCTTTGTGTGTAGTAAGGCCATTACTACGTTACGATGTTACTTTTTTTTTCATAAAGGGTTGCATGTACTGCTTTTTTATAATTAAGCTAGCTGTTGCACTATAATGCATCAGATTTCCTTTAGTCACTTTTAAAGGTTAGCATTTTTTTATATATTGTGCACCCTTCACCTAAATATTTTTATCCGAATATTTGTAGTTTCTTTTTCGTATTTTTTTACCTATGCCCAGATACGAGGAGCGGTCAAGAAGTTCCCAGAATTGCTTTGCCGACTCTGAAAGAGCTACAACGTGCACACACTTGGGTAGGAGGCTGGGTATGTTTGCGAGCGGGCAGAGTAGGCCTGGACAGGTTTCAGTGCACAGTGGTGTCACTGTACCATGTGACGTGCATGTGAGTGGTGGGCAGTCTGCACAATGTTGCAGTTCGCGTAGCATGCGAACATCAAGTTCATGTTCAAATTGAGTAAATCAGCTTTCAAGATGCTATCGGCCCTGCAGCAAGTGTACGGTGATAATGCACTAAAGAAATTCGCAGTTTACAACTGGTTTGCACAGTTTAAGAAAGGGCAGGAGATGGAGGACGACGAGCACAGTGGGATACTACTGACATCCAGAAACGATGAAATGGCTGCCAGAGTGGAACAACTGATTCGTCATGAACGAAAAATAACTATTGAGGAGTTAAACCAAGAAGTGGGTTTCTCACAAGGATCAATTCATGCCATTTTGCGCAATGATGTGAGGATGAGATGCGGCTGTGCGAAGTTTGTTCCGAGGCAGCTGAACATGGATCCAATGTAATGTTGCATGAAAATCGCTGGCGAGCTGTTTAAAACGAGTACTCAGGACCCAACGTCGCTCCAACAGATCGTTACTGATGAATTCTGATGATGAGTCTTGGATGTTCACCTACGACCCGGCAATGAAACAGCAGCCAGAAAAGTGGCACACACCAGCATCTCCCAGACCAAAAAAAATTCTGATGTCTGATGCTCATTGCATTCTTTGACATCGAAGGTTTGGTGCGCCATGAATTTGTATCGCCTGGACAGTCTGTTGCTGGCTATTTCTATGTGCAAGTTTTGGAGAGGGTGTGGTGTCTGCATCATAATAACGAGTCAAGGCACACATTGCTTGCTGTGCAGCAATTCTTCGCTGGGAATAACATTCCAGTCGTCTCTTAACCACCATACTCTGTATCTCGCTCTAAGGGACTTTTGCCCGTTCCATACTCTGAATATGGGCCTCAAGGGGACACGTTTTGCAACTGCGGTGGACATCAAAGGGAAGGTGATGGCTAAGCTCCAACAGATTCCAAAAGAAGCCTTCTAGCACTGCTTCCAACAATGGCAGGAGTGATGGAGTGAGTGTGTGTGCTCGCAAGGATTCTGCTTCGAAGGTGATTATGTAAGCATTGCCACAGGTCATAACAATAGTATGCTGAACTACTATTCAGGGAACTTTTTAAGTGCCCCTCATAATTTGTGATGTATAGTAAAAGAGCTCAAAGGATGAAAGAGAACGATGCTTTAGCAGCATCTGACCTCAGTACACGGACATATTGACATGTACATACAGTACATGGACATACTGACTGTTGAGCATTGCTATGTTTTCTGTAATGTCGAGCACGATTTGGTATCATGAACTTTACTATTTCATTGCAGGCAGTGAGTTCGTAACAGGTTCAGTTAAGGGGTATAGCTAAAATCGGTAGTGCTGTTTTTATATACTGTAGACCTGTCGTAATCTAAGTTGCTGGTGTAGTGAGCATTGTACCTTACGAAGTTGCAAAACCTGCAGTTTAGCAATATGCTATCTGACTAATAGACCAAAACAGGACATTTGGTGGTAACCAGTTGTCTTTTTTTTATAGGCAGTTTTGAGTACAACCCACATCCTATTAGCCACCAACTTTACTGACAGCAGTGGCAAGTTAAGGAGTGGCAGAGGCACAGCCCTGCGCCCATGCGCAAACATGTTCATTGTGTCATGCATATGTACGGGCACCCTATGCTTGTGACTGGCTGTGGCTTGGAAATGAGAGCATAAGGATATAAATGGTACATAATTAACTTCAAAGAAAGTCTTCGCTAAAGGGCCTTTCGCCAAGTTGAGCCGTTTTAAACTAACGAGCGTAGCGGATACATCACGCACTGACAATCCTGTCTGCAAAGTATTATGGTGCCGTGTGCAGCCAAAACAGCTGAAATGTAAAACCAAATGCCACGCACCCTCCCTCTTGAGGAAGCTCTGCTCCCAGCTAGAGAGTCAAGGTCACATGCACAAATGCCTCTTTGCAGTGCAGTCTATGTCACTCACTGTGACACATGGCTTCGATTAATGATCAAATGCAGAAAGTGCAATGCTGCCACTGTAAACATGCTGAGCAGCTAAAAGAGAAGAAAAAGAAAATGCATAACTCGATGCCACGGTACATCTCTTGGCTCCAGTATGAGCGAAGGCAGGGAAAGAACACCACTTGGGAAAGCTGCGCAAGGCAGTGGGAGAGAGCGTCTACGTTGGTGCTGTCGCTCGCCTCTTGGTGGCTTTGTAACAGCGCAGTTAATTTCATCTCTCCTTCAATAAAGAATCGATTTGAAAAATTATTTTAGTAAAATGCTCCTTAAACTCTGTTTTACAGGTTTCAGTGTACAACCACCGAAATTTGCAATCTGGCCTGGTGAGGGGTCCTTTAAAGGTGCTGCACCTAGCAAAGGCATTTATGTGGCAGTGCCATGCAATCCTTTACTATTCAGCATAGCATAGCCTTAAGAGCCCACTTAGGGTGACAGTGGTGTTAAATACTAGGAGTGGTTTTATTTCTTATTTCAAGAGTATTGCCAGCCTCTGATGAGAGGCTTTAAGCAGGAGTGGTTACAGACATGAGGATCAATACATGGAATACAAGGTGTGAAGCTTGAGCAGAATATAATAGCAGTCAATTAAAAAAAAAAACGTGAACAGCGTGTCATTTGCGAAAACGTAGCATTCAGCGCTAACATCATGAAACCATTCCAAAAATTGCAAACTGATCTTAGCGTTAAGTTGAACACTAAAGGACCCCTCACCAGGCCCCACAGCAAATTTCGGTTATACACTAGAAGTTGTTACGTGTCCTCTAGGGAGCATTCTGCCACAAAAGAATTTCAAATCGGCTCATTAATAGCTGAGATAGAAATATTTCAGTGCTCCGAACCCATGACTTCAGCAGGCAGGCTCCACTGCCAAGCAAGACATTCTCTCCACTTGCCCCGTCTAGCCTATGCAAGCGAAATTCCTTCCCTGTGTTCTCCCATACCGGACCTTGAGGATTGCATGACGCATATGTCACAGGCCCCGACTTCATTTTCTTTTTCTTGCGCCCCGTTTTTTTTTTTTTTTTTTTTTTGTGCTACGCACTTCCACCGACAGCATCGCGGGCGAGCTGTTTTCTCATTTGCGCAGTGCAAGATTTTGCGTGCTGTGCGCAAGGAAACATGACTAGCGGTATGATTCAGTGCTACACGAATACTGAGGCAGAACAAGTGGATTGCAGAGCATGATCACATGCTGGAACACAGTAGAAAATGGCAGTTGCGGTACCTGCGCACGTGACCGCATGAATGTGGGAACAAGCAGACGAAGCGGAAGTACATCTCTCTTGCTTCGGTGCGAAGTAAAACAAAAAGCACGCAGACATGTTTGTGTGTTTTGTTATTTCTCTAAACTTTAATTTGTCAATTCAAGCAACAGATCACACAGATAAACAGATGTCTTGAATAATTCTCGAAGTCACATGTCATCACGAGCGACGTCACACTGCGGACGCGAATGCGTATAGGCCACTGTAGTATAGGCGCAGGGCACGATTACGTCACCGTCCGGCTTGGAGCGCGGCGGCCGCAAGGAGAAGGAAAAACGGCGTTCGGTTGGAAATTTCAGATCTTTCCGTGGCACGTAGCGATGTAATACTTTGCAGACATGATCGTTATTGCGCAATGTTTGCTCTGCGCTTGTCAGCTCAATATGGCCAGGCCTGGTGAAGGGCCCTTTAAGATACAGAAAAACGGAACAATATATATGTATACGAGTGCCAAAGTTTTCACAACACGCATCCTATCAGAAAAGCTGTGAAATGGGGTGTGTAAGAATGCTTAACAGTGGCGAATGCATCATAAAACACATGCGTGCAATCACGTGGAAGGGCAGGCTGACAAAAAAAAAAATTGACTGAGGGCAGTCGATGTACTCCACGCATTTATACGATTTCTTTAAGTAATTTTAAGAATGAATCAATGGTGTCACAAGTAATCACCACAGCAAGAAGTACATTACATTCCCTGATGGCTTGGGGAAAATATGAATTTCTAAATGCTGCAGTTTTGTAGTAGTAATCTTCAAGCTGCTTAGTGCAGCTAGACCTAGTTGATCTACAACTGGGAGGCTTAGTATACATGTCCTTGTCTATGCCTAGTTTTCCATGATAAAGTAGATACATGTACTTTAATCATTATTTATATCGCCGTATTTGTAGGGTAACTAGTTCTGCTGTTTCGAGCATCGCACCTGGTGATGCATACTGGCTAGAAGAATTAAATACAAATCTTATCGCCTTTCTCTGAATATTTTCTGCCTTTTCTATGTTAACATTGCTACTAGGATCCCAGACGATGGACCCATACTCAAGAATAGGGTGGATGAAAGCTTTGTAGGTTTAGTGATATCACATGGATGTGTATTTATTGTTGCCGTCGAATGCACTTGTTGTGACGAATATTCATTCACAGCTTAAATTATGAGCCAAATACAATGATCGGTGTGTCCATTCTTTAATTCTGATTCCATTCTGATTTTTTAAGTTATACAGTCCAACCCACTTATTACAATGTCGTTTTTAACACTATGTTGAGTGTAACAATAAGCTATCATGGCACCATGAATTCTTGTGTGTTCTATGGTAAAATAAACCGCTTACTGTATAGTGTTGCCATGCTGTGTTATTTGTTATAACAAATATGGCTACTACTGGGTGTCTGCATTGGAAGAAAAAGGAATGTGCTACCCTTGAAAAAAAAGGAAAGGGACCCGCGGCACCTGTGTGTGTGCCGTGCTTGCCATGTGTCTTTGTTACGTCGTCAGCCTCAGGCATATCTTTCCCATCTTTCTTCCACTTCTAAACATGAGTCAACAGTGCCGAAGGGCGTTGGTGAGTGTGGTCGTTGGCGCAGTTGGCCTGACAGTCACTAGTGAGCCTTCCCTAATGGTAGACACGGAGCATCGCGATACGATAGCAACCAAGGATAAGAAGATATACGCAGCGCTAACTTTCAACTAAACATTTTATTCGATCGCACATGTTACTCATACAATGTCACAGGCTCAAAAATAAAACCAAGGGGACAAACATAAAGATACAGTACTGAACCCACAGGTGTCACTGTATCTTTATATGTTTGTGTCCTTGGTTTTATTTTTGATCCCCTGACATTGTATACATAACACGTGCGATCGAATTAAATGTTTAGTTGAAAGTTAGCACTGTCTATGTGTCTGCTCATTCTTGGTTCCTGTTGTATTGCACTGCTCCGTGACTACTGTGAATCCAAACCAACTAGCCTCGCAACTTGCCCTAGCAACCTTCCCTCACTTTAGCATTCCTCACAAGTGAATCATTGCTTTCTGTGTGAAAATGTGTGTGGGTTTTACAAACCTTATTTTCGAGCACTCTCATATCAGATTATTGAAGGGTGTGTGCGAATACTGAAAACTATTGAATAAGAAATGAGATATTGTTGGGTTCGACTTTGTCTTCAAATACATTTTTCGCTTTCCTATTCGACCACCGAATCTAATATTTGCTATTAAAAACCAGGAATATTTTTCTAATTGGCTTTGTATACTCCACATCATCGTCTGTATATGACCGAACAGAAATCCCAGCAAAAGTGCAATAACTTTCATCTCATCCACGGTGGACATAATGTACTAGAGCATGCAGCATCACTCAGATGGCCAGGCTTTTCTACCTATGGGCACAATTCTTGGCAATAAAATGTTGTTGAGACACGGCATTCAACAGTCGGTACTGTTTGATACTATTTATAAATGCAGCACCTGTGTCCTGGCGGCACCTACCGCAACAATTCGAACTAGCGAAAGAAATGTATGCGGATCCCATGCACTGTGGGGATCGATGTAAGCAAATCTTTCTGTGCCGTTGGCTTTGATTGACAATAATTTGCGCTGATGTTGATGGCGAATGCTTGATTTCTTCCACATTTAGTCCAACACTAGAGTGGCTAGTTGATGTTAAACATTACCTTGCGTGCACCACTGCTGTTTGTCTGCGTAGTACACAGAACACACAGTGATAGGTGTTTGCCTCAGGCGTCTTGTGCGCCATTGTTTGTAACCTCCGAGAGGGTTGAGCATATTCGTTGCCTCAAATGGTACACTGTATCATGGCAGAAGCAATAAATTGTAATTGAATTATGGGACTGTATGTGCCAATAATACAATTGGATTATGAGGCAAGCTATAGTGGCGGACTATGGATTAATTTTGACGCTGTGGTGTTCTTTGTCTCCCCAAGTCTTGAGTGCACGAGCATTTCTTTTATTTCTTCCCCATCCAAATGCAGCTGTCATAGTCTGGATCAAACCCGCAACCTCGAGCAAAGCCATAGGCAGAAAGCTACCGCAGTAGGTACAGAAGCGTTGCTTGTCCGACCACTTCCGTAGTGTCGCCTATAGACACTACGGTGCACTTTAATGCGGCTCTGCTTCTGCACGCTCTACGTAAGTTGTATGCTTGACAAATTTGCATGGTTATTTTTCAGAAATGGCAGAAACGTACCATACCGTACCTTAAACTTAAATGTATACTATTTGCCTGCAATTACTGTCGTGTGTATAGTAGTAGCATCTCCTTGCACATCACCTTTTCCCTTACGAAAGTGAGTGGTGCAATTTCTGAAGTGCTTTGGTGAGGGGTCACGGATAATTAGAGCTGTCAAAAGGCTAATGTGGCAATGACGCCCAGGGAGTTCCATAGGGCATTGTGCACATGCGATGTGGTGCAAAGGTCCAAATGAGTTGCCGTTCCTCTCTGACGTGGTCCTGTCATGTATACGCACACTCTGAACCGCTCCCCTACGCAGTGTATCAGACAGCAGCAGAAGTGGAAAAGTTGAAGAAAGAGGCAAAGAAAGTTTCACTTTAAAATGTGTTTTTTACTGTGCCATCAACACAGACTGCAAGTATTTCTCATTTGCTCAATGATATACAGTGAAAACTCGTTGCTATGAACACCGCATTAATGAACTTTTCAGGAATACCCTGCTGACTTCCTAGTTTCAGTGTAAAACTATTTCAGTACTACCAACTTCAGAATGCTCAACTTTTGATTATAACGATCGTTATTCAATTTTATTACGATATTGATGCCTCAGTACTACGAACTAATATTTCGAAATCTGGGGATTCTTAGGTTTCCGTGTGTCCTTCATGGCAGCCAAAACAGTAGGCTAGCAAATGACAAGGCGCAGAGAGCGGATGTCATGGCGCATGGGTTCGAAAAGCCTGAGACGGCGCCTGAGAGAGAGGGGAAAAAAATGCGGGTGAGCGGAGGCAATGACGTATCAAGTTTTGCGAGCGCCTGCTGCGCCCTGGAAAGTGTCGCCTAGCAATGGAGCAGCGTCTCATTTTTCTTTCACCCTACATTCTGCGCATGCCTCTTTCGCACTTTTTTCTGCAGTTGTACTAGCTACGCATACGGTGAAATGTAACCTCTGTACTCGGGGGGATACCACACAGTCACACTTTACAGACTATGTCGTTTATGCACGCTTGCACTTTGACATAGTTCAGGTGTCTGCCTCGAACGAGACAGTTGTGGTGTCCATGGCAAGAAATCTTAAAAACAAACAAAAAGCAAGAAACATTGCACTTTGGACACGACATGGAGCTGCCTTTTCATCGATAGTTTTCTTTGTGCCAGTGTCTGCTTTACGCACATCAGTGTTGTTATACGGGGCTTCAGTGGTGCATGGCAACAAAATCAATAGAAAATAACTGCGTGTGTCAAGCTTTGGCTTTGGCTTTGGCATTTCACTTCAGAGCCCAAGGACATGAGATCCAATCCTGACCACTGCGTCTGCATTTTGATGGAGGCAAAATGCAAAAACACATGTATACTGTGCATTGGGTGCACACTAAAAACCCACAGGTGGTCCAAAATAATTAATTGGCTACCAAATAATATGTGCACTACGAGGCCCTTTGAACAGATTACTTTTGTTGCAAACTAATGAAGTTTAACTACTCGATTCTGAAGATTGGAAAAATCTTATCTGCACTGTAGCGGACAAGTATTTAATCTATTAACATTTTTAAATGAGTATAGAATATATTGCCAGTCACGCCACCTATGAAGAGCCTTCTAAATGAGTTATAACTCCCACTCAAAGACTCAAATACTAAGTAAAGCTTGCTGCTTGGCTAGTTGGTACGCAATAACGGGAGTGAAACAGACACACAAGAACCATGGAAGGAAAACGACAAATAAAAGGGCATTACGACTGGAATACTGCTTGAGTTGAAAGTGCACAGCAGTGTCCACACAGGAGGGCATCTGTTTAAATGCTATTTGTGCCCTAAAACATTTTCGCCCACGCCTATGCTGAAGGATCGCCTGTGCGTTCACACGGGCTATTGACCATACCGCTGCGCCAAGTCCATTGTGCAGACCGCTCACTTGAGCATAAATATGAAAACGTAACACTGTGATACTACTGGAGTAGGTCATTAGCCATGACTGTGTACTATGTGTGTTAAATGCAGTCTGATTATGTAATCTACATAGTATGTGGTGGTGCATGTGGAAGTACAAGTGTCACCATATACTCTATAATATGAAACTGTCGATTAACTTCAAGGCATGCTTCAGCATAATCTAGCAAGTTGTAGGGACATTGCCGTGCGTTACTTTAAACATCTTAATATGGCATTCCTTTATGTGAGGGCAATACAAAGCTAATTAATCCATGAACTATTCCTTCAGAAGACGTGTATGCAGCAAATTGCTCAGTCGTGTTAAGTTCTGATTAGTCTCACTGAAACATGTCTGTGGGCTCCTAATGAACTGCTGCCAATTTAAGCATTCTTCTGAATTCATTAATCTTCACAGTGCGCAAGAAAGCCTAATTACGTGTTGTCTTTCTAAGCTCTTGGTGTTTTCACTTGTAGGAAAGTCCTGTTTGTTGAGGTACATGATTATGTGAGTGCCTTGTGTTTCACCTAACAAGGATTTTCAACCCTTTCAGTGCTGTTTCTTTTCTTTTTTCAGAGGTGATCCACCTGCAGTCTCGGGTTTATTATTTTTCTTGGATGTTATAAAACGAACACAACAGTTTATTTTCGGTTATATACGCAGACAGAAATGACGCAGATAATGACAAATGCTCTCCAATTATTGTGCTCCCATTTCTAACGTGAGTGACACGGTGAGACACTAAAATGTATCAGTACGTCACTGGCCCTGAAAGAGTTGAGTGGTGAGCACGAACAGTGTTGGTGCACTCAGGCAAGCCCTTTCGTCATTGTCTTGTTGGCATCTCTTAATGTCTCAGAATTCCTACAGTACTTCACGTCTTTTTCGGGGGCCAAGCATCTGTCTATCTACGTATGTTTGTATCTAACCGTTTTTCCTCCTACCTGGGTCTCTGGGTATTTCGTTGACCAATGGATAATGCAAAACCCTGCTTCCTGCTGCGCTTAGGAAGCAGGGTTTCAAGCCAACTGCTACAAACTTTTTTGTTGCGTAGTAGTATGTGTATGGTTGTATGTTATCATCAAAGTTACGAAAATTTTGTCTTCACCATGACAACTTATTGAAAACTTTGCTATGTTATTTGGCTGGAGCGGAAGCTAATGCAATCACTCCACTCCACGCTGTCTTGCTTTAATAAATTTTATAGTTGGTACCTTTTATTTGTCAAAGTATGTTCAGGTTTTAGAAAACTGGTCATTGAACAGTCATATATATCTTAATATTGAGGAAATCAGACAGGTCGACTAGCTGTGCTTTTGCTTGATTTTTCTGAGATCCCCCTCAAGATACTGGACTAGCGAGATGCTCATTATTAACTCTAGCATCTGTGTGTTCTGATTTTGGCTTTCATAATTGCACTTTGGTTTTCATTATGCAGGATCTAGGCATCAATCCTCTCCAACTACTGAAGATAAGTTGCAACAGACTCCTCCACCCCTGTGGCTTCTGTAACATTGAAACTGGAAGACTGTTCTGTCTGAAAACACGCCTGAGGGTCCAAACAGGCGAGGAGTCCTTTCAATGCCCCTCATGGCCTCAGACTTTTGTGAGAAGCAGCTACCTTAAGAGACACACTTACACATGTATACAGATGAGCCATGATATCACTGCAGCATCTGCTCCAAGTCTTTTGTACAGACCAATAACTTGGTAGACACATATGAAAACACAGCAATGTGATGCTGCGGAATAGGCAGCGGTTACATTGGTATACTTTTTTGATAAATATAGTCTGAATGTGGAATCTACCTTGTACAGTGCACGTCGCCCTTGTATACAGCGTCTGAACGGCGGCGGCCAGGGCGCTCCGGAGGAAACCAGAGACATCTAACGGTATATAGTTGCTGGGCGCTAGATTAGATGCGTCTGGGAATGGGGGGCCACTTTTACGTACAAGCCTTGCTCTTTCACCGCCCGTTGAAGCGGACGATTAGCTGAGCATCAGTGAGGAGGTGCTTGTCTTGAAACTAACCTGTCTCTGCTCGTGCTGATTCGCTTCATGCCAAACCAAAAACTGCTGCGGATGCAAGTAGCAGTGGCAAGACAAAGGCGCTGCCTAAGCGTTCGCTCCCGCGGGAGGTGAAAGAGCAAGGTTTCTCTTTGTGTGACCAAACATGCAGTGCAAAGTAAAACAAAAATGTGCAGACATTCGGTTTGTGTGTTTTATTATTTCGCGAAGCTTTAATTCATCTATTGGAACAACATATTACACTAATAACAGATGTTGCCTTGAATAGTTCACGAAGTCACCTGTCACCACAAGCGACGTCGCAGTGCAAACACGTGTACGTAGGCGCACTAGGAGGTGTACATGATCCTCCGGCTTGGAGCGCAGTGGCTGCAAGGAGAAGGTAAAACGGCGTTCTGTTGGATATTTCAGATCTTTCCATGGTGCGTGGCGATGTAATGTTTTGCAGACACGATCGTTATTGCACAGTGTATGCTCTGCACTTGTCAGCTCAATATGGCCAGACCTGGTGAGGGGCCCTTTGAAGATCCCCGGGTGGCCAAAATTAATCCGCAGTCCCCTGCTACAGTGTGCTCGTAATCAGATCGTGGTTCTGGCACATAAAACCCCAGAATTCAGTTATTATATATTTGCATTGTTAGTGCCTGCTTAATCTACTTGGTGTACACCTTCAGGGAGCCTTCTTTCTTACAGCTCTTTTTGAGTCGTGTCATTGTCTTTTTGCACATAAGCATTCCTTTATAGTAATTGAGTGATCTGTATTCATTATCAATTGACTGTATGTTTTCATGCACTATATAGGTCGTTGAACTTAGTGATCGTAATTATTGTTATGTTTTCCTTTTGCTTGTGCTTATATAGAAATAACCTTGTTTGCAATTGCTTGTTAAAAAGCCAATCCTTCTCTCTCCTAATACTACTATACGTTGCATTTCATTGTTTTGGATGCTCCAGAGGAGTTGAGTGACAGCACTTGGAATCCCAACTGTATTTGCAATTGAATGCATTTTGAATGAATTAAAATTTTGAGTAGAGTGTTATGATCTAAGTCCTTAGTTCATTCCTCCATTTGTCCAACTACAGTACCAGAAATCCTGCTTTCACCGGTGGGCCACGTTTCTCCAGTTATGTTTGTATAAGGTCGTATTTTGACAGCCATGCAATGATAAATACACTGTGCGCAATGCCATTGTACAAGTGGTTAGAGTGTGGGCCACATAGAGTTCCTCACTACAACACCTAGAGGGAAATCTGGCACCACCGTCTATGGGAGTTTCTTAGGAGGCGCTGTGCTGTCATGGGAAGGACGGTATATGTGTCTGCGAGGCTTGTGTTGGCTGGTGTTGTAAAAGGCTTTGTCTAAAATGTGGATATGGCTACACAAATAATGCGTCCTTAAAGTAAACTATTCATAAAAGGTTTTCATTCATGCATATTACATCTCCAGTGAAGTTTACTCAACTAGAATGCATAACCAAGCGAATAAAAGCAAGAACAGACGACAAACTGTTCCAAACAGAGCGCGAATCTTGTCGTCTGTCCTCGAACTTGAGCAACCCACTGATACTTTTTACATTTCACGTTATTGTACATGCAATAAGCTGTTCTCATAATTAAACAAAACATGTTTTTCTGTAATAATAAAGCTAAAACAACAGTTTACGTGCTGTTTTAGTAGAAAATGAATCATTGTGACAGGCGGAATAGTACTTGCCAGGCGCGTGTTCAAGGTGTCCTGGCTCTTTGAGAACGATGCCAATCCGAAGTCGCAATTTACTGGCATTCCCATGCATACCACAGTGCAGCAGCGCCAGATTTCCCCCTAGGTAATATAGTGAGAAACACTATAATGGGGCCAGTCTCATTTTCTACCTCTCAAAAAGATTCAGAATCGCCTTTGTACCAGCCTTTGATTGGAGAGTTCCTAAACTCTCAAATCGCCCATCATTTCATAGCATGTGTTCTTTTGTTCTAGTCTTCAAGAATTAGCTGTGCTTTGCTTACTATGTTTATAAAGATGCAGTAATGCACCTGTCTTAGCAAAATAAATATGGGAGTATATGATCACTTTAAGCTCATTCGCCAATTAAGATATGGGACGGAGTACTGGACGGTTACCGTACACAATTTATTTTATTCTGTGCAATGCTGGTCGTTTACTATTCTTTTGTGTGGGAAAAGCAATGGTTTACCATGGTGCATTGTTTATTGCCTTCTTTGCAATGGACATGACCATAAACTGCATTGATGGACTGCATTGTTTTTTGTTGAGATGGCTCTTCGATTGCATAATGAAGTACGTGGTTTACCTGTCTGCAAAATGTGCACCACTTAAATTCTTCAGTTTTATTTCTTTTATCTATGTAATTGTTTATTGGTATTGATGTCTCATGCTAAGAAAAACAGAGTGACGCATAAAAACAACTCGAGCGATAAAATGAACAAGTGTAAATGCTGAAGCAGCAGCTGACCACACTGTGCAGAGATAATTATTTTGCATTGCTGTCTGTTGTGGGTAGTATGTATGTAGTAAATGTCTCAGATGATCCGATATGAGCATAAGACCACAAAACATGTTTAATAATAGAGTGTGCTGGACAAAGGCCATCTGGTCTCATTTCATCACTTCATTGCTCAAACATGCTTCTTGTTATCTCGGGAACCATGTGGTATGGCACTCATAAAAAAAGGGGGAGGGGGCTGTATTACATTTGCACCGTCAGTGCAGAGGGGTGACCTCACATTCTGAGGTTTGTGTTGCTACAGACTTTTCATTGAGGATGATGTGCTTGTCCAAAAAAAGGGTTATTTTGGCATTCCACTATTAATACCAGATGCTCATAATTTCTACTGTTTTGGTAATTGTATGTTCGCTTGTATTGCATGTATTACTTGTACATAGGCTGTGGTAAAAGGCACAAACTTTAATGAGAGGGCCAACATGGTCACAATGGGTAACACAAGCAAATACTATGGTGAAGAAATGTTTGTGCTCGAAGTGAGTCAATTAAACAAAAAGCATCTCAAAATAGCTGATAGTTACGTAATTATTTATCTGCACTGTTGCACACCTAGTACTGTATCTATGTGATAAGCATTAAGGATAGCATTAAGTTTTGAAGATAGCTTGAAAACTTTTCTATTTCATTTGACTGAAGCGGCAGCACATAGAAGGGCTGCACTCGAGCGTCTCTCAGTTCAATATTTTTTATAGTGCAAAACTTTCTTTTTTTTTGTGTGTGTGTGTGTGTGTGTGAAAGTACCCGTTTGAATTTCACAAACGTGGTCAATAAAGAAGCACACATTCCCTTCTGGTGCTGTGTGCACAATTTTGAACGCCAGGATATTTCATGGAAAATAAAAGCATTGATGAAAATATTTAGAACATGTTGCATACACCATGATGTGCTTCTAATTGGCCCTGTGCTGAAAATTTCAATAATAAGTAGAATGTACAGGCATGGCCACTGCTAGTGAGAACACGGGAGTTGTGGCATCACTTCACAGAGAGCCACACCATCGGCCCGTCATGAACTCTTGCGGCGCAGTCGCAATGAAAGCGATTGGTGAAAAGCTCGGTAAGTTGTCTGCTATGATGAATCATCGGACAAGACTTCACGAGGTGCTGGTGGTGGCGGTCCACGGAGCGATGCTCCAGTGTTCCCACTAGCAGTGGCCCTGCCCGTACATTGTTTCAAGTGTGAAGTGTTTTAGCAAATGAGTAAGGTTGGGTCCTGCTTTCAGTGAGGTTAGCCAATTGTTTTTGGCAATCTTTTACATCAGGCATATTTCTTAAGTAGCTAGGTAGGTGCTTCCCAATTTTGCTATATATGAAATTGCTGATGTCCTTATTATACCTGACATGCTTATAGTGAGTTCTCACATGTAGTCCACATTCCATAAACTTGATAAAAACTAGCTAAACTGAAAATTATCAATGCATTCCTAGCTTTACGTTTTTTCATGAATGTGAAGATGCAGTAAATGTGCTGAAACTCAATTTTCAGTGGAAAGAATTCATTGGCACCTGAAGGGGATCGATGTAAATATTGGGCAAATCGAACCTTGCTTTGTTTGATATGTTTTGAGCTGAGCCTCAAGAACTACTGAACAAAGGGCTCATCAATAGTACTAGCATCTGTGTGTTCTGATTCTGACATTCCTTAAGGGCAATTTGGTTTTCATTATGCAGGATCAAAGCATTCATCTTGCCCAGCAACCAGCGAGGATGACGAGTCGCGACAGGGACACCACCACGGTGATGGCTGTGACTGTGAAACTGGAAAACTGTCCAATCTGAAAACATGCATCGGGGACAACACAAAGGAGCGGCCGTTTAAATGCCATTTGTGCCCTCAGAGCTTCTCACACAGATCCTTACTGATCAGGCATTTGCGCGTTCACTCGGGCGAGAAGCCATTTCAGTGTGCTTCATGCTCGCTGAGCTTCTCACAGAAGGCCCATCTTGACAGACACCTGCTTGTCCACACTGGGGAGCGGCCGTTTCGGTGTCATTTGTGCCCTCGGAGCTTCTCGCAGAACAGCATTCTTAAGGATCACCTGCGTGTCCACACTGGCGAGCAGCTGGGTCAGTGTCATTTGTGCCTTCGGAGCTTCTCGCAGAGATCCAGCCTGAATATTCATTTACGCATGCACTCAGGCGAGCGACCATACTGCTGCACCATCTGCTCCAAGTCCTTTGTTCTGGCCAGTCGCTTGAAAAGACATATGACAACAAAGCACCAGGGCAACCCTGAGTAAGTCAACAGCTTTTTAGGTGTGCAGTGCATATTAGGCTGGTTCTAAAATATGAATCTACATACCTGCACAGTAAGCTGCTGGCATTGTGGTTGATCAAGAAGCAAGTGTTGGTATGTTTCTATATGTTAAGCTGCCAGGCGACTTCTCAAGGCATTCCGGCATAACCTAACAGTTTGCAGCTAGAGTGGGCTGATATACCTTTCATTACACTAACCATATTCCTGCAGTATGTCTTCACGTGCAGCCATAACAAATTTAGAAGGATTCATCGCTCAACTTCACCCTCAAGACACTGCTCTTTGCAGGGAGATAGTCAAATTCTATATGTTAGGGTAGTCATCGGGACTTGTTGGTCTCCTCCAAATATACTGCTGCCTAAATTTTTATTTTATTTATTTATTTATTGCATACTGCGGACCACAACACGGTCCAAGCAGGACAGGCACTACATAGTATATCTACAAGAATAAAAATAGGAATACGGAATACAATACAGTACAGATAGGAGAAAAAAGAAGTGTTATTAAAATTACGACGAAGTGGTAAGATGGTTTCATTTGGATATGGTACGTGGGAAAAAAACAAATTTATAGCTGTTAGTTTTCGCAGAATATGGCGTTAGTGACTACATGTGATGGTGTCGGGTATGTCTGGTAGATAGAGGAGATAAGTATAAGGAGGAGTCTATTGTGAGTTTACGATTCAGTAGCAACTGAAGGAAGTAAAGCCGAGATTTACATCTTGAATCTTCAAGTGTTTCAATATTGTTTGTCGCCATAAGATCGGTAGGAGAATCTGTTATTTTAAATTTGGAATAAACAAACCTGACAGCCTTTCTTTGAATTGTTTCAAGTTTGTTGTTTTCTTTAGTAAAAGGGTCCCACACTATAGATGCATATTCTAGTTCCAGTCTGATGTAGGTGTAATATGTTAGGAGTTTAATATATGGGGGGAGGCGCATTTCTAAGTTTATGCTTTATAAAACATAGCTTATGGAATGCAGACGAGCATATGTTTTCTATATGCAAGTTCCAGGTAAGATCAATAGTTAACGTTACGTCTAAATACTTGTAACTATGAACTTATTTTAGTGTTGATGACCATAGTTGATAAGTATGGTTTAAGATTCTTTTTATGGGTTATCTGAATAAAAACAGTTTTTTTTCTGTGTTAACAGTCAGAAAATTCACTGCACCAATCAAGCACATTGTCTAGACTCGCATTAAGTTCATTTTGATCTTCCGTGCACGTAATTTGATGAAATAATGCACAGTCATCTGCACACAATCGAATTTGTGTTCCAGGTGTAATTGCGGTAAAAATATCATTAATATGCAGCTGAACTAGCAATGGCCCCAGGACACTTCTCTGGGCACTCCTGAGGTGACTGGAAGACAATTCGAATTGTTGCCATCAACTGAAACAAACTGCACTTTGTTGGTTAGATAATGGGCAATCCAGGAAATGAAAATATCAGAAAGGTTAATGTCTTTTAGTTTTTGTATTAGTTTTAGATGACTAACTCTATCAAACGCTTCGCTAAAATCCATAAATACGATGTCGATTTGACCATTATTATCTAAAGTTTTTGCAACAGTACGAACTAATGTAACTAATTGTGTCACTGTCGATTAGCCTTTTCTTAAACCATGCTGAAAGTTACTTATTACGAAGTGTTGTTCAAAGAACTCATTTATGTATTTTGCAGTGATATGCTTCAGCATTTTACAGCATGCAGAAGTTAGATATAGGATGATAGTTTTGTATTAGTAAGTGGTCACCTTTCTTAAAGATGGAAATAACTCAAGCAGTCTTCCAGTCCGATGGAAGTTTTGATGACAACAGGGATTTACAAAAGATCACTACAAGATACTTTGCAATGATTTCAGCATGGCACCGAAGAAAGACATTCGGTAAATTCTCAGGCCCAGGTGACGTTTTAGTCTTCAATTCCAGAAGCAGAGAGAACACACCACTGTAGCTAATAAAGTTAGTGTCTGAGGGTTGAAAATGCACCGTGTTTCTCGTCACTGCTAAATTTGATTCAGAGAATACACTGTGGAAATACTCATTGAATTTCTGTGCAATAACTTCCGAACCTGTAACTATGTTCCCATTTACCGATATTTCTGCAACAGATTTTTTTTGCCATCGCTCATGTAATTCCAAAACTTACTGGGGTCACTTTTAAAAAAACTCAGCAATGTTGTGTTAAAGTAGTATTTTGATTCATGTACCACACATTCCAGTTCCTTTTTCAGCGTTTGGATAAGGCAAGACTGCGGTTAGCTTTTTTTGCACGTTTTATTTTTCGTTTGAGGTTAATAATCTTGCACGTCATCCAAGGAGTGTGTTTATGCAGTTTTCTGTTCTTTTTTTGGCATGAAGGCATGTATGCAATATAGGCACATCCGAGTGAAGTGCGTCCACAGGTCGCTGACCTCATTGCTTTCATCAAAATAGAATAAACATGTTTTCATGTAATGTGTAATCGAAGTATCAGCAGCCCGAGAATAATCTTTAAAAGAATGTGAGTGGCTGGCTTTTTTATTACGAGAAGCATGCCTGGCAAGAGGTAGGAGGAGGAAAGAACTTTATTGGGTCCTGAGGTTCCCCTTCCCACCCACTCTTCGTTTAGTGGTCGCGGGCCGCACCCACGTTGGGACGGGAAGCCCGTGAGCCTCCGCCCTTTCGTGAGCCCTCTGGACGGCCCGGAGCTGGGTCTGGTGGTCGTCGCTTCGCAGGGCGTCCATCCAGTCTTCTTCTTTGCTGAACACGGTGCCGCTTAACGCGGAGCATTGCCAAAGCATGTGCGATAGCGAGCAGTACGATTCGCCGCAATCCGGACATTGTGGCTCTACGTCCGGTGAATAAAGAGGGTGTAACACTAACTAGGTGATGATCTGAGAGCCTTCCTCAATAAATATGTTATGCACAGGATAATCACGGTTTATGAAGACCAAGTCCAATACAGAGGATGAATAGCCTTGCACATGAGTGGGTTTGCTGACAATTTTAATGGGATCATGCGTGAGCATGATATTAAACATGATATCTGCGCTTCTGTTAGATTTATTACATCTTTAGCAACAATCCCAGTTCATACCTGGCAGATTAAAAATCTCGAGCCAAACAAACCTTTTTGTTTTGAAATTGGCAGATATGGCTCTTTAGTTGAATTAAGTAGTCAAACGAAGCACCCGGTGGCCTATAGGATGCATGAAGTATAAAATAATGACCCCAGCAAGATATTTTGATGCAAACACATTCGAGATCTGGGACATCATGAACGAGAACACAATCAATAGAGTCTTTCAAGAGAACTGCTACACCTCCGCCCCTTGTAGCCCTGTCCTTACGAACAACTTTATGATGAGAGGGAAATACCAAGTCATCGCTTATATTATTTTGTAACCAAGTTTCAGTGAGGACTGTTATGTGCGGGTCATATTCCAATAATTTAATTTCAAGTAAATTTTTTTTTGTTCAGTACACTACGTGCATTAATATTGTCAGTCGGTAATGTGGGAAGAAGAGGATGCTGATGGTGGCCTTGGAGACGACGAAGAAGAGTTTAGTGTTATCGCTGCTCTACGCTTGCTGGCTCAGCCATTAAAAGTCATCTGCGAATAGTCATCTGTGAATATTAACAATTCTTAAGCATTGTTCATTCCGTTTCACTACATTATTTTTCCCTAGCGAGCTTAACGTGTCGCTGCACAAGGAAGCCAAAGTTAAGATCGGTTTGCTCAGGCTTGCAAAGGTCTGGCTGCGTCTGGCTTCACGCAGGGTTGCCGTTGGGAATTTTTCAAAAAGAGCCAGAACTGAGGCTAAAAGTAGCCAAAAGTAGCCACGCCACCTGGTCTTGGCGCCAAATTTGTAGCCAAGTAGAAAAGTACCATTATTATAAGCAACTTTTATTAATGAACAATAAATAATATCATTTTGAATCAACACAAGAACACAGAGTAAATAAAGAGCAAGGAAATTTGGTTCTCTTGCTTGGCCTTCAAGCATCAGGTACGTTGCAAATAAATAAAAGTTCAGTCCGCGTAGTTTATCTAGAGTAGATAGTGTTCATGCCGGAGTAATTTTGGCACATTCTATTCAACAACTCAGCAGGAACGTCAAACGATGATGCTGTTTTTTCTTGAAGTCGTAGCCCAAATTTGATTCGCAGAATCGCCATGAGCAAGTCCAGCTTCATTTTGTTACGGATCTCTGTTTTCGTCAAGTTCACGCAAGAGAACACGCGCTCTGCATCAGCGTTAGAAATTGGAAGGGTCAAAATTTTCAGTGCTCCTTGCGCCAGGTGTTGAAAAGGGCATGCGCCGCAAGGGTCCTTGTACGATGCCGCTGCGTGCCAGAAAGTCAAACATGATGCGCGATCAAGTGCACCGCTAACACTCTGCAGCTGGCGTATTTCAGACTCCAGTTCGATTGAGGAACATCCAAAAAAATGCAGCGGTAGCTTCATTATGCATTCACGGCTCTTAGCACTTTCTATGCCATCGGGATTTATGGCACACAGTCTTCGAAGTGCAGAGGAGGCATTTGGAAGTCGCTGCTGCAGTCCCATCGCCATTTGCCTCAAGAATTGGAAACAGCGCTCCCTCACGGCCCGTTGGTCTTCAATAGGGACTAGTGAAATCTCCTCTCTGAAGACGTCACCTAGGTCCACTACCTCTGGTTGCAGGAAAATCGACTTCATTTTTGCCAGGTCTAGCGACAGCAGACTTGCCGTTGTGTTGTGCCTCAAAACTGATGGATTCAAAATCCGCCTAAGAATTTCCAAATACAAATTTTCTAGCTCTTGGAAGACAACCAGTGGGTCAGTTGTGTTTGTTTGGAACATTTTGTTCACTCGCCTAACGTTACGGAGAACTGAGGCAAGAAACACGAGGTAAACATATTTTTTTCTGTCTCGATACATCTCTCGTAAAATGCGCACGTTGTAGCTGCGATCTTCTGCTTTCTCAAAAAACTCTTCGAGAGACTGGTACTGCGCCAAAATTATTTCTATAGAGTCTGCTATAGCAAGCCATCTCGTCTGCGAAAGCGACAGAATCTTGGGCGGTGGATTTGCACTTTCATCTTCCACTGTCATACTGGCATACAGTCTCTTATAAGCATCTTGCCGGCAGCTGCTGTGTGCAAAGTAGTTGTAGGTTTCTCGCACTAAGTGCTCAACCGCAGAAGGAATCGCCTCCATCGACTTGGATGCCACAAGGTCCAGGCTGTGGCAAGAGCATTTGATCAGAATCAAGTCTTTGTTGTCCTCACTAAGACGACTGAACAGAGAATTGTGTTTGCCGCACATGGCATTTGCACCATCGGTGCAGAGTCCGAGACAGTTCTTGATCGATAGGCCGTGCTTGTCCAACGTCTTCAATACCGTGTCGTGAAGCGTTTCTGCCGTTCCATCAGACAGCTCTACGAGATCAAGAAGGGTGGTTGCAATCCTGTTTTCTTCTAAACTCAGAAACCGCACAACCATGCAAAGTTGCTTTGTCGTGGATACATCGGTTGATTCATCCACCATTAGAGAATAGCTGGAGCCGTTCAGTTGTTTGTCCACGTTTTCCGTGAAGTACGGGAAGAGAACATTCGTAATTATAGCCGTGCACTTCGTTCTGTGCAGATCAAAATCATTGAATTCGGAATGCAGAATCTCACCAAGTTCGTCGACAGCATTTATGGAAGTGTGCACTGCAGTGTACAAGGCGATCCTTAACTCTCGGCGAGCCTTTTCATAGTACGTTCGACTCGAAGACGCTAGAAGCTGCGGCAGTTTTTGTTGCGAACTTGGGATTACTGCGCACTCGCGGTGCTTTTTGGTTTCTGCGTGCTTCAACAGATCACTGTAGTGGGGTCGAATGTTGCAATTGCAGTACTTGCAGTGAGCAGTCGTTCCGCCGTCACGTGACGAAATCCATCCTGTAACGCATGGTAATATGCATATTAGATACTAAGCGGCATGCGACTAAACGCCTAAAGAATAGTTTCCGTTTTGCTTACCGCTCAGTTTCTTGTCCTTTCTCCATTCTTCTCGAAACGTGCGCTTTGCTCTTGCGTCTTTTCCCATGGTAGACGCCGGTGTCGGCAAGCCGAAGGCACAAAAACAGAAGCTTTGTCGCCTTGGGGTACACAAGTGTTATTTCACCTGTACTGCTCGTTCCTCTCTGGTGTCATGCCGTACACACGGCTGCACCTAAACGCATGGTTTCAGATGCATGACCCTAACGGAGAAAGTACTCTAGATTAGTGTTATTTTCTCCAGATGGAGCGCAGCGTCCTTGCGGCCTTTGCTTCACCGTGCGCTAGAATTAGCGTTATTTTCTCCAGAAGGCGCGCAACGTCCTCACGGGCTTTGCTTCGACGTGCGCCCATCACCCAGAGTCCGTGCGTCTGCGCACCCGCGTCTGCTAGTTGGTCTCTATGTGCGCACCGCCGGCGGAGAGAATGCGTACAGGACGCGCGCGCTATGGCGCGCGCGCGTCAAGGCGACCGGAACAACCATGAGGAGAGCAAAGCTTTAAAAATAATTGTTCTTCTTTGTTCTTGCTTGCTATTGTATATGCAATTGCAAAAAAAAATGGCTAGTGAATGCGCCAAAATAGAAGTTCAAAGTAGCCAGAAAGTAGCCAAGGAGCCAACGTGAAATTTTCATCGCCAGACGGGGTCGAAAAGTAGCCAATTTGGCGCAAAGTAGCCACCAACGGCAACCCTGGTCACGTAACTCGCCAGTTTGCTATTGAGTCATTGTCTTTTTTAAGTGGCACTTTATAATTTTTTTCGCTGCCCCAAACGTAGGCCACATTATTAATGCATAGCTTATCAAATGTCAGAGAAACTCTTTCTTTGTTATCACGATTTTCCTTCGCGCTTGCCCACAGTTTCCTCCTAACGTCATGCACTCTTCTAGAAAAGTCTTCACCGATTGAATAATCTTTACCATTCAGTTTAGATCCTCTTTTTAGTATTGCAGTTTTGTTTCTTGTGTTTAAAAGATTTAGAATAACCGGTCGCGTGTAGTCATCTCTCTGCCTGCCTAGCCTATGAATGCGCTCAATAGGTATAGGATTGAGTTCTAGAATGTCTTGGAAAATTTCTTTGTTCACAAACTTTTTCTGTGACACTTTTTTCTTTGTCACCTTCTGGAATGCCATAAATTGAGATTTGACCTTCTGCTATGATTTTCTAGGTCATCTATTCTTGCTTCAAGTGTCTGAATTGTAGCACTCATGTGGTCAGTGTGATCCTGGTAGGATGCTACTCTGTTCTCTAGGTTTGCTAATACACCTAATTTCTTTTTTATATCCACCAATTGGTTTTATTTTATATCTTTTATGTCAGCTGCAATGTCCTTGAGCTGTTCTGAAATTTGTGTCATATTGGACATATGGGCCATGGTTCGATTCAGTGTCTCCCCCCAGCGATAATAATTTCCGCATGGAAAATGTGACAGCATGAAGCACGTGATGTGAAACACGCAACGATGAACATTCTTGTAAGTTAAATGGTGCGTCGCCAGGTTTGGACGCTGCCAACAGACAGGCATGGTGCATTGGATCTGCAATGACAAATATTCAGCAAACTATGAAACCATGTGATGGCACAAAAACCTGAAATATAAAATGAAAGCCTGTGTGCCCTTCCTATGAAGGGGGCCCCGCTTTAAGCTGGGGAATGAAGGTCAGACACATAAACGGATGTTGACCTTGTTACAGTCAACATCAGATTGTTTTTTAACTTCCTGGGGGCCGCGAAAATGTCCAAGAAGCAGGGTATTCTGAATCCATGACCTTTACTGCGCTTATTTAGTGTTTGAGTGAAATTACTGTGACAGGAAATGGCGGGTGTGCAGATGTATTGTTAAGGAACCTATGCATCCATCCTGTGACACTGGCCCCTTTCTGCTCTTGGTATGCTTCACCGCAATACATTTCGTATGTTTGGTTTAATCACATAATGGTGCTGTACTGCGGCGAAGCTGGCTTTCGGGAATGGGAATTATGCAAGGAGACGTTTGCCATCCTTTCCACGCTACGAAGCCACTGGCAAGGATGGTCAAGTGGAAGTTAGTGCAATTGCTGACAGCGGTGGAGTCTTTCAATAAAAATATGGCAAACAAGGGAATAAAAAGCAGGCAAGCTGGGGCCTCATGATATGCATGTGATGTGGTTTCTCGTCTGTGGTATCAAACAAGGCAGGAAAGAAATGTTACTTGCAGACATTAGTAGAGGTAAAGGTGGTGTCCTTGTTAGCAGTGAAGCTTCCCTCCTGGTAACATGATAACCTCATATTTCAATTCCTGCTATCTCCTCTACTCATGAACCAGTTTTAAATCATGAACCAGATTTAAAAATTGTTGCAGTGAAATGCTCCCCAGACAGGTCTTGCAGTTTTCAGGGTCTAAGCAAAATTTCCAGTAGGGTCTTGTGGGAGGAGTTTTAAGAGGTGTACATGTGCTCCGGGAAAGCCAACTGCCTATAGTTTTTATATCAGACTGGGACAATTTTTTCTTCAACTGCGAAGGTTTCTTTGAGCCTTGTGCTTTAGTCAAGTGGATAAAAAATTTTCCCTTTCATATATTTATTAAGAGTTAAAGTGACCCACAAACACCTTTTGAACATAGAAATCTTTCCAGATCTGTAGAGGCTCCTGTGAACTTATGAGTCAAATAATATAAGCGCACTACATCTAGCAAGGAGATTACACGAGGAAAGCAACGACGGTCCTTTGCCCACATCCTCCGAAGTGATTGGTGTTTTTGCATGAATGCGGAAGGTTGCGGCCTCACCTGCTCCGACTCCTTAGAAGTGCATGCATCGCAGGCAGCGAAATCGCCGAAGCAGAAGAAACTGCAGGACTATTTCATGCAAAACTAAGCTAGTTTCACCAATAAAGTGATCTTATAAATGGTATGTGCATTTATGACATTCAATTATTTGGCAGGCTTATATTGAATTATGCTCTATATCGAACTGATAGGCGTTCTTTCGAGAGTTCGATATAGCCGGGTTCGACTATTAAGGGGGTCTGCAAATATTTGAAACTTTTGAAGAACAAATGTGATACTAGTGTATTCGATGTGCTGTTCGAACAAATTTGTCACTTTCCTATTGGACCGTCGAGTCGAATCATCGCCATTAAAAAAATGAATATATTTTTTTATTGGTTTTCAATACTTCACGTCATCAGCTGTACATGGCCAAACAAAAATCAATGCAATTTATTTATTTATTTTATTTATTTATACATACTGCAGCGCAATTTGCGCTATAGCAGGAGTGGGTTAAGAAAATGTACAAAAAAAGTTATGCAATAATGCATAACTTTCATCCCATCCGCAGTGAACATAACGTACTAGACAATGAAACATCACTCAGATGGCCAGGCTTTCCTGGCTAGGTACAGTTCTTCGCAATAAGTTGTTGTTGAGACATGGCATTTGGCAGTCGGTATTCTTTGCTACCATGTATTCGTAAATGCACTGTGGGAATCGACGTAAGCGAAGCTTACTGTGCCATTTGCTTCGACTGACGATAATTAGCGATGAGTTGACGTTAAATATTACCTTGCGTGCACCACTGCTGTTTGTTTGCGTTGTACACAGAGAGGTAGGTGTTTGCTTGAGATGTTGTGTTTCATTGTTTATAGCTTCTGAGAGGGTTGAGCATATTTATTGCCTCACATGGCACATTGCATTTTGGGAGAAGTATTAAACTGTGATTGAATTATGGGACTGTACGTGCCGAAACGGCAATTAGATTATTAGGCACGCCGTATTGACGGACTCCGGATTCTGCCACTGTGGTGTTCTTTAACGTGTCCCTAAATCTGAGTGCACGAGCATTTCTTATTGCTCCCCCGTCGAAATGTGGCTGCCACGGTCGGGATCAAACCCATTACCTCGAGCGATGCCATAGGCACAAAACTACCATGACGGGTAAAGGAATGTTGATTCGACATGCAACTGCTTCTGTAGTGCAGCCTAGATCCAACGGTGCGCTTTAATGCAGCTCTCCTTCTACATGCCCTGCGTAAGTTGTCCGCTTGACAAATTTGCATGGTGTTTTTCAATAATAGCAGAAAGTACCGTGCCATACCTTGAACTGAAATTTATCTATTTTGCTTGTTACCACTGTCGTATATTAGCATTTATTAGCATTTGCTTGCCTTCTCACGTCTCCTTTTTCCGTACAAAGGTAATCACTGCAATTTCTGAAATTCTTTTGTGGGTGGTCACGGAGAATTACAGCTGTCAAATAGGTAATGTGACTGACGCCCAGGCAGCTTCAGAGGGCATTGTTCGCATGCGAGGGGGTGCAAAGATCCATACGGGTCACCGTTCCTCTCTGCCACAGTACTGTCATGTATACACACACTCTGAACCACTCCCCGACGTGGTCTGCCAGACAGCAGCAGCAGTGGGAAAGTCCAAGAAATAGGGAAGGAAAGCTTCTCTTTAAAGTGCTTTTTTTACCCTGTCACCAACGCAGACTGCAAGTATTTCTGATTTGCTTGTAATGTTATACATAGATAATTGGCCAACACCGCTGCCTACATATATATGATAATGCATGGCCAGATATGCTCCGACGAGCTTTTCAGTTTGTTAACAAATTGCTTAGTTATTGCTAATCTCCCTTTGTGCTTTTAATAAGCATGCTTCATACTGTGCAGTGTAATGAAAGAAACATTATGATGTTCTGAATGCCAAGGCTTAAAAATTGTTTTCTAATTATACTAAAAAGCTTGTCCTTTATAAATTGAAAACTATTTGAAAATATTCTATTGCTATCTGGCAATATTTGATTCATTTTCGATTCCTACTCAATTTGGTTTCCAAGGCTGCTGTTGAGAAAATGAAAAAAATGTCACCATCTATTAATATAGAATATATTGTCGGTCACACCGTCTATGAAGAGCCTTCTAAATGAGCTATACCTCCCACTAGAAGACTGAAACACTAAATAAAACTTGTTGCTGGGCTAGTTGGTACGCAATAACGGGAGTGAAACAGACACACAAGAACCATGGACGGAAAACGACAAATAAAAGGGCATTACGACTGGAATACTGCTTGAGTTGAAAGTGCACAGCAGTGTCCACACAGGAGGGCATCTGTTTAAATGCTATTTGTGCCCTAAAACATTTTCGCCGACGCCTATGCTGAAGGATCGCCTGTGCGTTCACACAGGCTATTGACCATGCCGCTGCACCAAGTCCATTGTGCGGACCGTTCACTTGAGCAGAAATATGAAAACGCAACACTGTGATACTGCTGGAGTAGGTCATTGGCCATGACTGTGTACTGTGTGTGTAAATGCAGTCCGATTATGTAATCTACATAGTATGTGGTGGTGCATGTGGAAGTACAAGTGTCACAATTCCAAAGACTCAGATGCGTGGCTTTCCCGGAGGGACTCGAAATGCATTATATACGTACGGCCCCTGTCCACGGCCGTAAAGCCTTCGGCTGCCTGTTTTGCTCACCCAAACACTCTGCTGCCCTTCGTGTCTTGTTCGGGACATCCGCTGTGAGCCGCGCTGGCCCGGACGCCTGCCTGCACTGGAGGCCAGGAACAGCGACGGCCGCGAGTGGAAAGGAGGAGCGCTGATCCGGAGGAGTGCAAGAAACGGCACTCGCCAACCGAACTTCGAACAAAAGTGTCGTGCTAGCTTTGTACAAACTCTGTTTATTGTGTTTAATTAATTAAACTATGGGGTTTTATGTGATAAAACCGCTTTCTGATTGTGCGGGCACGCCGTAGTAAGGGACTCCGGAAACTTAGAACCACCTGAGGTTCTTTAACGTGCACCTAAATCTAAGTACACGGGTGTCTTGACATTTCTCCCCCATCGGAATGCGGCCACCGTGGCCGAGATTCAATCCCACGACCTCGTGCCCAGCAGCCCAACGCCATATAGTCACTGAGCAACCACGGCGGGTTTGTGTTTAATTAAAGTTAGTTATTATTGTCAGCGCACTTTCTATTGGCATTCACCTTCACAGACAATCTATGCAAGAGAAGCTCTGTGAATACGGGCGCACAGCTTCGTGCTGAGTCATTCTCGATCACGATATCGTGTGCTTCGAAATTGTATATAAACAGGCGCAATTATTCATATCTGAAATTACATGGCCAAAAAATATTCTTGGCTAAAACGTAGACATTTCCTAAGAGCAGATATCTGGGCGAGTTGACACATAAGATGGAAATAAACAGCGCAACTTTTACGCAGTTTGTAGGCAAGACAGATGCATCAGTCATCCATAAATCGCATCTACAGAAAAAGAAACAGTATATTGACAAGTGGCAAACGTGTTGGTTGTCTATGGACGCAGAGCGCCATGGTATGTGCAAAAGGATGATTTTCTGTTTTACGCATGAATTTTTATTCTTGCATTGTGATAATTTCTCGGTATATATGTCGTTATGGCTTTAATGAAGACTTAGTTGCGAGTTCAGAGCTTTTGTATATGTACGTACGGTACACGCTTTTTCTCCTTGACTCCCGCGCACGGGCCGCAGCATTGATGGAGGCGCATGATTTTGGGCCAGTTGCGAGCCCCAGTGGTGCAGAAAATTCGAAAAATGGTGATAACAGCACCGAGAATGTTGAAGGCAACGTTTATGAGGAAGTCGCTTTCTTTTTTAAGCCGTTTGAATATGACATACTGATGTAAAAGGAGCTTTGAGGCGAGTTCTGTACTCCAGACATTTTTCTGCCACATGATAAATTATTTACTTTGTGCATCTGATCTAGTATTGCTTGTGACATATCCCTCTATGTTTTTTTTTTCTTTCGTGTGCGGGCATGTACACCGCAGGCATCATATTCAGCGTGCATACTTACAATGAATTAGTCGTCCGTCCACGTATGCCTTCTCAATGTGAAAGTAGCTTTTGCGCTGTTGTCTCTAAACTGAATAGAACGGTTGCGCAATTTCAGTGCGAGCAAGCGTACGCGATCATGCGAATACACCCTGCACATTGCTTGTATCCGCGAGAAAACCAAATAATAATCGTCATCCACTCATGCGTACGTGGCAGCCCAATTCAAAGGGAACACAAGAACTAGAAAAAAACGCAATACGTCGACTAGCTAGCGCCCGTAAACCGTTAGAGCACGGGTATGCTTGCCATTAACTTTTTCAGGGCCTGTATTCATTGTATCTATGACGCACACATCCGAGTAAGCTGGAAAGAATTCAAGATCTTCTTAAGTCGCAATTTCAACCTTTAGTAAAATAGGCAATGGATCTGAACAATCAAGAAAAGTGCGATTGAGAGGCTGTATATACGCACATAATTGTTCACAGCTGAAAGCAGAAACTGTAGTGCTGCATTTCCGACTGAATAACAGTTGACGACGTGCGAGGTGATGGAGTCCCAGCAGAATATTCAACATACTGAGAACAACCCCATTTTTATGCAACGTACAAATTGTCGCTCTAAAAACGCTGATGAGCAGGCCGGCAGAATTAAATAAATGAAGCATTAGGGGATGCTTTGATACGAGCAATAAGAAAGGCGCCTTACTTCGCAAACAACACTGTTCTTTGTCAGAACAAAGTTCTTTAGGCCAATGTTGTGCATCCACTACTTCTTGCGCAAGCCGTCATGCTTTATTTGTAGTATCATAAAAACAATGCAGAAACTCCACTGGAGTTGTCCAAGTATGTGTAAGCATACCCCCAAACTTAAAGGAGTACTGACACAAAAATTCTCCATTGTTTTTTTTCGCTGCAATAAGTAGCTAATGACCCTGTAATCAAGACACGAAACATCATTTCCTTCAGAACACGACAGGTAATTATTTGGAGTCTTGTTTGTAGCCACCAGTCCAAGTTTCGGTTTCAGAAAGCAACGAGGTAGCCGAAGGAGAAACGTAAACACAGCTGGGCACGTGATTGCACAAAACTGTGACTTATCCACGCCAGCGCGCTCGCCGGCGCGCGAGCTTTGTGTTGCTAGTTCGTCTGCTACGTCTGCACGTGCTTTGCAATACCCTCGACGCCATCATCGTCCTCGTTTTCATCCTCTAGCGGCGACTGTTTCCTGCAGGCGGAAGTTGCCGCCGTATTAGACGTGGCCAACCACTTTTGATTGGATTCACTACAAAGCAACGACTCGGAAAGTGCGGCCAGCGACAGCCATCAATATGCGTATGCACTGCTACAAGTAGCACGAACCATTCGTCGAGGCCGTTTTGGAAATGAAGCATATTCCGGAGCAGGACACAAGGCGGCGTAAAAGTCTCCACAGCATTAAAGTCACTTGATAATTTGAAGGTACCGCCACTCTTTGAACTCTGCCGCCGCCGCGCGACGTCCTCGCCTCCTCCCCGCCGGTTGCAAAAAAGCTCTACATATATCTTGCATTGTTCACCAAGAGGTCAAACAAGAACTAGTGCCAGCTGAGTGAACTCTTTTCAAACTCCACCACCTCGAACTCGCATTAATAAAAAAAGTTAAGAAAGCATTGTGTATTTGGTACATCTCAAGAGTTCCTTTGATGGTCATATTTATCGCAATAAATAGCAAGACAGTCACTGATGATTTCCAAGTACAGTGTGGTGTTATAAATTTCTCTCTCTGGCTATAAGGAGACCTTTCCCAAAGTGTTTTAAAGCCATCACATGTGAGCTGTGAGCATCACATGCAACTCGCTACACAGCTGTCAAAAGAGGATTTGGTGCTAGGCATTGGAAATCATTTCATTTTGACATTGGGCAAAATACATTCTGCCATGTCATGCGCTAGGATAGATACGCATGGTAACACAACAACAAGTTTTTAAAGCCACTTGAAGAATAAAGGTACCAATACTTTTTCACAATCCTGATGTATCATTTCTTGGTGAGTCTCTCCAAGTCTGAATATTCTTTTGGCAACTGTTTACATAAAATTAAAATTCAAGAATTTTAGAGACCCGTAAAAACTCCAAGACATCTAAGGCTTTGAAAATGCGCTATTCAGACTAAAGGCTTTTCAACGTATTCAACTATTTGCCTGAACTCTGTATGAAGGAAAGATGGAACAATAGTGGTGCTATAATTGCTATGTCGAAGAAAAACCAATGCAGGAATGAAAAAACAGACAGACACACACAAACATAGATGTTAAGAACTGGCTCATATATTAAATTGTTGATGAATATCTCGTAGCACGCACATTCAATGGCAATAAGATAAAATTGCAAGTGCCATCATTGATTTTTTTGTGGAGCACCAAAGAGAATAAAGTGCTAAGGAGAATATAAAAGAAAGAGAAAGATTACATTTATTGACAAACATTTGCAATGGAGGTTATCACTGTTAGTACAAGCAAAAAGAAAACATATAAACATTACTAGCAATGGACTCATCAAGCACAGTGATTGATACAGTCCTCAAGAAAAGACAAGTGTCAATTCTTAGTGAAAGCACATCATTCAACTACTGTGAAGGAATGCTTACATGGACAGAAACAATGAGATGGCTCAGAGTAATCAGGGAAAAAAATTCCAAAGAAAGGGTACTACACCCAACAGGCAATAAAAGTGTGGGATGAATAGAACAGATCACATCTTTTCATGCTCACAGAACATAAACTGAAGGTACAAGTCACACTCATGAAGGAAAATTCCTAATGGTACAGCCATTAACAAAGGCTATCACACATCTACAAATCCTAAATAGTGGAGGTGCAAATACAGCATTCCTTATCTACTAGTGGTACACATGTAGGCAGAGAAAGTAGAGAACAAAAGAGTTGCCAAGAATGAACTTCTCACGCCAGCTGCAAGGCACAGTACTAAACGCACAGCCTTTTTCAAAAGAAATGCAGTCACTATGTTACTGGTAGGAGCTGAATATAATATGTCTTGTGCGACTCCTGTTGCAGTCGTCAAAAGGTCAGAAAGTACTACTGGCTTCTTGCAGTTCTCCAGCCTTGCACGCTCCTTAATGAGAAAGCAGCATTTGTGCTCCTACAGGCGTCATTTCTTTTCCTAAAGGCTGTACATAAGACAGCATATGAAACTTTGTACAGTATGGCTCAGTAAAGGTCCACATGCGAGCACAATGTCCTTGGACAGTGTCCTCACAAAATCCACACCATGAAAACAAGCGAGGACTAGATACCGTGACAGTATGAATCAATGGATCTTTGTTCTTCACCTTGAGAGCTTGTTAATCCATTTTGATATATACAAATTGATTGTGTGGAATAAGCATCACTATGAACAACATGCTACCTGGTATTGATGCAGAGGACCGTAATTTAAAATAATCTTTTTCTATCAATCCATCTTCACTAAGGTGAATCCTATAGAACAGTGAAACCTTACGCAGACTACCTCATGCTTCAGGAGAGGAACAAGAACAAGAAGTACATAGTCGAGCAAAAGTGATAAATGAGTGCTTCAAGGTGTCTTTTTCAGGAACGATTAGAAAATGACAAAATGACGCAAACAGGTTCTTCTACAAATGCATCTATCTGTTCTTGACAACGTTGAGATACTGCTTAGCTCCACAACAACAAGGCACCCACATACTGGTTGTATCTGAGCACTCAAGTTTTTCCTATACTACCTGATAGAATTAAAGGGCCCCTCACCAGGTGTCACTATCTTGAGCATTAACGTGCATACAATGCATGCTAACAATCGTGTATGCTAACTATTACATCCCTGCGTGCCGCGGAATGAGCCTACATTTGAAACCAAACGCAGTTTACCCTTCTCCTCACGGGCACCGCACGCCCAGTCTGAGAGTCTGCGTCAATCACACAAGTGTGCCTACATACATGACCGTGTTGTGATGTCGATCATAGTGACGCGTGACTTCGAGGATTATAACATCAGTTATTTGCTTAATCTGTAAATCAACAGATGAATTAATGCTTGGAAAAATAATAAAACATATAAAATTAATGTCTGCATGTTTTTGTATTACTTTTGTACCATAGCAAGAGAGATGTGCTAGTGTTCTGTCTGTTTCCATACTTGCGTGTCAACAACATTTGACGGTTTGTGCACGTGACGATGTTGGCAACTTGCTGCCAGATATGGCAGCTCTCGAGAGGAAGCTGATGCGTCACGGCTGGGCAAACGTCCAGAAAAAGATCACTAATATTATTTTAAAGGCAATTATAAAGATTCGCTCACACCTCCTCCAATTAAATGCTTGGTTGTCATTTTTAGAAAAATGATTTAATGTACCTTTCTTGGAGCAGTGCAGGTTCGTGCCGCGGGCTTATTCAGGTGGTCTGTACTCGTTCTTTTGGGGGCAAGTCTGAGAGTCACTGCCTATATTCCTAGTTTTTCTATTGTACGATAGTTTTTCTATTGTACGATGCCCGGATTATACGACGGTTCTGCATGGTCCTCTCAAGGTTGTATAATCGGGGGTTCCACTGTACTTATCACGCCAATGAGTGGCTTTCTCTTTTCTTTCGTTTCCACTGGTGTACTGCCTGAAAATTTAGTGTCTCGGTGATGAGAGGGCTCGTCGAAGCACCCTAAGGCGTTCTTGGTAGGCAACACTACAGAGCACGCCGGTGCTATCTCGGAGGCCATGTGCAGCAGACGTAGCACTGTTTTAAACTGTTTCAAAGATTACATCATTTTACAGTTCTTTTGATCGCAGACGTACATATTCATTTTATTGGTTTAGCTCAATATGGGCAATTACAGTATTAGTACCGAGAATGCTCTCATGATCACAAAAGCAGCCAACAGCTGTTGATGGGTACAGCTGCTTGCGATGATGCTGCATGACAACATTGCAGAGGTGAGAGCATGCAATTTTTTGCTGATTTTCGCTGAGCTCCCTGCTGCCTGTAGTATAATAATATTTGGTTCATATGTTCACAGGAGCCTCTTCTAGAGATAGGCAACATTTTCTGACTATGTTCAAAAACTATGGAAAGGAAAAATTGTTATCTCCCTGACTGCAGCACAAAGCTTAAAGCAAACCTCTACGGGTTTCTCAGAAAGCTTTGCAGTTAAAGAATTCGCTTTGGTCCAATATTAGAACTACGTACAGTTAGCTTTACCGGTGCACATGTAGACATCTTAAAATATGTATGCCCTATCAGAAATTTTGCTTAGATGATAGAACTTGTCAAGATTTATTTGGCAAACATTTCACCGCAATTATTCTTAAAATTGGTTCATGATTAAACGAAACAGAAGGAATTGAAATGTGTGCTTCACTGCTAACATAGACACAGCTTTACCTTTACTAGTGTCTGCAAGCCAGATTTATTTCCTGCCTTCTTTGATGCCAGAGATGAGAAACCACATCACATGTGTACCACGAGCCCCAGTTTATCCGTTTTTTGTGTGTTTGAAATAGTTTTATGAAAAGAATCCTCCATTGTCAGCAATGGTGCTAATTCTAATTTCACCATCTTTGCCAATGGCTTCGTAGCGTGGAAAGCATGGCAAAAGTTTTGTATAATGCCCGTTCACAAAAGTCAGCTTCGCCACAGTACAGCAACATTATGCAATCAAACACGCAATGTACAGCGGTGAAGCATTTCTAGAATAGAGAGGGGCCGTTGCCACAGGACAGATGTACATGTTCGTCAATGATACATGTGCACACCTACATTACCTGTGACCTAACAAGCACCCAGACACCTTTTTCATTTAGATGCCGCCGTGAAAATTTGAGCCCTTGAGGGCAATGGAAGCCACGGTATTATTTTTTCGAGAATGCACAATGTTTTGGACATTGACTGTAATTGGTTGAGGGCTTATGCATATGACCTTGATTCCCCATCTAAATGCAGGAAAAGGCACACAGGCTTTCATTTAAAATCTGAGCCATTTTCGTGCCATCGAATGATTTCATAGTTTGCTAAATTGTCATTCCGCAACCAATGTACTATGCTTGTCTGTTGGCAATGCCCATACCTGGTGAGGGGGCATTTACCTTACAGGAATGTCAATTTAGCAAACAGTACATTTGGAGGAGATTAACAAGTTACGAAGATTGGCCTAACATTCAGGATTTATCCCGACTATCTCACTACAAACAGCAGAATTTTGAAGGCATAGTTGAGGGATGATCACTTCTCAATTTGTTATGCCTGCACATGAAGACATACCAAAGGAATATTTAAGACTCTGCCTAATATATGATGTGCACCTGCAAGTCTGGCGACCTACTCAGCGCAGTCATGGCACTTTCTTTTCATGTGTATCTTCAAATGAATAGCCCGGAGAAAGGACTTGGAGCAGATGGTGCAGCGGTATGGTCGCTCGCCTGAGTGGATAGGTAGGTGATACCTCAGATGGCTCCTATGCACAAAAGTCTGAGCGCACGAAGGGCAATGATATGGCCGCTCGCCTGAGTGGACACACAAATGATCATTCAGAATGGATTTCTGTGAGAATCTCTGAGGGCACAAATGACATTTAAACGGCCGCTCGCCTGTGTGCACACGCAGGTGTCTGTTAAGAGTGCCCTTTTGTGAGAAGCTCTTGGGGCAAAAATGGCATTTAAATGACCGCTCGCCTGTGTGAACTGTGACGCGCGTTGTTGGGTGAGATGGGTTTTCAGCTTCATAGTCATTGCAAGCATAGTGGTGGAGGTGTCCTTGCTGCAACTTTTCATCCTTGATAGTTGTCGGACATGATGAATGCTTTGATCCTGCACAATGGAAACCAAACTGCATTTATGAAATGCAAAAATCAGAACACACAGATGCTAGTGCTAATGATGAGCCATTTGTTAGTTCAGTAGTTCTCGAGGGTGACGTCAAATACATGAAAGAAAGCACTATTCTGATTTGCTGAATATTCCTATTCACTTCAGGAACCAATTAATTTTCCCCTCTGAAAAACGAATTTCACCATATTTATTGCGTCTTCACAATCACGAAAGAATGTAAACCTAGGGAATCGTGTGAGAATTTTCAATTCAGTGACTTCAAAAATTTACACAATGTGGACATACAAGAACTGTCTACAGGCATGTCAGGTATGAGAACATCAGATATTTCATGTACAGCATAAATGGAAAGCACCTATTTAGCTACTTCAAAAACATGGATGCAAAGAATTATCAAAAACAATAAAAATCGCAGGCACATGCTACACGACATACTCTCACTGACCCAGCCGTATATCTTACTCATCTTACTAAAAAAACTTTACATGTTACCCTTTAAACAATGTACAATCTACCTAACATTCAAACTTTAACCACAGGGCCAATCAGAAGCTCACTGATATAAATATTGCTCAAAAATAGAGAGTCAATTCATAACGAATACTGTTCATTCAATTACTGTGAAGGAATGCTAACATGCGAGACAATGACATGGCTCAAACAGATTCATAAAAGAAAAAGGCTCCTAGAAGGAGTACATGCGTTAGATTCAACAGGCAATGAAAATGTGAGATTAATACAAAAGACATCTTCTCATGCTTCCTGAAAAAAATACAGAGGGCACTAGTCTAGGCAGATGAAAGAAAATTCACATAGTTAGTACAGCCACTGGCAAAAGCTGTCACACATTTCTCAAATGCTACATAGTGGGGGTGAGAGTACAGTGTTCTTTGTCTACTAGTGATACATATGAGTAGGCAGAGAAAGTGAAGAACAACAGTGTTACCAGGAATGAACTTTTTATGCCGGCCATGAGGCACAAGACTAAACGCACAGCCTTTGTCAAAGGAAAGAGAGCTATTACACTATTGATGGCAGCTGCATAAGAAATGTCTTGTCAGCTATGTGCTGCGTTTGTCAAAGCATTAGAGAGTACTCACTCATCACAGTATTTCAATGCCGAGAACTATGCACAGATTATGAAACACTTGTGCTTTCACTGGCTTCAGTTCTTTTGAAAAAGGCTGCACAGAGGATATCTTACGAAACTTTGCAAACTAAGCCATTCCACGCCAAACATCCCAGACATTGCGCTCAACCCTCTCCGACTGAATAAAGTTGTGGTCAATCATTTCGATGCACAATTTGCCCTCAAACAATTTTTTCAATAAATATTTTTTTTCTGTCTCTTAAAAAGAAGACATAATTGACAAACTAGATGCACACAGAAATTGAGCTATCCATGCCCTTGATGTAAAAGGGGCTTTTGACAATGTGTCCCACGACATACTCCTTTACCATCTCAATCTCTACAACTATGGGGGGGAAAACATACAGCTACATTTGAGATTTCCTCACAACAGGTCCACAACCGTCAGATTAGGAAATCTTCGTTTGGAAAAATTCACATTGCCATCTGAAAGAACACCACAAGGCTCCATCATATCATCAAGGCTCTTCAACTTGGCGATGAGCTCACTACCTAAGCAAGTGAAATGGCTAAAGGGCATTAAACACTCACTTTATGCAGATAACCTCAGAATTTGGACCACTGGCAGATCTACTGGGACCCAACACGATGGGCAGCAAGAAGCAGTACACATCACTGAGCAATACAGTTGAACCCACTTATAACAATAATCAAATGCCACAAAAATTCCATTGTTATTACCGATAATTGTTATAACCAGGTTGCATGAAAAAAATCAAGATAGAGGGATCACAGAGCTGATCTTAGCAAACTATAATGGCGGGGATGCCAGTGCCCCTCCCCACTATATCCCCACCACCTTCCTCCATCTGGCTGCCGATTGTGCTCACTCGTTTAACTGCTGCCTGGGCACTCTGATGACGTGTAACAAGCCGCAGCTGTGGGCGTTAAAGAATGGCACTGCTATAACTGCAAAGAGGGGTCATGGGTGGCAAGTGATACGCGAGCACCACTGAGGTAGCGCTTTGGTGGGCCCAAAAGGGGCCTTTTAAAGAATGTGGAGGTTGCCGCTCGTCGAGAAATCCAGAAGTCAGCTTGAGAAATCCATTTGTGGTCAGAGGGGTCGAAGGGCCACGGGAGAGAGGTGCGCAGAAAAGGCTGGAAAATGAGCGTGCGGCTATCGTTTGAGCAGCAGGCCATCGTGCAACAGCTCAAATTTCTCGTTTTCTTTTTTTCTTTTCAAGGACTTCGCATTTCACTACCTTTCAGCTCGGACACAAAGCAGCCAGACTTCATCGTTATAACCAATAGTGTGGCATCGGGGCATGGTAGTAAACGGGTTATTTCACAATGCAAAACATACAAAAGTGGACGGTGCAGCAGCTCCTCACTGTTATAACCGATATATTGTTAAAACCGGTATCGTTATAAGTGGGTTCGACTGTAGCTCGAAGCATGCGGGCTTTCCTGCACACCAGAGAAATCGGAGCTATCGGTATTAACGGCGAGAAATTGGAGTGTCGCCCTCTTGTGAGTGACGTCATGGCCAGGACGCTGCTTGCTCCAGCTTACTTGGCTGGCTCGCGCGCTCGTTCACTTCGTGCGTGCATTCACGGAGTATTGGGCAGGCAAGCCGTATTTCCTCAAAGATGGTTTGGTTGCTTTCTGTTGTCACATTTAAACTGCAGTTTCTTTTTCGAAACTGTGTGAATCATGAAAATTTGCTCCTGGAATATTGTAAGCTATGTAGAGTTGCAGGAGTCTCCTGCTTTTGCAATGCAGAGGTGTGCCACGTCTGTCCATGAATTCTGCGTAAAAAGAATGTCTTCAAATTCTGCGTGGGAAATTTTGCATGCAGCTTCGCTAAATACGTAACATATATTTCGTGCTTAGTTAAAGCAGACATTTTGTTTTAAACGGAATAGCAATCTTGGTATTTGGTGTCAACTTTATATTAAATCAGTACTTTAGAATAGGATAATGCCTGTGAAGCTTTCCTCAAACTTATTGCTCTGGTGAGTTCTTCTATTCAGATGTGGGCACTGTAATAATGCATTGAAAGAAGAGCTAGGTGCACATATTGTATGAAAAAAAAATTGCTACTACTTTCAGCGTTCTCTGAAACAGCCAGCCAGAAAATGCATTGTTCATGGCAGTTAATACGACTGCGTGGCATGTATGGTATAGCAATTGCCTAACATATCTAAGCCACAACAAGAGATGGAAGATCTCGCAGTGGCCTGCAGCACGGCATTTATCGACAATATGGCAGACACCTCCTGCAATAAAAGCAACAAACTGTCGTTATGGCGAGACCCACATTGCTGGTGAAACTCATTCGCTCACTACAACTATGAACTGAAACCATGAAGCAGTTCTGTACAGCACCAATTGGAATGTATGTAGTGTCCTCGAGGCACTAGAGAGCCACTTATGCTGCCTGGAAGAGGAAGACCTAACTGCCGACTGCATCACGGTGTCTCACACTGCACTGGTGTTTAATTTTACAAACTGAAAATAATTCACTTTGTCACATCATGAAAGACTAGTTCATATACCCGCCTCATAAAGAAGGCGCTATATGCAAGCCTCATTTGAATTCACTTTGATTTTTTTTATCTCCTTCGGTGAATGCTCATGTCTTCAATATGTCCCATACCACTAATGAATGAAGCTTTGGCTTCACGCTGGCTGGAGCCATGTGGTCTAAAAGGCACACTTCGGCACAGATTGGCCAGCGCAACAAGGTGAACATCCTCATTTGCAATGCCTGCAATAATGCCATGGGACTTTCATCCACCGCATCGACGATAAATCTCTTCCAGATGGGAGCTTATAACACCTGGGAAGAGTTAATCGAAGTACAAAAGGTGAACCAACTAGAAAGATTGAAGCAAACTAAAGTGGGACAAGCTCTTCTGAAGAATCAGGGCTACAGAGTGGAAAAAGAAGCGCACATGCCTCAGCATATCCCCCCCAATATCAAGGATAAAATACATGTATGCAACATGCATACGAACATGCACCCAGAACATGACAAGGGAAGAAGAGCAAAAAAATTGGCACTAACACAGACAACCGAATTCATTCGTGACAAAAAGAGCATACGATACACGGATGCTGCTAAATACTGAGCAAGCACATGTAGCTAGTGCGGTGGACAAAACTGGCCACGAGATGACAACAGCTTCGACATATGCGAAGGATACAACTACCCCAGAAGAACTTGGCGTAGTGTTAGCAACCACGACAAGTGCTTCACCAGTCACCGTTGCGACAGATTTACAGGAGGCGTGCCGAAGATTCAATAGAAATATCAGCACATCAGCGCTCTAAATTCTATAAAAGCGTGAATTTGAATAAGCAAGTATCCTCTGGATGCTGGGGCATGAATCCATTGCAGGAAAAGCTGAGTGCTTCTTCAGTTTCTTACATTCGACTCTTCGGCAGAAGGCAAGTTTATCCTGAAGGTTGCATCACATGCCGAGTGCATGGGATTCGCGGGTCATCTTTCTGCCGCATCTATTTCGCAGCACGTAACGAACATTGCGAATGGCGAGTATACTGCTGTTTTGTCATATCTTAACTGGAGTGCCTGCGCTCTTATACTGACGACACTGTATGGTGGCTGCATGCATGCAAACAGCTATTTGAAAGCATGTTTACCACCCATGCCAACCAGTGCCTGATGCTCACAAAAAAAAAAAAACAGCTCTTGGAAGATCACAGCTGCATCGAGAAATGCGTCAACTCGAACATTGCTTTCCTCAGAGGTTTAACTTGAGCAGCTCAAGGAGGGCGTCTACTGGGGCACTACATGGAGCAGAGGAAGGGGAGTGTGTTCACAATGATCGAGCAGCTAGGCAAGCCAACATTCTTTCTGACCCACAGCATGACCAAACTTCACAATGAGTGCCTGCTCGAATTCATCGAGAGTCAAAGAGCTAGTCGAGGTGTGCCGCCGTAGGGTGAATGTCATAGCCAGCTACCAGCAAAAGGCCTTGCATAACTTTGATTCCCAGACCAAGTGACATATGCATAATTTTCTTGGTTTATGAATAAACTAGGAAGGCCTTCGTCTTCATGGGACGTGCTTGTCTTCTTGACTATATATATATATATATAAATAATCTTTGATTACGGTTGTCAAGTTCATTAAAAATGTAAATAATTACTTTATTTGTGAATCTGTTGACCACACAGTCGTGAAAATTCTGTCTGCCAAGCCACTTGTGCAAGCAGTATTTCTGGAGCTAGTGCAACTATGATGGCGCAGTACATATTTCTCTAAGAGCACAGCAGCAGGAAGTTCCTCCACACATTTCAATAAAAAAATAAATAAATAAATAAGTAAGTAAGTAAGGTAAGTAAATAAAGCAAGCAAGCAAATAAATAAATAAGTAAGTAAAGCAAGCAAGCAAGCAAATAAATAAATAAATAAATAAATCCTTTATTCAACACTGTTTCAAGCTGCTGGGAGTAGCAGCTGCCAAGGGGAGGGAATAGGAAAGAGCAATTTCTTTTTTTGCATCCAGCATATTTTTAAGGCACTGCATGTAGTACTCTATTTTTGTAGGTGTTTTTTCAAAACCTAGGTTTCACCCACCACAGCAACATACAGATCGCTGCAAGAGTCAGAAAAAATTTTTACCTGCGAAAATAGTTTGTGAGGGCAAGCATCGAACCAAAATCACTGACCACAATTTTTTGGAATTGAACTGGAGAGGGTTGGGCACAATGTCTAGGACGTTTGGCATGGAATGACCCCAGTATGGCTCATATCTCAATAGACTTGCACATGCTACCACAATGTTCACACAACTCACAGCAAGTAAAAAGGGAGCACTAAATGAGATGACAGTACGAATATATAACTTTTCTTTCATCTTGAGAACATCTTAATGCATTTAGGTACATACGAATGGATTACAGTACAACAGTACCCTGGCACTGAAGAACAGGAGATTCCTAAGGACACCTGCAGAAAGAGTGGTGCTGAAGACAAGTTCACCTTCCCACAAATGCAGTGCAGAGAATAAGTGCCTAGAGTAAGGCCTCAAAGTGACAAGCCAATATATTTCAACAAGTAATAACGAATGGAAGAAATGTTACAGGTATTGCCCAGAATGAAGCCTGGAATAAGCATTGCCATGAACAAGGTGCCACACAATTCAAATTGGTCTTTTCCTACCAGTCCAGCTTCACTACACTGAATCTTATGGCATGATGCAGTCCGACACAGGTTACATTGAGTTTCAAGAGGGGTAAAAAACACATATACATTGTCAAGCTGAAGTGATAAATGAGTGTGTCAAAGAGTCCTTTATTTAGGATATCCGCTACTAACAAAATGATGTAAACTTGAGACAAGATTGCAGATTGCTTCGGACATTCAAAATATTGCGCACAGCAAAGGAGTGATCGCTGTAGAGAAAAGGATGCTAACAAGATTATAAAATAGGTTTTTCGATGAGTGCAGCCATATGAAGTCTTGAGAAGTTGGAAATGCTGTTGATCTCCAAAACAAGGCATCCACATACTGGTCGTACCTCTACACACAGGTCTTTCCTATAATTGAGAGCATTATATTTACAACTAACAATATGCAGTTAATAGAGAGTTTTAGAATTGGGGGCGTAAGGCTCTGGGCCCCCAAGCCGCGTTGCGTCGGTTGCTCTTGGGTCTAGGTGAGCAGCAGAGTTTGAGGATTGGGTCGAACGCAGACAGCGTTGGGTTGAGCGCTCGGGGCGCCGCAGTGTGGAAAATAGAAAGGTGCTTGAAAGAAAAAAAAAAAAAATGAACCTCTTTTTTTACAAGTGAAAACAAACAGAATGCATTTTTGAGCAAAAAGAACGAACAATAATATGTAAGAAACTGTGTTAGTACCGGTTAGCATTACAAATTAAGTGTGCGATTCTAAGCCAAGCAAAGCCAATCGAAGCCAAGTGCTCTTAGTTGGTGTTTTCTTGTGACGCGCTGCGAAAAAACTGCGAGTTCACCCGCGTGAAATGGCGAAAATCAGTCGAAGTAAATAAAGTTTGCTCTGCGACCATCTGCTGTACGCCATCGCTGTCACCCGCGAGGGCGGCCCAAGACGGCTTGGGGGCCCATGCTAGTTTTAGATTCTTGGGTCTTGGGTTAACGCGAACGCAAGGACCCAAGACTGGCTTGGGTTCTGCGCATGCGCACTTGTAGCACACAATTTTCTTGGGTCCCCAAGCCGCTTGGGCCCCCAATTCTAAAACTCTCTAATGTTTCTAATGAACAATGTAGATGTCTCTTAAAGGGCCTCTCACCAGGCCCCGTAAATTATTTTGCTTACACCCCAGAACTTGTAACGTGACCGAAGGGCAATGCTCCACTGGAGGAATTTTTCAAATATGTTCATATTAACCCTTTAAGTGGCAGTTCCACAATATTGCTGACCTAACAAGACTTCTGCAACAAGATAATTCATATATTACTCCGTGCCTTTCAATTTGTGCTTATTTAGGTACCTGCTCAACACTAGGCTTCACAAAAATGTTCACAGTGAGGAGCAGCAGATGTTTTGCTGACAAAACTTGCTGGCTTTGCGGTTCTTTGCTTAGCGTATGTAGTGGTCATACTCGTGGCAATGTGAGAATTATTTCCTTTCTCTAAGCAACGTCTCAATTTCGATCTACATAGAGATGCGTCTGCAGAACGCACATTGAAATTGTCAGTTTTTTTTCTATTAGACATCCTGTATGCAGTGTACAATGACTCAACAAAATTATTGAGACACCAATTAAAGGCTGAGGCACGTTCTTAGTGCTGTGTACCAGGCATACTGCCTTCCAGGGCCTCAATGAATTGCAGGCAAAAATTATTTAGTCAACACTGCATTCACATGAAGAAGAGCATCAATTACATATTTAAATGACAATTTCTTGCGAAATAAAAAAATCTCTTGGGCGCAGCTGTCGCACACCCTGCCATGTGAGCTTCTAGCAACTCCGATAATATTGCCTCTAACCAGGCGTAAACAATATGCACAACACAGAAATTTCACTCGTTCTGACCCATTCATAGCTTTATTCAATTGGCAATAATGCAGCTGATCAAAACATAGACCATAAAACATCAAAGCAATCACCAGGCAACAAAAATGTCCTTTAGTCGACCTAGCTGGTGGACATGTTCCACGATGTAATCATCATTCCTGTAGGCTAGGCAAACTCGCACTCCTTCAACAACACCAGAAATCTAGAATTTTGTACTAATCCTCGTTACTGACAACAAAGCACAAAGTAAGACAAAGAGTTTTGAAAAACACCTCTATGTGAGAAAATCTATATGGAGCGAAGCCAAGTCTACATCAGATTGCCTGAAAATGCCTAAATGAAATGCCTGAAGAGGTTGTGGCTGGTTGCCTAACATCAGCAGGAAAATAATCCTTCAGTTTTCCTCCGGCTAGTATTTACCAAAGACGCCATTGTTGTCTTTGATAGAGAGGTGCTTCTGGTTTAACATGTTCGTAAAGTAATGTGTTTTTGTGTTCGAGGAGTGCATAAAACCTGTTTGTTCTTTTCATCATTAATATTACACTAAAAAACAGTGTGCTGCTGGCTTCCATTAGCAAGCACTACAAAACACCATTCTTGCACCGTAGATTTGCCATTAACCTGGTAGCTCAACAGCATGGTTGACATACTGAAACTCACTCAGTTTTTTGGGGGAAATGTTTTTATATTTTAATTAGCAGGTATTTGTACATCACAAAGAAAGAATGAAGCCATAAGTGCATTCTAGGCCACATCTTACATGTCTTCCCACTTGAAAGATTAAAAAGAGATAGAATGAATTGAATGTGTCAGATTAGCGTGTTGCCAGGAACCAAACTTCACAGCCAAAATAGACGTCTCATTTACCTCGACTAGTGCCCGCAAGTCATATTCCTTCCCTCCCATTTCTGGTACTGGAGCTGAGGTACCGTATCACATGCACATCATGAGTACAGCCTCCTTTTTTATTTTTCTTCATTGTCTTTCACAGCATGGTACAACTTCCTGTGGTAGTTTAGCGCGTTCTGCATTTGATGCTTTACCAAAGTCACAGGCGATAATGGATGATGCTGCGGACGGTGCATTCATCCTAGAGGCGTTTATGCATGTGACCTTTATTTTCCAGCAGGAAGTAGGGTTCACGCAAGAGGAGAGTTTGCTAAATAACTGACATTGCATGAATAACACACCCTGCTTGTCTGTTAGCAATGCTTAAACCTGGTGAGAAGCTATTTAACTCACAAGAATGTTCACTTAGACAGCAGTAAATTTGGAGGAGACCTACAAGTCATGATCTTGGGCTGGACATTTGAATTTTACCAGGACTATTTTCCTGCAGGCTAGAGTCTTTTCAAGGCACAGTTGATGGATGATCGCTATTAAATTTGTTATGCCTTCATACAAGGGAATACAGTAATATCATTAGAACAAACCTCCCTACCACTTGTTAGCTTATGTCGGAATGTCCTGCCAAGTTGCTTCAAAGTTAAATATATAATAACACATCACAACACTTGCTTCCTAATGCACCAGAATGCCATGCAGTACACAGCAGCTATGTACATTCATGCATCAGACTAAGTGTTGCACAATGCACACCTGCATGGCTAGTGACCTACTCAGAGTTGTCATGGTTATGTGTTTTCATGTGTCCCTTTAACTAATGGCCCACACAAAGCACTTGGAGCAGATGGTGCAGCAATATGGCCGCTCAAATGTGGAGGCGCAAGTGTCTCTTGAGGTTGCAGCTTTTCACAAAAGTCTGAGGGCACCTGGGGCAGCAATATGGCCGCTTGCCTGAGTGAATGCGCAAATGACTCTTCAAGTTGGATCTCTGCGAGAAGCTCCGAGGGCACGAGGGGCACTGATATGGCCGCTCACCTGTGTGTATGAGCATGTGCCTTTTTAGAGTGCCCTTTTGAGAGAACCTCAGAGGGCATAAAGGGCACTGAAATGGCTTCTCGCCTGTGTGGATGCGTAGGTGGTCCTTGAGATGGGCCTTTCCGAAGCAGCTCTGAGGACAAAAATGGCATTTAAATGGACGCTCGCTTGTGTGGACAGCGATGTGTGTTTTCAGATATGATAACCTTCCAGTTTCATAGTTGCAGAAGTCACAGCGGTAGAGGCGTTTCTGCTGCGACTTGTCATCCTCGGTAGTTGTCGGGGAAGATGAATAACTTGATTCTGCATAAGAAAAGCAAGAGCACCCTTACAAAATGCCAAGATCAGAACAGAAGGATGCTAGTGCTAATGATGAGCATTTTGTTCACTCACTAGCTGGAGAAGGTGATCTTGGAAAAGATGAAACAAAGCCTGGCTGGTCGACCTTTCAGATTTTCTCAATGATTATATATGATTGCTTGTTTGTGGAATCCAAACAAACTTTCACAAAACAAAGTTTTGTGTAACGATATTTATGAAAGTTAGAGGAGTTAATGTGTAGCACCTGCTTCTGCTTCTTTAGTCAAAATAGCAAAGTCTTCATGCTAAGCTATCATGGTGCAAAAAACATCACATCTTTGACATAAATTAAATAAAAGAACACACATACTACAGTATTGTAAAACAATTTGTCAAAGTTATGTTCACAGTGAAAACTTATAAATGCAAAGTACACGTATAGTATACCTTTACACTGAGCCCACAAAAGGAAGTCCCTTTTCTTCTTGATAGCATGTACCCTCATACAATTTTTTAGAAGGAAGCACGTTTGTAAAATAAAGTCTCGAATCTCTTGGATAAGCATGCTTTGTTAATACAAGTATTTTGCTATATTATGCTGGTATTTTTCAATCTGAGCTATTTACTACACACTTGATGCTTAGAACACACAGCAATGTACAAAAATTATTATCATTGCATCGTGTGGGAAAATGGTGCTTCAGCATTTCCTCTTGCTTATTTTCATCGCTCCAGTTGCTTCAATCTGTCACTCTTTGTTCTGCTAAGCATGAAAGACATCAGTAATCAAAAAACAAGTACATGGATCAATAATGAACACTCAACAATAGGATGATGCATACTTCGCAAAGAGGTCAACCAGGTATGCCGTCACGCAATGCACGTGATAACTTAGCACGAACAAGCAATGCACTCCATCAATGAACTCCACGGTCATACCCAATGTGGAGAATGCAACTAACAATGTGCCATCGTATACCATCGTTCTTACAAGGCAAAATAATACAACACAACAGGCATTGCACTGCATAAAATAAATTGTCTAAGGTATCCTTCCAGTAGCCCGTACAGTGTATAAATGGGCCACTGGTCTTACCGTGCTCATGTCCAACCATATTTTTTATTTTAACCAAACAGGCGCATTAATGCATGGTATGAACATAGGAAGCAAAGCACAGTTAATTGTTGGAGGTAATGAACAGAAACACACATGCTGTGAAGTAATTTCTGTGCTTAGGAACTGCCAGTATCAGTGGCTGCATCATAACATTCATAACATGCATCACAGCATTCTGCTAAATGTCTTGATCCTGATAAATATTTCACAGGGAGTGCATTCATTGGCAGTAGTGAAACAGCTTTCACAGTGCTACCACAAAGTTATCTTGGAGCATGCAACACAATTACAGTCGAAAACACTTAACAATATATTGGATATAACAATTAGTAGCCATGGCACACTGAATTTCTGTGTTCTATGGTAAATTAAACCACTTACTGCAATGTTTCCATGACACATTAGTGGTTACAACAATCAAATCTGGCTACTGGGCATCTGTGCAGAAAGAAAAAGGAAGGCGATAACCTGAAAAAGAAAAAAATTTAGCAGAAGCCATCTCACAATGACTGTCGATGATAATGCGATTAGCATTCAAGCAATGTGGCAACACACAGTATTACTGTGTGTTCTTTAGAATCTGTACTTGTAATTATGAGACTTCTGTTTTTTCAGCTACATGTGACGTGTTCTTTCCAGTATCGGGCCACTTTGCTATGACACTCACATGCCAAGGTTGTTCATCAACATGACAGCATGGCGATGACCTTATGACGACGATGAAATTACAAAGAAGGAATGACGTCAATAGAACTACCAGGATGGTAATGCAATGATAGCACGACGACAACAATATGACCTTTCTGAAGTGATGAGGATAGTATAATGATGACATGACGACGACAGCATCGGAACATTAGGATGATTACAAGTGCACAACAGTGGTGCGACGACATGACGATGACAACCTATAATGACAACGGCATGACTACAAATGACAGCAACTATCTGAAGACGGTGCAATGAAGACAGTGGCATGACAGCGGCAGCAGAATCACAGTTTAATGACGATAGCACGATTACCGATAAAATGACGAGGAAGGAATGACGTTGATAGAACGACAAAGGCCGTATGACATTAAAGGCATGATGACACTGGTATGACTGCTGCGTGACGACAGCATGACAGATATCTAGTTATGTGGACAGATAGGCTCAAATCAGCTGAAGTGAGCAAATAGCACTAATCAAATTAAACATCGAGCTGCTGCACCCACTTGCATGTCAAGCATGCTACGCACTTTCTCCAAATTGCCAGGCTTGCGTGTCAACCTCCTATCTCCCTTCCACACTTCCAAAACACGAGTCCATTGTGCTGACTGGTTTCAGCACTGTCAATTATTGCTTCAAAGGCGTAGAAGAGAGACCGGAGAGAAGCACGCGAGGCTGGCAATACAGCACACAGGCAGCTGCAGCAAAAGTGTGTGACATGCAAGCAGCATCAGTGGCAGCTCATGGTTCTAATGCATTGGCATTCTTTGGGCACTTCACACACTTTTCGGCGGTTATCTATCTTTGTATCTAACCGTTTTCCCATCTACATGCGTCACTGGGTAGTTTTTGGCTGGATGGCTAACACATCGGGCTGCTGTGCTGAGGTAACAGTGTTTGAAGCCAACCACAGGACAAACTTGGCTCACTGAATACGTGGCAATGTGTATATACCTGCCGCCCTTCAATGAACCTCTTACAAGGCAACAAGGGTCACTATAGAGGCGGGAATGGGTAAGCACTGCTGTTTGAAGAAACTCCGATGTTGACTTGGAGCACTCCGTAAATGCCTCTCTGTCTGTGCTGGTCTCCAGTGGACCTCTTTGATGCCAACTTAGGCAAGAGTGTATGCGTCATTAGGTGTGTGCTGCTCTTCAATGAACACCTTTGACGCCAACTTGGGTAACTATGTATCTGACACTGGAAATGTGCTGCAATACAATGACAAAAAACTTTCCTTAAATTTCTCCGATGCCGAGCGGAATTGAACCCACGTCACAAGGGTTCATCAAGCATACCAACCTGATGCATTTGTAGGCTGCACCACAAATGCACGGGATATGCGCAGCTCTTCAATGAATGTTTCGCCAACTTGGGTCGCTGAGTATGTGCCACTGTGTGACAAGCGAGAGAACAACTGTTAGCATTCGAAAGCACCGGCACGCCACACTTCTTGTCTCGGAGGCCACGGGTGGATTTCTTGGCCACATCACTAGATGGTAAAGAGTGTCCAGAAAGAGCGCGAGGAAGAAGCTTGGTTGCCACATGATGCGTTTCCACAGTGTTTGCACACCACTACAGTTGAGCCCGCCTATAACGAACCTGAGTGTCACACGGAATTCGTTCGTTGTATCTAGAAGTTCATGATATGTGGGCCACACACATAAATTGACATCAATGAGAACAAAAACTTATTGAAAAAAAAAAAAAAACGTTGTTTGTCTACCTCTCCAGAGCACATCCAATGACGGCGGTTTCAAGCTTGTTCAAAGCTGCAATGTGTTCGTCATCCAAGGCCTTAAAATACACAAGATTTCTAAGTGCCTCAATATGGCTCACTGCTGTGGTCGTGCTTATGGGTGCTGGTTCCGATGGATCGCTGTCGTCGTCCAATGCTTCGGCATCGCTTGATGCCCGCGCTTCCCGGATGGCGTTCTCGTCGCAAAACGACTCCGCAACTTCAGCAGCGTCGTCTACATCAACAAAATCTTGCCAATCAAGATTGCAGCCAGCCAGGTTAGCGTCAACAACGCGTCGCCACAAGTCGTCATCAGGCTGGCTTTGTTGAGTGTCTTCAATGCCTTCTTCAGGTGTGTCGGCGAAGCCGGCCTTGCGAAAACAATTCCGGATGCATTCGGGTGTCACTTCCATCCACGCCACTTTGATCATTTCGACCGCCGTGTACAGCGAGACCTGCAGAGGCACTTTGGCAGGGGGGGCGATGAACTGCAATCAGCATCCACTGCACAACACGGCGCCTGTAGGCCGGTTTAAATGACCGCATTACGCCCATGTCCAGCGGTTGCGCTTATGACGTTACATTTGGCGGAAGAAAAAGCAGCTCAACTGCCGTTAAGACAGCTTGGACATGGTGCGTGGTACAGTTGTCGAGAATCAGAACTTGTGCCTTTTCTTCGCCATGCTCCTGTAAAAATCAATTAGCCATTCCGCGAACAACTCGCATTTCATCCACGACTTCGAGTTATGCCTGTACCGCACTAGTACATATATACGGAAGCAATGCGGCCTCTTTGATTTGCCGATGACAAATGGCAAGCATCGATCGCTTCCATCCATGTTGGTGCATAAAAGCACAGTTATGCGAACTTTGCTGTGCTTGCCACCAGCACATGTGTCACCCTTCATAGCGTGCGTTTTGTCAGGCAGCATTTGATAGAATAGGGCCGTTTCATCGGCGTTATGTACATCCCTTTCAGCATAACTTGATACACAAGCCAAGCTTTTAGCCATCCACATGTTGATGTCTTCGTCACTTACCGATGCTGATTCGCCGTTGATGGACTTGAAAATAATTCCGTGGCTGAGCTTGAAGCGATGGAGCCAGCCATTGCCAGGGGAAAAATCTTGGAAGTCCAGGAGAAACGCTAAGTTCTTTGCTTTGAACAACATCAGTGGCCCCCTGATGGGAAAATTGCGTGCTCGAGCATCAAGGAATTACTTTAGAAGCGAGTCTTCAACGTCTGCATATGTGGCTTTCTGTAGGCGCTTCCTTGTCGTGGAGTCCATGGCGGCACTCTTGTAAATTTTGTCCTTCTCTTTCAGCATCGTGGATATTGCCAATTTCGACAAACCATACTTTTTCACCAGTTCGTGGTTTTTCGCGCCTTGGGAAAGGTTTTCCAAAATCAACAGTTTCGCGGCCAAGTCCAAAGCTTTCGCTTCACTGTTGAAGTAGACACTGGCGAATCCGCCATCTCGGAGAGGCACGGGAGCACACCAGTAGAAAACAACGCCGACAACGCTAGCACAACCACCACAACCACAAGCAAGAAAAAGACAGTCGAGCAGTCATGTGAAGCGCGGCGGCGCGGCGTTCAGTATTTTTCTTTTCCTTTTTTTCGCTTTCGTGGCGATCCCCTCGCTGCATCGCCGTTCCTCCGTGCCTCCGGCGAGACGCCGCGGGAAAGCTGATTCTCGGAGCATGCACAGCACAGGGTCGGCAGCTCTCACCACGTGGAAAGTGGTCCGCGACACCAAGGCGTTCGCTGTAGCTGATCGGCTAAGCTCACGGGCGTTCGTTGTAGCTGAGACCGAGCGCTATAGCCCTAATGTATATTTTGACGGTCACGCCGGACTTGTCTTAACTGGGGCCGTTATAAGTGGGCTCGACTACGTCAATCATTTTGGAGGTCGCATGCAAGCATTGCTAGATGGCGCCAAGTGTTCTTAGGGAATTGCAAAACAGGAGTCCTGCTTCAGTATGCACCTCGTAGATAACTAGTTTCAATGGTGGCAATACCTTGAGTCACTATATTGATTCAGTGCTCATGCATTACCATCGACAGACATCATGAGATGGGTTCAGTTGCAATTGTTACATTTCTCTTTTTATAGTATATCGCTTTCTTTTTCCTTCTGGCGCAGACACCAAGTAGCCAGATTTATTTGTTATGACCAATAATGCGGCATTGAAACATAATAGTAAGGGCTTTATATTACCATAGAACATGCACAAAAGTTCACACAGTGCAGTAGCTGCTCATTGTTACACTCGAGTATTGTTAAAATTGGTAATGTTCCAAGTGGGTTCGACAGCACTTCTCTCTGAATGAATGTCTTGAGGTCTGCCTTCTTTTTTATGCAACCCAGTTATAAGAATTCTCTTTGCACTTGAATATTGTTAAAAGTGGGTTTGGCTTTGAAGCTAGCTAATGATGCTGAAAAGGCTAAGATGCTATCAGTGCAAGCATTAAGACATCAAAAACAATTAACGATACACATTCACTGAACCGTCACTATTTTGCACTGTGAAACAGTGTTAACTGATCACTTATTCAGAGTTAAATATTTTATTGCTGTAAAGAATTGACCCTAATGTCTACGAAGACAATGAAGAAGCTTGAACAAAATATGATTAAAAAGATATATCCAAGAAGTACCAGAACTTGAAGACACAAAAAATATTAAACCACATCATGCACCAAACAACAAAACCGAGGGTCAGTCACACAAGTGGCGATAAATTTGCAAAGCTACAGCCACTAACAAAACTAATATCACAAGTTGTAAATATGTTGTATAGCAGGAGTGCATATATAATATTCTTCCTATACAGAGGGCAAAAGTGTTACTAACAATGAACTTGTCTGGCTAGCATTAGGGCACAATACTGCCATGCACAGACATTATCAAATAGAAAAATAAACAAGTGCAAAGGGGCCAAATCCAGAAAGAAAGGCATATACACATGCACAAATGCACTTATGTGCGCTTTTTTTTACCATGTCCAATTTACACTTTTTAAAATTCTTCCTTATGAAATACGCACATGCCCAACATGCCACCAGATTTGAAAAGTGCAGCACTATTCGATTCCCACTCCATTCCTGAGAGTGGAGATTTCTGCAATTCCACTCCTTCCAACTCCTCGGAATGGTAAAAGTCTGACCATTCCCACTCCTGGAGTGGCTGAACTGTTCCATCTATTCTTCCAATTCAAGTAAGTGAAGCGCTTTCTCTATGAATTGTTTACTACTTGCACTTGTGTGGATAACGAAAAAGAAATTTTCAAGTCTTAACATTGTAACAAGTAAGCTTGCACACTATTTTTTACCGTGATAACAAACACGCTTTGCAGGCTCTTTTCTCCTCAGCAGGTTATTGCCAGTAATTTTTCTAAATACTAACTATTCGAGTAAAGCAAAATTAGAAAATAAGATTACACCATGTCCCCCCGTAGTAGGTGAGCACAATTATTTAAGGAAAAAGCAGGCAAGCAAACTTAAGATGATGGTCTTCAAGGGCACCGCAGCTGTCGCAGAAAATGTGTTCAATGCAGAAGGAATCATTCAAGTCTGCCGCCTTTTTTTGTTTCACACTTATGGATATATAATACCAGACATCATTTTCCAGCACGCCCTCCCAGACTGCTTACCGCGCCTTCCGGATGTGTGCAGTGTGGACAGTGTGCAAAAGAACATGGTGTGCCTTCTAAATCACTGTGGACTTGCACAGGGTGGGAACATTTCCTATGCAAGAAACTCTCTCTAGTACATCAAGCAAGCTCTCGCAAAATCTAAAAATTCTTAGGAACTCAACTCCTCAACGGAATGTTAAGGAGTTCACTAAAACTAAGGAGTTAATTCAGGGTTGCCATCATTAAAAGCAATTCAACATCGTAACAAAGTAAAGCTTCTGGATCATCAGAAGTGAAGAAAGTGCAGAATACCATGTTGTTTATAATTGCTGCTGCTGAGGTAGTCATCCATAGGTCAATACTGAAACAGCCGTGTTGAGTAAAAATTGAGAAATTTACTAAATTGGCCAAGTCTAGTGTAGTGTACTCTAGTTGGCAAATTTATTGGTTTCAAAGACTTGCTTTGAATCAGTCTTTAGCATTCCGGGACTATGCGCCCATTCCATTCCAAATACATTCCGGAATCTCGGGCTCCTATTCCATTCCGGGTGTCTAAAAATGTGGAACGATTCCAGAAGCATACCAAACACGGTGTTGCCATTACACAACTCTGACTGCCGCTCTTTGTCAAGTCACTCTTTGAGGTGTGGTAGCTCAACAGAAGTCTTCTTCAACCCCTGCTGTCCTGGCATTACTATGTGAGCACAACTAAGGAGCACTTCTAACTTTGTTACGTCTTCACACGAATAACACTTCAGCATCGTTTCATTGAACAGGCATAACCTCATTAAAACAAGTACACCTGTAAGCCCCTGTAGCCTTCACTGCAGCAAGTCGCAGCTACATTCTAACATGACGGCACCTTACTAAATCCTGGTGGGACTTCCTTTGAAAAGAGTTTACAGTGCAGTTTACGACAGCATATGGTCACAGTTGTCCTCCTCCATGCACAAGAATGTGAACGTGCTTATGTAGCTTACTACACACATGTTCAATGTGAGCTGCAACAGTGTCTGTGGTCGAAGGGGCTTCATGATTGCGCTGCACAGTGGTACTGACGTATGAAAAATTGGTTTAATAAATACCAGCAATGGAGACGGTGCTTAGTTTTCCAAATTTTCATTAAGTCGGTGCTGCCGTGCAGTCTTGGAGCCCTGCAGATCACAAGCCCTGTGTTCCAGCTCACATCAAATGCGACTGCACACTTCCAATTTCAATGCTGTTTATTCCATGAGGAGCACCTAGACTGCTAGTTACCTACTCTGCATGGTGCCAGGTTCTCACGGTGCCTATTCAGGTTAGTGATCCACATAACACTGATGTAACGGCAGTGTGCAGTTGCTGAAGCGGCTGCTCAGGTGGTCTGACTGCACAAAGGATATCAACCAGTGTAGAGAAAAAGTTACTCGACTGTATGTGCGCGCAGGTGTGACTTGAAGTTGCTCTTGTGCGAAAAGCTCCAAGGGCAGTACTAGCGGCAGTAAAGCAACTTCCCGCCTGTGTGGTTGCACTTGTGTATGATGAGAGCACGCAGCCTGGTGGTTGCATAGTCACAACCATCTCGACAACTGAGGCCCTTCTCCTGCAACTGCTGCTTCTTGACTGTTGCTGGGCAGCGACGACGTCTTCCTGTGACAAGAGCAAAAAAAGGAATGTAACCAGATCAGCCACCTGCACACCACTTTGTTTCTGTGTAGAAAATGACATTTTCAAATCTAATCAAACACAAATATTTGAGAGAAATGATTTCCCAATACAGAGTCAAAAAGCGAGTCTTTCTAATTTCTAAACACTGTGAAATATAAATATTCTGGTGGAGTCTTTTGGCAACAAAAGCCTTAGTTATTTTACTTGATACAGTTGTTACCAACTGGATTTACGTTGAACTGTAGCTTGTCAATAGGAACAAATTAAAGGTGGTTGTATCTATATTTTCACACCATGACAATGGAACTAGTTAAACTAAACAGCATGTGTATAGATGCACGTGATACACTGTAGTGCTTGCTGAACGAGCCAAGTGCAACATACTAATGCACCGCACACCAGCTGAAAGGAACCAAAACATGGCGAGACTTGCCAAAGGATGATTCCCTTTGCCTAAATCAAGACAGCAAATTTTTAGGCTGTCCAGGCGAGATGTGTCTATTGATCAACTTTAAACGATTGCATATAGGTATGCTGTTTCATGAATTTGCTCAGGAGGAGCCATGTCTACATAAAAAGCATGGTTCTTTTGAAGCAGATTCAGTCAGCAGAGCAATCCATCTGTGACACGCTAATGCTCATTCTATTCATTTGCTTTCCTTCAATAAGCATGTTGAGCTGCATTTTGAGCTGCATTTCCCAAGGAGAGATGGCAAGGGGCTATCTTCCTGTGTAGCTTCTAGCATGCTAGTCAAGATGAAAGGAGAAAGCTGCACATCGCTGCAATAACTAGCATAGTTCCACTTGTACTTGGAGGATTAAAATAATTACTGCAACAGGACAACCACGATGTGACATTTAATACAGAGGCCATGCTACGGTTAGTGCCAGGAACCCTTTATTGTTCTTTTTTGCTGCTGTGAACATGGCTCTATTCAAACATCTTCCTTTGTCTCTCGTGTACTTGTTCAATACACCTGCAAGAAAAACCTTTACTGTGGATACATGCGTAACAATACACAGCACAGAAAGTTCTGACACTACAATCTTGTATGCGTTGGCCACCATAAGTACAATGCAGAGAAACGGTAGTCATACTGAACTTCCAAGCCATCTGTAGAAAAAAGAAAAAAAAACGGTGTCGTGATGCAAGGTCTTTCTAAAGTTTTGAATGGGTCCCTGAGACAGAACCTTGGAGTACCCGATCAAGGACAAAGCAGTTTGATAATGCTGACACATAAGACATTTAATACACACAAGGCGACAAAAAAGAAAACGGGTGTGAGTGACTAACATTCACAGAACATTTACAATGTTCACAAGATTTAAAAACATTCACAAAAGTAACATTACCAAAAGTAAAAAATTTGACAGAGACACTTAAGACTGCTTACGTGAGGGAATGCAAAAGCGTTATGGTCGTTTGGTGAAATGTTTCTGTGCATTCTTTGTGTAGGCAAGCTTTCGCCTGCATTTTAAATGCGCCTTGGTAAGGCCGAAAAAATGCGTTGAGCGTTTCAACGCACTCGCTTGCTCACGAGTTCATAACTTGAAGGACCACTCAGCGGCATTCAATAAGACATTAATGCTTTTCATTTTATACACTAATTTTATACACCCATGATGTGGTGCCACCTACTACCCATTGGCTGCACCGTAACATGCCCAGGGACGCATGCACTAGGCCGCACGTTTAGTCAGCCAGATGGCTCTGATGTAACATGCACAATGACGCATGCACTAGCCACACATTTAGTCAATCTGAACAGTGAAGCCGCTGTAGCGTCAGGGAAGTGTGCTCTTCTCGCACCCCTGAGGCCCAGGTTCGATTCCCGTCCAAACTGATATTTATTGAATATTATTTTCAACGGCATTAGTTTACTTTGTTTACAATAACCTCCCAGAGAAATCTGACATCAATCCGAGTATTGTTTGATATGTTTTTACCCACTGCCGTCGGCCATTTTTGGTACATATCACCATTCGGTTACACCGCCGACTACAACACCAGATTTTCGCGTAATGGGGCATATGATGCTTTCGCATTAAAACAAAAAGCAATTCGCAGCAGAGCCAGAGGGACTAACAGGATACAGTCCAACAGAGCAATCCAGCTCTGCATAACGACAGAGCAAGAAAAGGTGATAGAAGCAGCGGCAATCTCACCACACAAGGAATGAGGCTCAGCAGAGGTGGTGGCCGGGGGGCTGCCGTGTCCAGCCGACTGGGGAGAAGGATGCGCCGCAGCGAAACCTTGAGGATGAAAGTGGCAGGCGACCGGATGTCCTGGCCAGGCAGTTGCACGCAAGCTCAGACCTGCAGCCCGACCGCTCACATTCCTTCCTACAAGCAGTGGCGTCCACAGGCGTCGTGGTGAAATTCTGCGGCCTGGTGAAGCCACGAAGCACAGGAAGAGGTTGACAGGTTACACCGGTTGGGTGAAGTCTTGGTGGCTCGGATCTGGTACCCAACGGCCCGTTTTGAACTCCTGGTCTGGCGGTCGACCTTTATTCTGCATTGCTTCCTGGAACTCTGCCTCGTTCTACTTGCTTCGCCTTTTTCTTCTCCTCGGGCCTTGTCTGTACACCCCCTCCCGGCCCCCGATTGTTTCTTTCAAACTTTGAATGCTTCCCCGATAGGTTTGCTGGGGCTTTGTGAGCATCCACAATTGGTTGCCATTTGTTTTATTTAAAACTTGAGCCATGTGTCCTCGTGCTTGTCTCTCCTTCGTCATCGCCTCTTTCTAGGCATAGCACTTACATCCGCGAATACCCTTTGGTGTCATCTTTTTCTTTCTTTACAGCACCACATATTGTATATGCTGTTGTATATAGTTGAAGGAAGAGGCAAAGAAAGCTTCGCTTTAAAAAGTGTTTCACATTTAAGCTATAAACCTTCATTGTACCTGTTACAAACTCATTGTCTGCAACCCGATAGTACAATATATAATACCAATTCATGCTTAACATTATAGAACACATAACAATGCTCAAAGGTCAGTACGTCCGCATACTGTGATCCGATGTTGTTCCAGCACCGTTCTCACTTTTATCCTTTGAGCTGTTTACTGTCCCAAATTATATCAGCATGCATAAGAAAATGAAAAAGAAAATTAAAATAATAAGACTTCACAAATATGCAAGTGATGGACAATATAGAAAAAGATGATGCTAACTTTGCACAGAGGCACAGGAGCTATGATGTGTCACAGTGTAAGAGCTAGCCTAAGTTTACAGTAATGCAGTAATGGTCTTACCAAACAAAATGGAACAAGGAAAATGGCACTACATAGCATGAAATAAATTATGCATCTATAATGAGTGATGGGTGAACCGTGTCAGTGGTGGGAAGATGATGCCGGTCACTGAAAAGGAGGAATTTGTTAACATAATAAAAAAGGAAGTGAAAGAACGAAAGTATCTGCAGAAAGAAGGTGTGCGAGGAAGGTTTCCAGGTTTATTATATCATTTTGTTATACAGATTATATGTGAACAGTTGTGGCAAGTAAAGAAGGAGGTTCCATAGTAAAACTGTCAAGGCGACCTCCTGTTAAACAATGTAACAAAAAAAAAAAAAAGCAAGAGCTATCAGCCATGAATAAAGCACCATAATATAGAAATACCACGTAAATATAGCAAACAAATATATTAAATAATGCATAATACAATATTGGAGCATGAACAATTATTTAATAGCTGTAAAGGAAACCGTTCAAATGCATTGCATAACATTGATGAATGAGCATATACCTAATAATATCCAACTAAATAATGTGGAAAAAAGTACAAGAAACAAATACAAAATGAATAAAATAGCAATGAGAACCCTAAGCTGAACAATAACTTTGTAAAAACAAGCTGGACAATAAAAATCAACCATGCAGACAAAAACAGAAAGTGATATCAGACAATGCTTTGCAATCAACTATACCAATATCACAAAATAAGTATCAAGGAAAGCAGCTACAATTAAAGAAAAATAAAAAATAAAATAAAAAAACGAACGATCCTGAACAGCACTCGCATTTGAAATGAACTAGTTTGGAAAGCTTTTCAGCAGCGAAGAAAATTCTTGCAATTAGGATTTTTTTCATTCCATTTTCCCTATGAAACTGGTATAAATAAAACTCTATATGATGAGCCTATATTACATATTGCACAGCAATGATCATGCTGAAAAGGTTACAAGGTGTCATATGGATATATTTGTACGTTATTTTTTCTTTTACAATTTGAGTGTGGACTCAATCATTTGCGAGTGTAGTGGATGTCCCCGCAAATATATTTTCCTCATCCTTGCAAGATGCATGTTTTAGTGGAATGTTCAAGTGACAGCCGTGCCCGGCTGCTTCCCTGTTTTTCATTCTGGTGATCTTGCGACTTCCATACCATGCCCAATTGGGTGACGTAGGTTCCTGAATAAATAAATAAATACAGTACTACTGTAGAAAAACAAATAAGCAGGAACATAACAGGTTATAATCAAATACAAACAGTTGGAAAGAAGCAATTGACCCTTTGCAAATGTTGCTGTGCAGGCATGAGAAAAGAGAAAATATTTTCCAACCAAACAGACTAGCAGAATGAAGTCAATAGCACCACCTTTACCAGCGCTAAAAACCTTGTAGACGCACCTACACTGCCAGAGTTTGCAAGTGGTAAAGCCTATTCCATGGCGACATACGTGGTGTGTTCGAAAGAAATCGAACTATTGCTAGAACATCTTTATCGCCTATTGTACATTGCTTTAGGCCATTATAGCCACAAGCCCACGCATCGCCTGTTGTGATGTCCTTAAGGAAGTATGACTGTCATTGTCAGTAGCAAGCAGCTCCTGGCTGATTTCAACATGGGTGTGTTTCTGATTGTCGGTCAACACAGCAAGAATTTTGCACTGACATGACGCATCTCAAGTTTGATGGCATGATCCTACGCTGATGCGCGTTTCGTCACCAACTACTTGTACAGTTCAACAATGATTTCCACGAATCACAGCGTGAACTCTCTCGACATGGTCATCATCTGTTGACGTGGAAGGTCGTCCGGGCTTGGAATCGTTACTGACCGACACTCAGTCGTGTTCAAAATGCTTAAACGACTCGCAGCGCTGCATTCGCGCAGTCCTCCCCGTACCTTGGCTAAGCAATTGAAATGTCTCTGTGAAAGTTTGGCCAAGTTAGTAGCAAAATTTCACCCACATACATTGTTCTTCAAACTCCTTCATTATCACTTTCACAATAATCCGACGAACAGTTTGTTCACGTGTTCACTTCAGTGGCTGTGGCTTGCAAACCCAATGGTCAAAGTAAAACGTTGCAAATGGCAGTTTGCTGTCCGAACCTGCCGCTACGTATGCTCAGTAGCCACAGCACGCTCCCTCTGCCGGTTGGCGCGCTATTTCAAAAGTTTGGTTTCTTTTTGAACACACCTCGTATATGTTACCTACACCCAGCTGTAGGGTGCGGTTTAACTATGAAGATGTGGAATTCTCGCAGTATTTTTTGAAAAGACTTTCTGCTCGCACTTTCAGCTCGCAAATGCAGTCTGTGGACGCGAGTAGTTGGTTTGGAAACACCAGGCAGCACTCATTTTCCAATCATCAATTCTCTCTGTAGTTTGTTGAAACAATATTGCAAAATAGTGGTCGTAATTGTTGCAGGTAAATCATTCTATAATGAAATGGCTGCAAAAGAGGTGGTCAGTTTACTATAATTAGTATTTTCTTTTGACAGTGAATGTTATATTCCAAAAAGTGAGTGAAATTTGTGCCAAATAGCTGTGAAGGGGCAAACATGTTATGTGAAGGTTCATTTCTAGGGATAAGAAAAGGTAGCTGGTCGAATGTACGTTTAAGTGCACCATCAAGTGGTAGAACGTCCAGGATGCAACATATAGAATGCACAGATGCTTTGCGCAGGCTAAATGTGATTATTCTAACAGCCTGACTTTGAAGATGAAAGAATGCTGTCAAATGTGCCATGCAGGTGTTGCCTAGGATGATATGTAGTACTTGAGATAAAGGGACCAAAGATTATGCTGTTGAAAGAATCATCTGGTGCTGATGAGCAAATGTAAGCCTAAAGCAAAGTTTTTAGTAATATAATTCACTTGCATAGGTTATTTTAATGAAGGGTCAAGTGTAGCACCAAGGAAAATAGCAGTACTTGATGGGGAAATGAAATTAAGCATGTTATTCTTGCACCAAATAACGAAATCTGCAATGTCTGTGTTTAACACGTATACAAAATCAGGGTTTGTGCAGAACATTCTACTGAAAATTCAAGGGCAATTCAAGGATTTCAAGGATGCCGAATGCCAAAGTTCAAGTAAAGGGAGGAAAACCTTAACCATACTCAATCATAAATAGTGAAATCTCCTTCTCAGCCGCAATTTCTTGCACACAAGCAGCTGATGAGTTGGGGACACTCTTCAAGTTCTTCACGTTGGCTTTAGGTTGACCTTCCCCTTCTGATAAAGTCGATTGCCTTCTGGCAAAATGGTTAGTAGCGTCAGACTTCAGCCAAAGATGCTCACCGTGTTAAAGTCAAATGGCTGAATCTTACTTTCTGCCAAGAATTTCTAGTGCCAAGGGCTCAAAAATGAAGCTATGATGGCTGCAATGAGAAGCTACCATCAAAACAAAAGGGTATTTAGCAGGGTGGCTGATTGGGCAAGTTGGCAATTCATAATCTGGAGTGTACATACAGCGCGAAAGTTAGGCATGGAAGAGACAAGTGACAAGAATGACCAGGCCTGCATCATAATTGAGGCGGCACAAATGACGCGAGAACAAAGCGCATGCGTTATCAAGCCATCCATTGCCCTACTAACCAAAGTGTTAGAGTTCTTAAGAACACACGAACGGCAGGCGGTGTGATGCTACTTTACATAGCTTTGTTTATCTCATTTTTCTGCTTTATGCACTTTTTTACTACTCGCTTGCTTGTTTCCTTCGCTTCCGTCTTCCCTAGTTCTTGTTTTTTCAGATACCTCTTTCACTTCACTGTAAAAATTTGGCGCATTGATAATAAAACTTCAGTTGGTAGCCTGTGCTTGCCCTTGAAAATTTTCTCGTTGACACTGAATCTTCGTGCTTTACATTCACGAGCACAAAATGGTGACACGGCTTGGTTGCTCGATCTGGCTCTGTGTAGCTGTAATATGGTAACGGTGAATAAACAAGCCTATCATTGTTGGTTGTGGATATGCCACATTGCAATAGTTTGGCGGCACTACCAGAAAAAAATATCTAGGATTGTTTCCGGCTACACAGTGTCCAATATGGCATAGCCCCTATGAGGAGTTATTTCGAATGTTCTAAAGATGCCTCGGCAGCAGTTTTAAAGGAATCCAAGGATAACATTCGTTTTAAAAAGTTTCTGAATTCAAGGGTTTTCAAGGATTTCAAGAATGTGTACAAACCCTGATTAAATAGTCAATACTTTTGTCACTAGAAAAGGTTGTGTCATCAGTGTAAAGAATAGAATTTGTGTTAAGAAAAGCTGGTAGGTCATTGATATATATAAGGGGTGGGCCCACAATGGAACCTTGTGCAATGCCCTGGTTAGCTGTTACAGGCAGAGAGAAGAAATTCTGAAGTTTAACAACCTGAGTACGATCAGTTAAGTAATATCAAATCAGATTTAGGGTTGGTCTGCATAAGCTTAAGGATTCCAGTTTCCAGAAGCCAATCGAGTGGCTAACAGTAACAGAAGATTTGGTAAGATCAATGAAAGAAAGCCTCAGTCTATAACCTGTTATCAATTGTTTTATCCAATTGGCGAATTCCAGTGTAGGGGAATTCTGAGGAAAAATTCGACTGAAAACGTTACTGCTCAGTTGTTAATGAATTCAATTTGGTTAAGTAATTCATTAGGAGAGTTACAAATAGTTTCTCAATTTTGCTAAGGGTCGGATAGCTTTGGGATGGTAATTAGACAAGATCTTTCATTCATCATTTCTAAACACCAACATACTTTAGGTTGTTTAAGCCACATAGGAGAAACAGTAGTAGGAAAAGTTAAGATGCAAGAACAGAAGATATGTCACGATCACAATGTTTTAATTTTCAAGGCTGAACGTCATCAAGCCCACAACCAGTTGTCCCTAGACTGGGTATAACGTTATTAAACACTTATTTTGCTGAAGTAGGCTGAAAGAAAAGCACTGAGGTGTCTGGTTAGCTGGGGTAATTGGACACGATTTAGTGCCGGGCTTATACAAAATGATTAGTTAAATGCATTGGTTATTTCAGCAGGGTTAGTCAAAGTACGAGCGCTATCTAAAAGTTTAATTGGAAAGGCATCTGGGTGGTCGACACTTAAAAGTTCTTTCACGAGTTTCCAGTTCATCAGCTATTGTTTCTATGTTCAAGCAATTTATTCTTATAGTAATTTATTTTGGCTTGTTCAAGTAAGTGAACCAGAGTGTCAGATTATTCCTTAAAAAGGTCCCGTAAGGCTTGATGCTTCATCTTCTAGTGAAGGTTATCTTTTTTCACGTATACTGTATAATAATCCTCCTGAAATCCACGAGAGTCTAGGAGCAGAATACCATCACAGAGCAGCAGAGACAGAGCTAGGCAAGTTTAAAGCTTCCAATATTTTTTTTTTTACAAAAATTATTAAATGCTGCTCTTCCAAATTTTTTTCTAGTTGGTTCGGGATTTTATCTTAACAAATTTGTTAGAACCAAATGCATATCCACTGCTTTTGTTTGACATTTTGACCGAGTACCTAAGACAAAAAATGCAGGGTAGTGGTTGATGAAATTGAAACTAACGACACCCACAATCTGCACAGAGAGAACATTCGTTAAGATATGACCAGAGTGTGACAGTCCCAGATGGCGATCCCAGAGAGACCCCGTACAGCAGACGCAGTAATGCAACTGTTGTGTGTAAAACCAGCAGGGCAAAAATGAAATCATATATTTTTTGAGATTGCAGACATACATATTTATTTCATTAGTTTACCTCAATGTTGGAAATTATAGTTTTACTAGTACTGAGAATGCGCTCACAATCGCAAAAGCAGCCGATAGCTGTTGGCGAATACAGCTGCTTGCAATGACGCTGCATGACAACATTGTGGAGGTGACAGGAAGCGATTTTTCACCGATTTCTGACACATTATAAATTCCCTGCTGCATGTAATGCACTAATGTTTGACTTATATGTTTACAGGAGCCTCTTCTACATATCGGCATTTTCTTACTATGTTAAAAAAGTGTTTGAGGGTCCCTTTTTAACACTTAATAAAAAAATATGAAAGGGAAAAATTGTTATCCACTTGACTGCAGCACGAAGCTCAAAGGAAACCTATACAGTCGAACCCACTTCTAAAAATATTCAAGTGCCATGAAAATTCCGCTGTTACGACCGATAATTGTTATAACCGGGTTGCATGAGAAAAAAATATTCAAAATGGAGGATGGCGTAGCTGTTCCAAGAAAACTATAATGGCGGGAAGGCCAGTTCTTCTCCCCACCACTTTCCTCGATCCGGCTCCTGATTGTGTGGACTTGTGTAAGTGTTTGACACTCCTTACTGTGCGCTCTGATCGCATGTTGTTAACAAGCTGCGGCTGTCGGTGATCAAGAATGGCACTGCTATAACAACTGCAAAGAGGGGCTACAGGCGACAAGTGACATACAAGCTCCGCCGAGGCATCGCTTTGGTGGCCCCAAAAGACACCTTTAAAGAATGCGGGAATGTTGCCGCGACAGCATCTCTGCTTGAGAAATCCAGAAGGCTGGGACGAGATTGCCACAACCATCACCCCACGTACTCCGCACTGGCTTGCACGAAGAAACCCGATCTCCGTCAGCCTAGCTTGCTTTATGCAAAGCTTGCCGACATCCTTCTCCAAGACATTCAGGTGCTCCACGTAGTGCAGCAGAAGGTCCCTCGTGATAACAAACCCCCGAGGGACTGAATCATCTACAAGGCCTCCCGCAGGAATAATGCTAAGGCAGACTGCCCTACCGTGTCAGTGCTGCCGTCGTGGCCTTCACTGTCGCTATCCGATGCAAGCGAGTTTGCGATGATCGCCTCATCGGTTAAAAGCATTTCCACTTCCAAATCTATAGCAGTGCCTTTTCTTTTCATCAGCAACGTTGCACATTGCCGATGGCCAGTGGACAAATCAGCCATCTTCCGTTTCGGTGGCGAGTCAAACGAGGCCGAGGAACCACGTGGCCAGGAATGACTTCGATGCAACAAAGACGAGTACAAGCGACTCAGTTCGTTAGCAGAATTGCACAGAATAAGGGCCCAGCCATGTCCAGCTAGCAATCTGGGAGCAGCGTTGTCAGCACAGTTGGCGCGGTTCATTAGTGTTCAGAAGAGTGGCGCAGCACAGAGCTATAAGCGCGGCGCAGATCTATGGGCCCAGCCCATTTGTGTTCGGAGGGGTGTAAGGGCAACGAGAGAGATACGTGCGAGGCTCGCGTTGCAAAAAAGCTCGCGGCGGTAGTTGAGGTGGCGAGCGATTGTGCAGCGGCCCGCATTTCTTTTTCTGTTCAATGATTTTGCATTCCATTACCTTTCCTCACGGACACCCAGCAGCCGACTTCATCGTTATAACCGACAATGCGGCATGGGGGCATTGTAGTAAGCAGGTTATTTCCCCATAGAAAACATACAAAAGTTGATGGCGCGGCAGCTTTTCATTGTTATAACCGATATATTGTTAAAACCGGTATCGTTATAAGTGGATTCGACTGTATATGGGTTTCCCAAAGAAAGCTTTGCAGTTGAAGAAAAGTTTATCCAGGTCCGACGTAAGAACTATATGCAGTTAGCTGGACTGATGCACGTATGCACCTCTTAAAACACCTCCCATTAGACCCTATCGGATATTTTGCTTAAACAGTGAACCACTGACGCATTTCACCACAATAATTTTTAAAACAAGTGCATGATTAGAGGAGATAGAAGAAATTGAAATGCGAGGTTGCCATGGTGCCGGGAGGCAAGCTTCACTGCTAACAAGGACACCCCTTTTACTTCTACTAGTGTCTGAAGTCGCGTTTCTTTCTAGCTTTTTCCAATATCCAAGACGAGAAACCACATCACAGGTACATCACGAGCCTCCAGCGTGCTTTCTTCCCTTGCTGCCATATATCTATGAAAACGATCCTCCACTGTTAGCAATGGTGCTAACTCCAACTTCACCATCCTTGCCAATGGCTTCGTAGTGTGGAAAGCACAGCAAAAGTCTCGTTGCGTAATGCCCTTTCCCTAAAGTTGACTTCGCCGCGGTACAGCAATGTTATGCAATCAAACACATGCAATGTACTGCGGTAGAAAGAGTAGAAAGGGGCCGCTGGTCACAGGACTGATGTATACGTTCCTTAATGATACACATGCGCACAAACACAATTTTGTGCCACAGTACAAGCGCCCAGACACCAAATAAGTGTACTGGCAAGCATTCAGAGCAATTTTGGCCGTGGCCTTGAAAATTTGAGCCCTTGAGGGCAGTAGAAGCCAATTATTAGTTTTTTCGAACGGCACTATTTTTTGCCGTTCTTGCAGTCCTTAGGAAAAATAAATATAGGACTGTAATTGGAGAGGCCTTTCCGAGTGTGACCTTGATTCACCAGCTTAAAGCAGGGCCCCCTTTATAGGAAGGGTACACAGGCTTTCACTTAATATTTGAAGTTTTTGTGCCGTGGAATGGTTTCATGGTTTGCTGAATAATTTCATTGCACGACCACTCCACCATGCTTGTTAGCTGTACCCAAACCTGCTGAGAGGCCACTTACTTTACAATAATGTTCATTTAGGCAGCAGTATATACGGAGGAGACCAACAAGTCTCGAAGAATGCTCTAACATTCAGAATTTATCCCAACAATCTTGCTGCAAAAAGCAGTGTCGGAATGATGACTACGTCTAAATTTGTTATGCCTGCACATGAAGACATGAAGTCAGAAATATGGGTACTGTAATGAAAGGAATAACAGCACAGTCTCCTTGCAACTTGTTAGATTATGCCGAAACATCTTGTGCAGTTGCCTGGCAGCTTAACATATACCCTATCTACTCGCATAATGATCGCATTTTTTTGTAAAAAAAATTGCCGCAAATTCAGAGTGCGATCATTACGCAGGTTAAATTTCCAGCGAAAACAACAACATTTTTTTCATCCCGCATTTTCTGCAGGATGACGACAGGTCAATAAACAGGCGGCTGCTGCTGTAACAGTGCGGGACAACGAAACAAAAATGGCAGCCAGCGGAGCAAACCGAACGCAATTTTTTTTCTTCTTTTCGCGAGTACATTACGCGCATTGAACTAGTTTCTTCCATATCAGTAATGAATAATATCGCTAATATTGGCAAGCCTGCGGCAATAGTGTAGCCATTTGAGGGGACAGAAACAGAGATGGGTGTGCTTAGCTGCCAGTGACACAGAAACACAGGGCGGGTATGCTGCGAAAACTGCGGCATTTGTCTTCACTACTATCCTAATACGGCATGTTTCTGCTAAGGGTGGGCGAATATCTTAGCTGTGTTACAAGCATCAGCGTACGAATAGGGTACACTTCTAACGTATCAGTGTAAACCTGGCTACTACTGTTGCCGCTCGCGATTTGTCGTGTGCCCATGAGTGCAGACGAGAAGAAACGAAAGGCGCCTTTTTTGTTGTTGTTATTGACCACAACCATTATAAAGCTAAGGCAAGTTTGGTTGTAGCTTTATTTTTTCATGGAAATGTGGAAAGTGATGAAAGGAATATAATGGGGCATCTGCTTAAAAATGTTTGGTGCATGCAGACCATTTGGTATGTCTTGATGAGTCGTTCGCGTAGCATTCGACAACATTCATTAGCTAGACTTGGCACACGACATACCGCTGTAGGAAGTTCGGGGTGCGATCATTACATGGAAAAGAAAAAAAATCAGATTTTGACGACAAAATTCAGGGGTGCGATCATTACACGAGTGCGATCATTATGCAAGTAAATGCGGTAGAAACATGTAAACACTTGCTTCCTGATGCACCACAACACCATGCAGCATACTGAGCAGGTATATAGATTCATAATTTTAGGCTGTTTAATACATAATGCACACCTACAAAGCTGGTGACTTACTCAGTACTGTCATGGTGCTTTGTTTTCACATGTCTCTTCAAGTGAGTAGCCAGCGCAAAGGACTTGGAACAGATGGTGCAGCAGTATGGTCGCTCGCCTGAATGGATGCGTAAATGAGTATTCAGGTTGGATCTATGTGAGAAGCTCTGAAGGCACAAATGACACCGAAACGGCCGCTCCCCAGTGTGGACACGCAGGTGTGTGTCAAGATGGGCCTTCTGCGAGAAGCTCAGTGAGCAAGAAGGGCACTGAAATGGCTTCTCGCCTGAGTGAATGCGCAAATGCCTAATCAGGCTGGATCTGTGCGAGAAGCTTTGAGGGCACAAATGGCACTGAAATGGCCGCTCCTTTGTGTGGTCCCCGATGTGTGTTTTCAGATTGGACAGTTTTCCAGTTTCACCGTCACAGCTGTCACCGTGTTGGAATTGTCCTTGTTGGAACACGTCATCCTCAGTAGTTGTCAGGCAGGATGAATGCTTTGATCCTGCACAATGAAGACCAAATTGCACTTAAAAAATGCCAAATCAGAGCACATGGATGCTAGTGCTAATGATGAGCCCTTTGTTTGTTCAGTAGTTTGTGAGGGTGAGCTCAAAACAGATCAAGCAAAGAAATGTTCTGACTTGCTCAATATTTATATTCCCTTCAGGCACCAATGAATTCTCTCCACTGGAAATTGAGTTTCAGCACCTTTACTGCATCTTCAAAATCATGAAAAAACGTAAAGCTAGAGACTGGTTTGAGAATTTTAAATTCAGCCAGTTTAATCCAAGTTTATGGAATACGGACTACACATGAGAACTCTCTACAGGAGTGCCAAGTGTGAGAGCACCAGCTATTTATTGTTTAGCATAATTGGAAAACCCCTACCGAGCTAATTCAAAAATATGCATGATGTAAAACATTGTGAAAAACAATAAAAAAAGCAGGCATACACTACATGACATACTCTCATTGAAAGCAAGACTCAGCAATCTACCTCACTCCTTTCACTGAAATACTTTACACTTGAAACAATGTACATTCTACCTAATATTCAAACTTTCAGCACAGGGCAATCAGAAGCGTATCATGGTGTATGCTACATGCTCTGCATATTACTTTCATCAGTGCTGTTGCTCTTCATGAAATATCTTGGTGTTCAAGATTGTGCACACAGCACCAAATAAAATATGTGTTTCTTTATTGACGAGGTTTGTGAAATGTGAATATTTACACACACACACAATGAAAGTTTTGTATTATCAAAATTATTCAACTGAAAGTAGGTAGAGTACAGCCCTTGTATGTGCTGCCGCTTTATTTAAATGAAATAGCAATGTTCTCATGCTATTTTGAAAGTTTATTGCTATCCTCAATATGTACCACATATAAACAGTATACTACATGCACAATTGCAGATAAATAATTATGTAACTGTCGGCTATTTAGGATGCTTTCTGTTTAAGTGACAAACTTTGTGCACAGCCATTTGTACATGATAGCATTTGTCTGTGTCAACCATTGTGACCATGTTGGCCCTCTCATTAAAGTTTGTGCCTTTTTCCACAGGCTATGCACCAGTAACATGTGCTACACAAGTGAACATGCTATTACTGAAACAGCAGAAATGATGATCATCTGGCATTAATAGTGGAATGCCAAAATAACTCATCTCTTGGACAAGAACGTCATGCTCAATTAATGAGTCTGTAGCAACACAAACCTAGCAACTCGAGGTCACCTATTGTACTGGTGGTACAAAAGTAATACAGCCCCTCCTTTTTTTTTAATGAATGCAATGCCACATGGTTCCCGAGATGAGAAGAAACATGCTTGAGCAATAAAGTGCTGAAATGAGACCAGATTCCTTTTGTCAAGCACGCTTCATTATTAAAGGTGCATTGTGACCTTACGCTGGTATTGCATTATCTATGACATTTACTACACACATAATAACCACAACAAACAGCAATGCAGAATAACTATGTATGCGTAGTGTGGTCAGCTGCTGCTTCAGCATTTACACTTGCTCATTTTATCGCTCGAGTTGTTTTTATTTACTACTCTTTCTTTTAGCATGAGACATCAATACCAATAAAAGATTACCAGATGAGTAAACAACACTGAAGAAAATAAATGACATTGTCTAGCAATGCAAGAGCCACCTCAACAAAGAACAAGCAACACAGTCCATCAATGCACTTTATGGCCACATTCATCGTAGAAAACAACTAATGATGCACCATAGTAAACCAATGCTTTTACCACACGAAAGAATAGAAAACAGCAGGCATTGTACAGCATAAAATAAATTGCGTGTGGTAAATGTATAGTACTCCATACAATATCTTAATTGCATGGTATAAACATAGTAAGCAAAGTAGAGCTAATTCTTCGAAATTAGAACGAAAGAACACATGCTATGAAATCAGTGATTTTAGCGCTTACAAACTCTCCAATCAAAGGCTGGCACAAAGGCGATCATGGAGAATCTTTTCAAGAGATAGAGTACGGGACTGACGCATACTTGAACCACTTGTACAATGGCATTAGGCACAGTGTATTTAGCAATGCATGGCTGTCAAAATACGACCTTATACAAACATAACTAGAGAAACATGGCCCACCGGTGAAAGCAGGACTGGTACCCTACCAATGACCAAAATGAATTTTAAAGATCTCTTGCGTGTTCCTGACTCATGCCAAAGAATGTACGATGTTTTAATGGCCACCCTGTGTTTGTGATGTCATTGGCTACACCGTGACCTTGCCTAAAGACGACGAAGCTGGCTCCTTTTTCAACAAGACGACGGCCAACAATTATCATTTTGACACACGTCATAACAGGTGCTTCTCTTCATTCTGCCGCAACACAATTTTGCCACACAGTATTGAACTAGAGGACCACTATTTCAATTGATATTTTCCTGTCGGTCTAGCTTCACTAGGATTCTTATGGCATGGTGCAGTCTGACACAGACTACTTCTTGTTGCTTCCCTGCAGAATTCGACACTGAAGACGCAGGATTGCATCACATGCATCTTGGTAGCCTAGCCTACTTTATTATTTTTATTAATCGTTCACTGCAGGACATACTTACCGTGTTGGTTTCGTGCATTCTGCATTTGATGCTTTAGGAGTCGCAAGATTTAATTAATGATGTTGCGGACAGTGCATCCTACATAGAGGCATTTATGTGTGCGGCACTGATTTTCCAGCAAGAAGGAGGTTTATTTCGAGGTTTGGTGAATAACTGTCATCATGTGACCCATGCGCCGTGCTTGTCAGTTAGCAATGCCCTAACCTGGCTAAGTGCTCATAACTCACAAAAATGATGGTTCAGAGAGGAGCGAATTTGGAGGAGACTAAGAAGTTTCGATGATTGGCCAAACACTCAGAATTTATCATGCCTATTTTTATTGCAAACATGGCTGCTTTCAAGGCATAGTTGATGGATGATTGCTTTTAACTTAGTTAAACTTTCCCAACCAGTTATAGCACATAAATATGATTAATGTTTTGCAAGCAGTGTCCGTGCAGCAAATTTCGTAGCAACTAGTTAAGCCATGCTCAAATAAACGTTACAAGGCAGTTCAGCATATGCCCAAACACAGCAAAACGTGTGCCTATTTCCCAATGCAAAAGAACAAGACTCTGGACACGGCGCTTGTACAATGCACGTCACCCTTCTGTAGAGCGAGCGAATGGCGGCCACCGGGGGTGCTCAGGAGCAAGCCAGAGGCGCCTAACAGTAGTTGCTGGGCCCTAGGTTAGATGCGTCTGGGCGCGTTTTGCCAAACAAAGAAAAACCTTGCTCTTTCACTACCTGCGAGAGTAGACGCTTACGCAGTGCCTTTGTCTTTCCACTGCTACATGCATCCAGGGTAGTTTCACTCTCACGTGTAGAGAACCAGCACAAGCAGAGACCAGCATTAGTTTCAAGATAAGCGCCTTCATACTGATGCTCAGCTAATCGTCTGCTTCCGCGAGCAGTGAAAGAGCAAGGCTTGTCTGTAACTGTGGCCATACATTCCCAGACGCATCTAATCCAGGGCCCAGCAAGCAACTACCGTCGGTCGTCGCTGGCTGGTTCCGGAAGCGCGTTGGCGGCCGCCGTTCATATGCTCTAGACAAGGGTGATGTGAACTGTGCAAGGTGTATTCCACATTCAAACTACATTTATCCAAAAAGTGCATGAACGTAACCACTGCCTATTCTGCAGCATCATAGTGTTGTGTTTTCATATGTGTCTGTCAATTTATCGGTCTGTACAAAGGACTTGGAGCAGATGTTGCAGTGACATTGTGGCTCGCCTGTGTACATGTGCAAGTGTCTCTTGAGGTAGCTGCTTCTCACAAAAGTCTGAGGGCATGAGAGGCACTGAAAGGACTCCTCCCCTGTTTGGACCTTCATGCGTGTTTTCAGACAGAACAGTCTTCCAGTTTCAATGTCACAGAAGCCACAGGGGTGGAGGAGTCTCTGTTGCGACTTATCTTCAGTAGTTGTTGGAGAGGATTGATGCCTATATCCTGCATAATAAAAACCAAAGTGCAATTATGAAAGCCAAAATCAGAACACAGATGCTAGAGCTAATACTAATGAGCATCTCGATAGTCGAGTATCTTGAGGGGGATCTCGGAAAAATAAATCAAAAGCACAGCTAGTCGAGCTGTTGGATTTCCACAATATTAAGATATATATGACTGCTCAATGACCAGTTTTCTAAAATCAAAACATGCTTTGACAAATAACAAGTTCCAACTCTAAAATTTATTAAGGCGAGGCAGCATAGAGTGTAGAGATTGCATGGGCTTCCGCTTCAGTCAATAAAACAGCAATGTTTTCAACAAGTTGTCATGGTGACAACAAAAGTTTCATAACATTGAAAATTACAACCATACACATACTACAGTGCAGCAAAAACGTTTGTAACGAATGGTTTAGAACCATGTTCCCTCAGCACATCTGGCCAATGCAGTATCCATTGGTCGACGAACTACCCAGTGACACAGATAGGAGGGAAAACATTTGGATACAAACATACATAGACAGATCGTTGGCCCCCGAAAAAGGCGTGAAGTGCTGGAAGAATGCTAACGCTTAAAAGATGCCGACAAGACAATCACGAAAGGGCTTGTTTGAGTGCACCCACGCCGTTCATGTTCACAACTCAACTCTTTCAGAGCCAGTGACATACAGATTTTTCGTCTTTCGGTCTCGCCATGTCACCGATGTTAGGAATGGAAGCACAATAACTGGAGAGCATTTGTCATTATCCGCATCATTTCTGTCCTTATGCACAACCGAAAAGAAACTGTTGTGTTCGTTTTACAACATATAAGAAAAAAGAAAAGCCTTGATGTTGCAGGTGCGTGACCTCCACAAAAAGAATGACAGTGAAAGGGTTAAAAATCCTGTTAGGTAAAAAAAAAGCATTCCCATGATCATGTATCTCATTAAACAGGACTTTCCTACAAGTGAAGCCACCAAGAGCTTAGAAAGACAGCACACAATTAGCTTTTCTTATGCACTGTAAAGATTAATGAATTCAGAAAAATGCTTAAACTGGCAGCAGTTAATTAAGGGCACACTGACATGTTTCAGCGAGACTTATCAGAACTTATCACGACTGAGTAATTTGCTGCATACACATGTCTTCCGAAGGAAAAGTTCATGGATTAGCTTTGTTTTGCCTTCACATAAAGGAATGCCGCATTAAGATGTTTACAGTAATGCACGGCAATGTCCCTGCAATTGCTAGATTAGCTGAAGCATGCCTTGAAGTTAATGGACAGTTCCATATAGTAGAGTAAATGGTGACACTTGTACTACTGCATCTGACACACATAGTATATCGTCATGGCCAGTGACCTGCTCCAGCAGTACCACAGTGCTCCGTTTTCAAATTTCTGCTCAAGTGAGCAGTCCGCACAATGAACTCGTTGTACTGGTATGGTCACTCGCCCATGTGAATGCACAGGGGATCCTTCAGCATGGGCGTCGGCGAAAATGTTTTAGGGCACAAACAGCATTTAAACGGACACCCTCCTGTGTGGACACTGCTGTGCACTTTCAACTCAAGCAGTATTTCGGTCGTCACGCCCTTTTATTTCTCGTTTTCCTTCCTTCGTTCTTGCACGTATATTTCACATCAGTTATCACCTACCAACTAGCCTGGCAGCGTTACGAGTATTTCAGTCTTCTTGTGGGAGGTATATTTCTTTTAGAAGTCTCTTCACAGGTAGTGTGATGGTCAGTATATGCTATACTAATTTTTAAATGTTAACGAATGAAATGTATGCCCACTAAAGCATAGGTGAGGTCTTTCTTATTTTTACTATCGAGCAATTAAACTTAAGTAGCAAATTTAAGCAACAAAAGTAATCGGTTTGGAGGGCCTTGTAGCATGTATATTATTTGGTAGCAAATTAATTATTCTGGACCATCTGGGGGTTCTTTGCACCCAAAGCACAGTATACAGGTGTTTTTTCCATTTTGCCCCATAAGAATGAAGACACCGTGGTCCGGATTGGATCCCACATCCTTGGGCTTAGAAGTGAAACTCCAAAGCCACCACTCCACCATAGCAGGTGACCTTTTTTTATTTTCTCAATCATTAAGGGTGCGCAAATACCAGTTTTGGAATCCAAATTGAATCGAACATTGCTACAAATAGAATATCTTCAAATAGTTTTAGATTTACATAAGATAAGCTTTTCACTATATTGGAAGACAATTTTCAAGTCTTGGCATTGAGAGCCTTATATTTGCCATTACACTGCACAGTATGAGGCATGCTTATTAAAAGTACATAGGGAGCATTAGCAATAACTAAGCAATTTATTAACAACCTCAAAAGCTCTTCGGAGCATATCTGGTCATGCATTATCAGATTATTTATATATATATATTACACATATAGCAGTTTTGGCCAGTTATCTGTGTATAACATTCCGAGCAAATCAGAAATACTTGCAGTCTGCGTTGATGGCAGGGTAAAAAAGGCACGTTAAAGAGAAGCTTTCCTTGCATATTTCTTGGGCTTTCCCACTGCTGCTGATGCTGCTGTCTGGCAGACCACGGCGGGGAGTGGTTCAGAGTGTGTGTATACATGACGTGACTGGCAGAGAGGAAAGGTGACCCGTTTTGATCTTTGCACCCCCTCGCATCTGCACAATGCATTCTGAAGCTCCTTGGGCGTCAGAGTGACATTAGCTATTTGACAAATGTAACTGTCCATGACCACTCACAAAAGCATTTAAGGAATTGCAGTGCTTACCTCTGTATGGGAAAGGAGACGCGAGAAGGCAAGGAAATGTTAATATACTATAGACATGACAGTGGTTGCAGGCAAACAGAAAAAATTTGAATTCGAGGTACAGTACAGTACAGTTCTGCTATTTCTGAAAAAAAAAAATATATACCCTACAAATTTGTTAAGTGGACAACGTATGAAATTCAATTAAGTTTAATACTTCTGCCACGATGCAATGTGCCATTCGAGGCACTGAATATACTAAACCATCTAGGAGGTTATAAACAATGGCGCACAACAACACCTCAAGCAAACACCTACCCCTCTGTGTTCTGTGTACCATGCAGACAAACAGCAGTGGCGTATGCAAGGTAACATTTAACGTCAACTCACCACTCTCTTGTTGGACTAAACATTGAAGAAATTAAACACTCACCATCAACATCACTGCTAATTATCATCAATCAAAGCAAACAGCACAGAAAGCTTCACCTACATCTATTCCCACACTGCATTGACTTAATAGTACCAAACAATACCGACTGCTGAATGCCCTGTCTCAAGAACATATTGTGAAGAATTGTACCCAGGCAGAAAAGTCTGGCCATCTGAGTGATGCTTCATGGTCTAGTATGTTATGTCGATTGTGGATGAGATCAAATATTTTGCATTTTTGTTTGGATTTCTGTTTGGTCATGTGCAGCTGATGATGTGAAGTATTCAAAACCTAGAAGAAAAGTATTTGTTTTTGTCCGTAACTATTCGATTCAATGGTCGAATAAGAAAGTGAGAAATGGATTCGAAGAACAAATTGAATACATTTAATTTGTTGTTGAAAAAAATTCAGACAGTATTTGCACACCCTTATCAATAATTCAATATGTGACTGCTAGATATTAAGGTCCGTAAAACCCGCACATATTTTCACACAGAAAGAAACGATTCACTTGTGAGGAACGCTAAAGTGAGGGAAGGTTGACTATATTCGCAGAGAACTTTCTGTGGCTATGAAGCGAAAGCTATGGAGGCAAAGCGCGCACATGTGAGAGAACTTCTGAAAGGAATCCTGCATTTTAATCCACGTTAGTTTAGGCTGGGAAGAAGAAAAACATAAACGACTTATTAGGAGGGCGAATCAGGACATCTTTGCCTCTATCTTTCATAGACAAATTATGGCTATAAATGCAAAGTCAACATATCCGTTCCCAGCAGTGGACCTTTCTTGGACCGGCCCGGTTTTATCTGCCAGTAGCTCCATGGCACGGTGCTGCTGTCAGTTGTTGAAGATGGCGGTTGTGCTTCACGATAATGCGAAGCCACATGTGGCAATCAGATAGACCGACAGGCTCTGGTCATTTAACTACGAGAGTCTGGACCAACCAACATACAGTCCGGACCTCGCCTTTACTTATTGCCATGTTTTTGGTCTGCTAAAGAAGCTCCTGGCAGGACAGTGATTCACATGCAACAATGAAGCCAAGACAGCAATCCAACGGTGGTTCCGCAGTCAGCCAGATGAATTCTATCAGATGGGCATCTCAAGTTTAGTGCTGCAATGGAACAAATGTCTTAACAAAATCTTGATGGGCTTCATGGTTAGAACTGACGTGGAACAGTGTGAATAAAACAAGGACACTAAACAACAGCACTTGTCTGTGTGTGGTATATGCTTCTTCATGTCCTTGTTTTATTCAGGCTGTTCAACCTCTGTTATAGACAAATGTCTGAACTGGTGGGGAGACTATGTAGAAAAATAGCATAAGGTATGTAGAATAGCACATATATTTTTAATTACCTGTACGTACCTTATTTTGGCTAACAAGAGACTGGGGCAGAGACTTTCTGATTTTTCCTGTAACAACACTTAGATAAGACAGAATGAACCACTGAGTGTAAAGGTTCCCTTATTTGTGGCTTTTGCCTTCCACATCTGGGCAAACATGAAACCGTCATGCACGGAAGCTGCCTCGATTCAGCGAGAAAATGGAAAGTATCTGAGAAGGAAGAGGGCACATGAAGAGATAGGGAGAAGGAAACAATAGGAAAAAGGAGGCAGAGGCTGCTGAGCTGGCATTGGTGACGTAGACCGGCATCAGTGCAGACACATTTCCACCTGTGCTTTGGCAACGTGAAGGAGAAGCACCAGGGAGCCGGACCAGGAATGTGCCAACCAGGAGATGGCCAAGCTAGTGCTAGCTCTACCGCCTCCAGCTACCCTGCCATGGCACTGCTCAAAGACCCCGGTTAAATCTATAGCAGCTGTCACCAGACAGTATCTGAATGTGTCTTTTTCACCAAGCTCGAGGAGTGGTTCATGATCCCTTTAATATATTGCATAGAAAGTCGGTCAAGGGCGATTTCCTGGTATCATCTGCCGTTATAAATTTGTCACTTTGGATATGAGAAGATTGTTCCCCAAGTATTTCAGAGCCGTCACAAGTGAACAGTGAGCTTGACTAGGCATCTACAACATAGCCATTGAATGAGGATTTCGTGCATGAACTGCAAACATTTTTATGTTGTAATTGCGCAAAATACATTATAGAGTGTCATGCACTAGGAATAGGTGCACATGGTCACGCAGCGACGAGATTTTCCTGCAACTTGCTGAAAAATTGAGTATTTAGCGTACACTAAAAATGATGCAGGCAAAAGCCCTGCACACAAGACATTTATTAAGTTACTTTGACATCTCATTGGAATGCATTGTTACTTCCCACAACTTGATTTCTCTTTACTTGTACTCTTTTTCAGCCACATTGATATCGCCACTGGTTCTGCGTGGTTAATGATGAGATGTTCTGAACATTTTGAAACTGGGAAAGGTGAGACCACTCTCACAGTGTTTTCAGGCTTATCAGAATTAATAAGATATATCAGGGAAAGCTTTGCTTTTGGTAACCAAAAAATTGGAAGATTTCTTCGGTGTGCCTTCGGTTGTGAGGGAGATCAGGGAGTTCAGGGAAATAACTGCCTATAAGAAAAATCACAAATTTCAGCAGTAATGCCAGCCACCCACCATGGAGCTCAACAAGGGGATGTCGCAAGACTTGTAAGGAACAGCTCCTGCGGACGCCAACCATACGTTTCTGCTATAACGATATATGTACAGCCAAGACTGGCTGTTCCACACAAGGTTCACCCTTGGTGCCAGAAGATCGGAAGTAAAAGTAAGGGAAGATAGGACAGGTAAGATGCAAAGTGAGAGAGAAAGGCAAAGATTGAAGAGATAGACAGGAAAAGGCAACTACCGATTTCAGTCAGGTGGGTCAGTCCGGGGGTGTTGTCTACGTGAAGCAGAGGTCAAAGAGGTGTGTTGCCTTCTCCTAGGGGCCATAAGTGTCCAAACGCCCAATTTTGGCTTAACCCCCAGGATCCCCTTTTTCCCGGACACAGCTAAGCCATGCAGGGCTAAATACGGGAGGGTCCAACCTCCACATGCTTGAGTCTGTGGTGTCGCAACACATGAAACGTCTGCTGACACAGACACTCCTGTGCAAAGTTTGCAGGAAAAGAAATTTTGATAAGGGCTACTACATCCAAAAGGCAACAAAAAAAATTGACCAATGAAAAAATTCACAGCTTGAAGTGATGAGATCAGCAAGAGTAGCACACACGCATGAAGCGCAAGTCTCGTCTGCTAGGCTCTTACAATAAGCACAATACAGGCCCTGGCACAATTAACTCAAGTTAAGCTCCCCGGATTATCGGAGATAATGGCTTCCGGTGAACTTGTAGCGCGTGCATTACCCTTGCTGATATTGTTGCTTCGCATGGTTAGAAGTCACTGACCACCCAGCCAGTCACTGTTCGCACGGTACTATTAACAAATCGGTGACTGTACCTGAGCACGCAACTCCTTCAGATACCTGAGAGCATGAAAGGGGCTCCGAAAGACTTTTCAAACATAGAATGACATCACTGTTAAATTACACCACCTCAAGAATCTCCTGTGCATTTTTTTTTCTGGATCCTTCAAATATAAGTGTAGTTGGACATAGCTATTGCACTGATGAGTGGCTTTCTCTCTTCTTTTGTACGACTAGTGCCATGCCCAAAAGTTGAGTATGTTGTTGACGAGAGCACTCGTCGCAGCACTCTGAGGCGTCCATAGTAGGCAACACTAATGAATGATGAATGATGGGGTTTTACGTATCAAAACCACTTCCCGATTATGAGGCACGCCGTAGTGGGGGACTTCGGAAATTTCGACCACCTGGGGTTCTTTGATGTGCACCTAAATCTAAGCACACGTGTGTTTTCGCATTTCCCCCCCCATCGAAATGCGGCTGCCGTTGCCGGGATTCGATCCCGCGACCTCATGCTTAGCAGCCCACCACGATAGCCATTAAGCAACCACGGCGGGTGGTAGACAACACTACCAAGCACACTGTTTCTATCTAGGAGTCCACATGGAGCACGTGCACACAATGCTACTGTTGTGTCAAGACCGGCAGTGGAAAGATGAAATTTTTCTTTCTTTTTGCGATCGCAAACATATACATTTATTTCATTTATTTCAATATTGGCAATTAATGTATTAGTACTGAGAATTGTTAGAATACTATAAGTACTAGTACCTCTACTGATACGACTTCTTTCCCATTTTGACAAGCTTTATCACTGCAGGTCGTCTTTCAGTGCATGCCACATCAGGGCTGCCTATCATATCTTCCCACACCTCAATCATCCCTTTAAAGTGCAGCCCATTCTTGCGTGCATTAACTTCTTGAGTAACTAGCCCCTCTTTTTTGCAATGCATACCTGCAATATGTTACCAAATGAAATCATATCCACTCTAAGTCATGACGATTTCCCACCAAAACTAAAACAATATTTAACGTACCCACATAAGATTCTTTTGCTTGTTCACTATAGGCATCACCGAGTTCTCGTGCTTTTTTCTAATTTTTTTTCCCTCACCATATTTTGATGTTCCTTGTGCAAATGGCTTTGTTTTAGGTAAGCACCGAGTTCCTTGTACTGCATAAAATTTTGTCTGGTTGCGTTCTTTCATTGTTATATGCAGTATCTGCTGGTATGTATACCTATTTTAGCAAGCATTTTCTTTGTATGAAGTAACCAAGTAACGTTGATATCCTGTAATAGCAATTTTAAAGCTATAGGTATCTTCAACGTTTAAGGATGCGTTGTAGCAGCACTATTAAGGTTGTTTTTGCTTCCCTGTTTCTCCACTTGTGTTCTTGTTTTTATTTTAACACGGATTATCCGTTTAAATGCGTGTACTGTAACTATTGCCAATTTATTGTAGTACCCGTATGTGCCTTCAGGGTACTTGAATAAATACTCTTGTGATCACAGAAGCAGCCGATGGCTGTTGGTGGGTACAGCTGCTTGCAATGACAATGCACGACGACATTACGGAGGCGAGAACAAATAATTTTTCACAGATTTTATTTTGACAAGAGACTGTAAACTCCTTGCCAGATGTAGTGCACTGATATTATTTGACTCATGTTCACAGGAGCCTCTACAGATCTGGAAAGATTTCTATGTTCAAAAGGTGTTTGTGGGTCACTTTAACTCTTAATAAAAATAAGAAAGGAAAAATTTTCAATCCACTTGACTGGAGGACAAAGCTCAAAGAAACCTTCGCAGTTGAAGAAAAAATTGTCCCAGTCCAATATAAAAACTATAGGCAGCTGGCTTTTCCGGAGCACATGTACACCTCTTAAGACGCCTCCCACAAGACCCTACTGGAAATTTTGCTTAGACACTGAAAATTGCAATACCTGTCTGGGGAGCATTTCACTGCAATAGCTTTTAAATCTGGTTCATGATTTAAAACTGGTTCATGAGTAGAGGAGATAGCAGGAATTGAAATATGAGGATATGTTACCAGGAGGGAAGCTTCACTGCTAACAAGGACACCACCTTTACTTCTACTGATGTCTGCAAGTAACATTTCTTTCCTGTCTTCTTCGATACTACAGACAAGAAACCACATCACATGCATATCACGAGGCTCCAGATTTCTTGCTTTTTATTCCCTTGTTTGCCATATTTTTATTGAAAGACTGCACCGCTGTCAGCAATGGCACTAACTTCCACTTGACCATCCTTGCCGGTGGCTTCGTAGCGTGGAAAGGATGACAAAAGTCTCTGTGCATAATTCCCATTCCCGAAAGCCAGTTTCGCCGCAGTACAGCACCATTATGTGATCAAACATACGAAATGTATTGCAGTGAAGCATACCAAGAGCAGAAAGGGGCCAGTGTCACAGGATCGATGTATGTGTTCCTTAACAATACATCTGCACACTCGCCATTTCCTGTCACATTAAGATCACTCAAACATTAAATAAGCGCAGTAAAGGTCATGGATTCAGAATACCCTTCCCCCCAGGAAGTTAAAAAAAAATCGGATGTTGACTGTAACCAGGTGAGGCATTTATGTGTCTGACCTTCATTCCCCAGCTTAAAGCAGGGCCCCCTTCATAGGAAGGGCACACAAGCTGTCATTTTATATTTCAGGTTTTTGTGCCATCGAATGGTTTCATAGTTGGCTGAATATTTGTCATTATGGATCCAATGCACCATGCCTGTCTGTTGGCGGCGTCCAAACCTGGCGACGAACCATTTAACTTACAAGAATGTTCATTGTTGCATGTTTCACATCATGTGCTTTATGCTGTCACATTTTCCATGAGGAAATTGTTATTGTTGGGGGGAGACACGGAATCGAACCCTGGCCCTATGTCTGATATGAAACAAATTTCAGAACAGCTCAAGGACATTGCAGCTGATATGAAAGATATAAAAGAGAGCCAATTGGTGGATATGGACAACAAATTAGGTGTATTAGCAAACCTAGAGAACAGAGTAGCATTCTACGAGGATCACACTGACCACATGAGTGCTACAATTCAGACATTTGAGGCAAGAATAGATGACCTAGAACATCATAGCAGAAGGTCAAATCTCATAATTTATGGCATTCCGAAAGGTGACGAGGAAAAAAGTGTCACAGGAAAAGTTTGTGAACAAAGAAATTTTCCAAGACATTCTAGAACTCAATCCTATACCTATAGAGCGCATTCATAGGCTAGGCAAGCAGAGCGATGACTGCACGCGACCGTTTATTCTAAATCTTTTAAACACAAGAAACAACTACAATGCTAAAAAGAGGATCTAAACTGAAGGGCAAAAATTATTCAATAGGTGAGGACTTTTCTGGAATAGTGCGTGATGTTAGGAGGAAACTGTGGGCAAGCGGGAAGGAAAATCGTGATAAAGAGTTTCCCTGGCATTTGATAAGCTATGCATTAATAATGTGGCCTATGTTTGGGACAGCGAAAAAAAATGATAAAGTCCCGCTTAAAAAAAAAAAACGACGACTCGATGGCAAACTGGCGAGTTACGCAAAGCCAGATGCAGCCAGACCTTGCAGATGCAGCCAGACCAGCCAGCCAGGCTCAGCAAGCCTGAGCAAACCGACTATAACTTCGGCTTCTTTGTGCAGCGATACGTTAAGCTAGCTAGGGAAAAATAATGTAGTGAAACGTAATGAACAATGCTTAAGAATTGTTAATATTAATGCACGTAGTGTTCTGAACAAAAAGATTTACTTGAAATTAAATTATTGGAGTGTGACCCGCACATAACAGTCCTGACTGAAACTTGGTTACAAAATAACATAAGCGATGACTTGGTATTTCCCTCTCATCATAAAGTTGTTCGCAAGGACAGGGCTACAAGGGGCGGAGGCATAGCAGTTCTCTTGAAAGACTTTACCGATTGTGTTCTTGTTCATGACGTCCCAGATCTCTAATGTTTTTGCATTAAATTATCTTGCTGGGGTCATTATTTTATACTTTCTGCATTTTATAGGCCACCGGGGGCTTTGCTTGACTACCTGATTCAACTAAAGAGCCATATGTGCCAATTTCAAAACAAAAAGTTTTTTTTTGTTGGAGATTTTTAATCTTCCAAGTATGAACTGGGATCGTTGCCAAAGATGTAATAAATCTAACAGCAGCACGGATATCATGTTTAATATCATGCTCACGCAAGATTAAGGCTCACGCATGATCAACCCACTGATGTGCAAGGCTGTTCATCCTCTGTATTGGACTTGGTCTTCATAAACCGTAATTATCCTGTGCATAACGTATTTATTGAGGAGGGGCTCTCAGATCATCACCTAGTTAGTGTTACACTACCTCTTTCCAGGAATGCTTCTCGTAATAAAAAGCCAGCCACTCGCACTCTTTTAAAAATTATTCTCGGGCTGCTGATACTTCGATTACACATTACATGAAAACATGTTTATTCTATTTTGATGAAAGCAATGAGGTCAGCGACCTGTGGACGCACTTCACTCAGATGTGCCTATATTGCATACATGCCTTCATGCCAAAAAAAGAACAGAAAACTGCATAAACACACTCCTTGGATGACGTGCAAGATTATTAACCTCAAACGAAAAATAAAACGTGCAAAAAAAGCTAACCGCAGTCTTGCCTTATCCAAACGCTGAAAAAGGAACTGGAATGTGTGAAACATGAATCAAAATACTACTTTAACACAACATTGCTGAGTTTTTTTAAAAGTGACCCCAGTAAGTTTTGGAATTACATGAGCGATGGCAAAAAAAATCTGTTGCAGAAATATCGGTAAATGGGAACATAGTTACAGGTTCGGAAGTTATTGCGCAGAAATTCAATGAGTATTTCCACAGTGTATTCTCTGAATCAAATTTAGCAGTGACGAGAAACACGGTGCATTTTCAACCCTCAGACACTAACTTTATTAGCTACAGTGGTGTGTTCTCTCTGCTTCTGGAATTGAAGACTAAAACGTCAGCTGGGCCTGAGAATTTACCGAATGTCTTTCTTCGGTGCCATGCTGAAATCATTGCAGAGTATCTTGTAGTGATCTTTTGTAAATCCCTGTTGTCATCAAAACTTCCATCGGACTGGAAGACTGCTTGAGTTATTTCCATCTTTAAGAAAGGTGACCACTTACTAATACAAAACTACCATCCTATATCTTTAACTTCTGCATGCTGTAAAATGCTGAAGCATATCACTGCAAAATACATAAATGAGTTCTTTGAACAACACTTCGTAATAAGTAACTTTCAGCATGGTTTCAGAAAAGGCTAATCGACAGTGACACAATTAATTACATTAGTCCATACTGTTGCAAAAACTTTAGATAATAATGGTCAAATCGACGTCGTATTTATGGATTTTAGCAAAGCGTTTGATAGAGTTAGTCATCTAAAACTAATACAAAAACTAAAAGACATTAACCTTTCTGATATTTTCATTTCCTGGATTGCCCATTATCTAACCAACAAAGTGCAGTTTGTTTCAGTTGATGGCAACAATTCGAATTGTCTTCCAGTCACCTCAGGAGTGCCCAGAGAAGTGTCCTGGGGCCATTGCTAGTTCAGCTGTATATTAATGATATTTTTACCGCCATTACACCTGGAACACAAATTCGATTGTGTGCAGATGACTGTGCATTATTTCATCAAATTACGTGCACGGAAGATCAAAATGAACTTAATGCGAGTCTAGACAATGTGCTTGATTGGTGCAGTGAATTTTCTGACTGTTAACACAGAAAAAAAACTGTTTTTATTCAGATAACCCATAAAAAGAATCTTAAACCATACTTATCAACTATGGTCATCAACACTAAAACAAGTTCATAGTTACAAGTATTTAGACGTAACGTTAACTATTGATCTTACCTGGAACTTGCATATAGAAAACATATGCTCATCTGCATTCCATAAGCTATGTTTTATAAAGCATAAACTTGAAAATGCGCCTCCCCCCATATATTAAACTCCTAACATATTACACCTACATCAGACTGTAACTAGAATATGCATCTATAGTGTGGGACCCTTTTACTAAAGAAAACAACAAACTTGAAACAACTGAAAGAAAGGCTGTCAGGTTTGTTTATTCCAAATTTAAAATAACAGATTCTCCTACCGATCTTATGGCGACAAACAATATTGAAACACTTGAAGATTCAAGATGTAAATCTCGGCTTTACTTCCTTCAGTTGCTACTGAATCGTAAACTCACAATAGACTCCTCCTTATACTTATCTCCTCTATCTACCCGACATACCCGACACCATCACATGTAGTCACTAAAGCCATATTCTGCGAAAACTAACAGCAATAAATTTTCTTTTTTCCCACGTACCATATCTGAATAGAACCATTTTACAACTTTGCCGCAATTTTAATAACTTTTTTTCCCGCCATCTGTACTGCATTGTGTTCCGCATTGTTATTTTTATTCTTGTTGTACATTTACTATGTTGTGCCTGTCCTGCTTGGACCCTGTTGCGGTCTGCAGTATGCAATAAATAAATAAAATAAAATAAAAAGTTTAGGCAGCAGTATATTCGGAGGAGACCAACAAGTCCCGATGACTACCCTAACATTTAGAATTTATCTTGACTATCTCCCTGCAAACAGCAATGTCTTAAGGGCAAAGTTGAGCGATTATTCCTTCAAAATTTGCGATGCCTGCATGTGAAGGCATACCGCAGGAATATGGTTAGTGTAATGAAAGGAATATCCGCCCACTCTAGCTGCAAATTGTTAGGTTATGCCGGGATGCCTTGTGAAGTCGCCTAGCAGCTTAACATATAGAAACATACCAACACTTGCTTCTTGATCAAGCACAATGCCAGCAGCCAACTGCGCAGGTATGTAGATTCATATTTTAGAACCGGCCTAATATGGACTGCACACCTAAAAAGCTGTTGACTTACTCAGGGTTGTCCTGGTGCTTTGTTTTCATATGTCTCTTCAAGTGACTGGCCACAACAAAGGACTTGGAGCAGATGGTGCAGTAGTATGGTCGCTCGCCTGAGTGCATGCGTAAATGAACACTTAGGTTGGATCTCCGTGAGAAGCTCCGAAGGCACAAATGACACTGATCCAGCTGCTCGCCAGTGTGGACACGCAGGTGATCCTTAAGAAGGCTGTTCTGCGAGAAGCTCCGAGGGCACAAATGACACCGAAACGGCCGCTCCCCAGTGTGGACAAGCAGGTGTCTGTCAAGATGGGCCTTCTGTGAGAAGCTCAGCGAGCATGAAGCACACTGAAATGGCTTCTCGCCCGAGTGAACGCGCAAATGCCTGATCAGTAAGGATCTGCGTGAGAAGCTCTGAGGGCACAAATGGCATTTAAACGGCCGCTCCTTTGTGTTGTCCCCGATGCATGTTTTCAGATTGGACAGTTTTCCAGTTTCACAGTCACAGCCATCACCGTGGTGGTGTCCCTGTCGCGACTCGTCATCCTCGCTGGTTGCTGGGCAAGATGAATGCTTTGATCCTGCATAATGAAAACCAAATTGCCCTTAAGGAATGTCAGAATCAGAACACACAGATGCTAGTACTATTGATGAGCCCTTTGTTCAGTAGTTCTTGAGGCTCAGCTCAAAACATATCAAACAAAGCAAGGTTCGATTTGCCCAATATTTACATCGATCCCCTTCAGGTGCCAATGAATTCTCTCCACTGAAAATTGAGTTTCAGCACATTTACTGCATCTTCACAATCACGAAAAACGTAAAGCTAGGGATGCACTGATAATTTCCAATTCAGCAAGTTTTTATCAAGTTTATGAAATGGGGACTACACGTGAGAACTCGCTATAGGCATGTCAGGTATAATAAGGACATCAGCAATTTTATATATAGCAAAATTGGGAAGCACCTACCTAGCTACTTAAGAAATATGCCTGATGTAAAAGATTGCCAAAACAACTGACTAACCTCACTGAAAGCAGCACCCAACCTTACTCATTTTGCTGAAACACTTCACACTTGAAACAATGTACGGGCATGGCCACTGCTAGTGGGAACACTGGAGCATCGCTCCGTGGACCGCCAACACCAGCACCTCGTGATGTCTTGTCCAACGATTCATCATGGCAGACAACTTACCGAGCTTTTCACCAATCGCTTTCATTGCGACTGCGCTGCAAGAGTTCATGACGGGCCGATGGTGTGGCTTTTTATGAAGCGATGCCACAACTCCTGTGTTCCCACTAGCAGTGGCCATGCCTGTACATTCTACTTATTATTCAAATTTTCAGCACAGGGCCAATTAGAAGCACATCATGGTGTATGCAGCATGTTCTAAATATTTTCATCAATGCTTTTATTTTTCATGAAATATCCTGGCGTTCAAAATTGTGCACACAGCACCAGAAGGGAATGTGTGCTTCTTTATTGACCACGTTTGTGAAATTCAAACATAGGTACTTACACACACACACACACACAAAAAAAGACAGTTTTGCACTATAAAAAATACTGAACTGAGAGACGCTAGAGTACAGCGCTTGTATGTGCTGCCACTTTATTTAAATGAAATAGCAATGTTCTCATGCTACTTTAAAGGTTTAATGCTATCCTCAATATGTACCACGTATAAACAGTATACTACATGTACAAAAGTGCAGATAAATAATTATGTAACCGTCAGCTATTAAGGATGCTTTCTGTTTAAGTGACAAACTTGGTGCACAGCCATTTGTACACGATAGCATTTGTCTGTGTCAACCATTGTGACCATGTTGGCCCTCATTAAAGTTTGTGCCTTTTTCCACAGGCTATGCACCAGTAACATGTGCTACACAAGCGAACATGCTATTTCTGAAACAGCAGAAATGATGATCATCTGGCATTAATAGTGGAATGCCAAAATAACCCTTCTCTTGGACAAGCATATCATCTTCAATCAAATAGTCTGTAGCAACACAAACCTAGGAATGCGAGGTCACCCCTTTGTACTGGTGGTACAAAGTAATACAGTCCCTCTCACTCCTTTTTTTTAATGAATGCAATGCCACATGGTTCCCAATATAACAAGGAACACGCTTGAGCAATGAAGTGCTGAAATGAGACCAGATGGCCTTTGTCAAGCACGCTTCATTATTAAAGGTGTTTTATGACCTTATGCTGGCATTGCATCATCTGAGACATTTACTACATACATAATAACCACAACAAACAGCAATGCAAAATAATTATCTCTACACAGTGTTATCTCTGCTGCTTCAGCATTTACACTTGTTTATTTCACCGCTCGAGTTGTTTTTATGTGTTACTCCTAGCAAGAGACATCAATAGCAACAAACAATTACATAGATGAATAAATAACACTGAAGAATATAATGGTGCACACTCTGCAAATAAGGTAAATCAGGTAGGTTGTCTAGCAATGCAAGAGCCACCTCAACAAAGCACAAGCAACACAGTCCATCAATGCATTCCACAGTCATGTCTATTGTTGAGAATACAACTAAGAATGCACCACAGTAAACCATTGCTTTTACTACACAAAATAATAGCAAACAACAGGCATTGCACAGCATAAAATAAATTGTGCATGGTATCCGTCTAGTACTTCACACAATATTTTGATGGGCCACTATGCTAGAAGTGCTCATATACTCCTATGTTTATTTTATCAAAAACAGGTACATATTCCATGGTATAAACATAGCAACCAAAGCACCGGTATTGCACTATCTTCCGGATTGGCCCACGTATGGGGAGTGCTTTATGCCTGCTTCAGCTCCACCGCGGGTCCGCCCAGCATTGCACTACTCCGGGATTGGCCTATGTATGGGGAGTTTTTTGCTTACCACGCCAATGACACGCAAATTTCCTTGGACAGTAGAGGCATACAGCTTCACTGTAAAATGTGAATAAATAATAATTGAATTTTGGGGTTTTAGGTGCCAAAACCACGATCCAATTATGAGGCATGCCATAGTAGAGGATTGCGGATTAATTTTGGCCACATGGGTATCTCTAAAAGGCAACTCAGGCAATTTTTCGATGTCCACTTACGCTAATAAAGTGTTGAACATAAGTCCTCTCTTACACTCCGATTATCTGTGCCAAACAATATGACTACAATTCATTTAGTTTTCCTTAAAATGAACTTTAAAGATATCTTGCGTGTTCCCAACTCATGTCAAAGAAGGTACGACATTTTACTGGCCACCGTGTGTTTGTGATGTCATAGGCTACACCGCGACCTCACCAAGAAACAACAAAGGTGGCTCCGTTTTCAACAAGACGACAGCCAACAATAATCGTTTTTACAGATGTGACAACCGGTGCTTCTCTTCATCTTGCCGCAGCACAACGCATTGAGCTTGGGCCATGTCAACTGCCTCAAACATCAGTGGCAGGTTAAAAGCAAACAGCAATCCTTCAGCGCTCATATCGCTTCAATTGTACTTGAAATCGCTCTGTTTAGTTAGAAAGAGCTGGAGAAAGCCCCTAGTGTCGTCAGAAGACGTAGTCGGTTTCTCTTTCTTGGCATTAGCACCACATCTACTGCTTGTTTATCATTATGGTAGTGCAGGATCAGACATCACTGGCTCATTGTTGATATCAAACGAAGCAACTACCCATTTTGGGTTCGATACTACGCTTATCGGTTATTTATACTTACTGATGAGCTTTTAATCCAAGTGAACCACCATACTGGTAATAGGATTGTTAATGTCATTTGAAAATTAAAATGTTTAATATGGTTGAAAAAATGCCGGAGCTGCCTTTAAATGTGCATCCAATGCACATAACACAAGCACTATCACATTTCACCCCCATTGAAATGTGGCTGCCACGGCAAAGTTTTCATCCCACGACCTTGTGATTAGCAGGGCGCCATAGCCACTATGCCACCATGAAGAGGTTTGCGAGATCAATAGAAAAGATCTCTTCTCGTGCCCCAACAAAACTATGGAAGAAACCAGTCTAAAAAACCAAACCAACCTAAAAAAAGCCATCACACATTCTTCAAGTGCTACATAGTGTGGATGAGAATACAGCATTGTATGTCTACAAGTGATACACAAGTAGGTAGAGAATGTGGAAAAAATTGTTGCCAGGAATGAACATCTTATGCAGTCCGCATTGAATAACTAAATGAACAGCTTTTTTCAAAAATAAGAGCCATTATGTTATTGATGACAGCTGAATACGAAATGCCTAGTCGGCTTCCTGTTGGGTTTGTCAAAGCATCGAAGAGTACTGATCACAGTATTCCTGCACTGGGAATTTCTCAAAGACAAAGAGCACTTGTGCTCCTATTGGCTTCGTTTCTTTTGGAAAAGGCTGTGCATACAATATGTAAAGAAATTTTGCACAATATGATAAATATGATTCAACTATGCTAATACAATCTTATCACACCATCTACAGCAAGAAAGAAAGGGAGGATTGTATACCATGATAGTACAAATCTATGAATCTGCTGTTCTTCAGCTTGAGAGTATCTGAATTCATTTAATTATATACGACAGAATTGCAGTACCCTGGCACTTATGAACAGGAGAATCATTACAAAACCTGCAGAAGAAGTGACAAAGAAGAGATGTTGACCTTCCACCAAAAGCAGTGCAAAGAATGAACACCCTGAGTAAGCCTTCTAATTGACAAACTGATTAAATTCCAGGGGTAAATAATGAATGGAAAAAATATTTTGGGTATTATCCAGAATAAAGTCTGGAATAAGCTTTGCTATAAACAAAGTGCCACACGGTATTGAACAAGAGGACCATCATTCTAGTTGATCTTTACTTATCAATTCGGATTCACTAGGTTGCATCTTATGGCATGATGCAACCTGACACAGATTACTTTGCGTTTCAAGAGGGGAAAAAAAGACAAGTACATAGTCAAGCTGAAGCAATAAATTAGTGTTTAAAGCTGTCTTATTTAGAAGGTTCGCTACTGACAAAATGATGACAAAACAACAAAAAGATTGCTGGTTGTCTCATTTTCAAATAATTGTGTGCAGCACATGAGTGATTGTCGCAGAGAAAAGATGCCAACAAAACGATTAATTACGTAATATTGCTGCACTTACATGACTTGTCTTGACAACCTGGAAATATTGTTTAATTTCAAAAGAGTAAGGCACCCACATACTGGTCATACCTCAACATTACTGAAAGCATTACCAACTAATGATATGCAGTTAGCTTTTCTAATACACACGTAAACATCTCTAATAGGGCCCCTCACCAGGCTCAATAGAATAACGTGGTTGTATACCCGAAGTTGTCAAGTGCCAGAAGGACAATGTTTAGCTGCAAGAATTTTTCAAAGTGGTCATTACTATTAGGGGAAGATAGAAGGAACTGAAACGTCAAGTTACTGTGTTGCCAGGAGGCATACTTCACTGCCAACGTAACACCCCATTTCCATCGACTAGTGTCCACAAGTGACATTCCTTCCCTGCCTTCTTCAATACTTAAGACGAGCAACTGCATCACCTGTATCTTAGAAGCTCAGCCTACTGTTATTTTTCTTCTTACACTTTCACAGCATGATACACATCCTGTTTAATGCATTCTGCATTCGACACTTTACCAGGCACAAGGTTTAATTGATGTTGCGGACAGTGCATCCTACATAGAGGCGTTTATGCGTGCGACTGATTTTCCAGTAAAAAAAAAAAAAAAATTAAATTATGGGGTTTAACGCGCCAAAACCACTTTCTGATTATGAGGCACGCCGTAGTGGAGGACTCCGGAAATTTCGACCACCTGGGGATCTTTAACGTGCACCTAAATCTAAGTACACGGGTGTTTTCGCATTTCGCCCCCATCGAAATGCGGCTGCCGTAGATTTTCCAGTAGGAAGAGAGATTCTCTTGAGGTTTGCTGAGTAATTATCATCACGTGACCTATACGTTCCTCTTGCTCATTAGCAATGCCCAAACCTGGTGAGGAGCTTTTCAATTCACAATAATGTTGATTTACACAGCAGTAAATTTGGAGGAGACCAGGAAGTCCCAATAATTGGCCATACATTCAGAGCTTATCATGGCTATTTTAACTGCAAACACGACTGTTCTCAAGGCATAGTCGATGGAGGATTGCTTTTAAAAGTTACTCGGCAGTTCAAAATATGCCAAAGACATAATAAAAATTGTGGCCCCTCTGTAATGCACAAGAACCTCCCGCAGCCTACTGCGCATGTACTACGCAGATCCCATATTCAGACTACATTTGTCCCAAAAAGTACACCAACACCACTACTGCCAACTCTGCAGCATTATGGTGCTGTGTTTTCATGTGCCCTCAAGTTATTGGCCTGTACAAAGGACCTGGAGCGAATGGTGCAGCGATATCGCCGCTTGCCTGTGTGGATGCACAAGTGTCTCTCGAGGTGGCTGCTCCTCGCAAAAGTCTGAGGGCATTAGAGGCACTGAAATGGCTTCTAGCCTGTGTGAACCCTGATGTGTGTTTTTGGACATAATAGTTTTACAGTTTCAATGTCACAGAAGCCACAGCGGTCAAGGTGTCTATGCTGCGACTTATTTTCGGTTTGTTGGAGAGGATGGATGCCTTGATCCTGCGTATTGAAAGCCAAATTGCAACTATAGAATGCCAAAAGCAGAACACACAGGTCCTAGTGCTAACAATGGGCATTCTTATAGTCCACTATATTGAGGGGGATATCAGAAAATATTAAATGAAGCACATCTGGTCCACCTGTGAGATTTTCTCAATATTCACATATTTGATAGCCCAATGATCAGTATCCTAAAATCCGAACATACTTTAACAAACAAAAATTTTTAACTAAGATTTATGGATGATCATGAATTTGGGAATTTGTGGTGCAAGGGCCCAGTGTGGCCAAAGAACACCGGGCTACAGTTAGTGAGTTGACAATGGAGTAATGAGTTACAATAATGGGTTGAGACATGGCTGTAGAGGGGCCAAAAAAACAGTCACTTAAAAGTCTGTAAAATGTATATGTGGTTAAAATTATGGAAATAAGCACTATAAACACAAAATACACATTAAGAACGGACGACAGATCAAACTACAATATTTCACTGGCGAAAATTTTGAAGCACTGCTACCGCATTTTTATAGCCCTGCTAATGCAAGGGCGTGGAAGCACGTGCATTACAAAGCAATCCTATCGCAGCAGCAACCTCTTGCATGAGGATGCGCTACGAATCTGTAGTGCTTATAACTTTCAATAGAACAAAAGCAATTAAGAAGTTTAAAACTGATTTGCTATCGAAAAGCGGCTCTTGTCCAAGGAACATTGCTAGATGGCGAGGAATATGCTCTCTGTAAGCTGAAGGGAAGTGGTACTTTTTACGTAGAAGACCTGCTTCCTGGCATTCTAGCTAAACATGAAGGGCGGTGAACCGCTCGCCCCATTCGCCACAGGTTGAAAGCGCACCCCAAGTCAGCGGACAATTGTGGATGCCGTATGTGTGCCCTATTCTAAGTCAACAGAACAAGACAACAATGTGCCGTGTTTTTGTTGTGGAGGTACAAATGCCTAACTGCAGCTTCATTTCAGCATCCCACAAGCGTTGCCAATGGTTTTTCAGTTTTTTACATAAGAAAGGCTTAATATCTTCAGCGGCCAGAGCTGCGGTAGGATTACCAGCTTCCGATGCAACTGATGTAGTCGTTTTGTTAGCAAGCATATTACCCTCTTTTTCTATGCACAGGAACCCAGCATGCTATCACATGTCGATGAGATGAATAAATAGTGCACAATAATGAATAAAGCTTAATTAAAACAGGAGTCTTCGAGTTTTTTTTTTTTAAATACAGTAAAGCTTTTGCAACACTTAGTGAATATTTATTGCTATTTGTAGTTTGAATTTCTTGATGTGTATTTACTGCAGACGGTACTGCATAGGTTTCTGCTGCAAGATACTTGTCTGAGGGTGCAGAACGCGAAACTCGGAGAAAGAGGGGCCGAGAACTGCGTAAGATTCACCAGCATATGACTAACACATCCATGTAAAATTTGGAGCAAGAATACTTTGAAGTTATAAAAGGTGCATTTGAATGTGTGTATGCAGGGCATGTTTCCTGACCTCGATAAACAATGCCTCACATTCTACCCGCTGCCGCTGCCACTGCCATGGAGGTAGCAGATTTGCTGGAGGCCTTATGTAGGTGACGTTGAACCAATGGGACACCCATTTCATTACTTAGCTTTCTAGCATGCTGGGAGAAAGGCGCTCTTGCTGCAAGTCAATTACAAAACAGTGTAGCAGATATGGTATTGCGTACAGTCATGTAACAGAGGTGTTAAAGGCTCAAATGCGCTTTCAGAAAATAAATAAAACTGGAGTATGCCTTAGCAAATTAAGAGACCATTCATTCGATTCCATGTAGAGCATTGTACAGGACTTGTCTTCAAATCACCTGTGGCCAATTGGATGCTTAAATGGTGAATCGGATCCAGCATCTTCAATGTGGCTGGTGCAGGGGAGAGATACACCATGGCTTATGACGCTGTAATATAAACATGGTCGCACTAGGCTCTTGTAAAGGTGCAATAAACATTTTCTGTCACTGCCCCATGTTGTGTGCGACAGTATTTTGAGAATGTTGATTGTTTCTAGGCATATAACTTTGAGATACTTAATGTGGGCAAGGAAGGATAGTTTAGTGTCAAGCATCACACCTAAAAACTAGTGCTTCATGTTTAGAGGTAAGCACTGTCTATGGAGTTTGATAGTGGGCTCTGGCAAGAGGCCTCTCTTTCTTGGTAACGGGGACACACGAGCTTTTCTGGGGATTTAACTTAAACCCATTTTCGTCGGCCGATTCGGACACTGCTTAGGCAAAGCTGAACGTGTTGTTCGCAGGCTGCAAGGTTACATGGACTTAAATCCAATTTGCACATCATCGACATATGCAGAATAAAACATACTCTGCGGAATTGATGAACGCAACGAGTTCATTTTTGTAATATGAAGGGTACAACTAATCAGGCCAACCTGCGGCACCCCCGTTTCCTGGATAAAGAACCTGGACAAAGCATTACCAATTCGAACACGGAATGTCCGGTTTGTTGAGTAGCCTTCAATAGTGTTTGAAATGGTCCTTCGGGTACCCGCACCTGGCAGATCCCACAAAATTCTGTAGCGGCATGTGGTGTCTTATGCTTTTTCCATGTCAAGAAAATCTGACAAAAAGTACTGTTTGTGCACAAATTCGTCAGAAATTAAAGCCTTGACACATATGCGGTGGTCTGTTGTAGACAGCCCTTCCCTGAAATCACATTGATGTGGGTCGAGCGACTTTTTGGATTTGAGAAAGTACAACAGACGACAATTAATAATCTTTTCAAACAGCTCACATAGGCAGCTGGTCAATGTTATTGCGCAGTAACTTGATACTGAGGATGGGTTTTTGCCCTGTGTCAAAACTGGGACAATCATAGCTTCCTTCCATCTAGCTGGAAGGTGTCCAGCAGCACAAATTGTGTTAAAATGTGCAAGCATCGTCATTTCCGTGTCAGTGTGCAAGTACTTGAGCATGTCGTACATGATCCTGTCAGCTCCCGGTGCGGATTTTGCATGCATGCAAGGCAGCTTTCAGAGTGGCGATATCGAAAGGACGGTTGTATGGTTGGTTTCATCTGCATCTGTGGTCGAGTGTCGTATGTTCTTCTATTTCACCGTAATAAAGAAACGATTAAGAATAATGCACGGAACTTAACACACGTTTAAAGTGTTACCCAAGTGCATCAGCTTGGTCTTCTAGGCTGCTCCCTTCATCATTTACCAGGGGTAAGGGATGGCTTTGCTGCTTCTTAAGACTTTGTAACTCGTTCCAGACTTTTGCTTCCTGTGTATACAAATTTATGCCTGAAAGGAACCTTTCCCAGCTTGCCATCGCATCCGCCTTCGCTGTGATTTAATGTGTTTAAATTCCATCACATTTTCAGAAGTTGGTGATCAATGGAATATGCCCCATGCTTTATTTTATTTTTTGTGCGCTTGCTTGCAGTCTTCATTCCACCAAGGTACTCGTCTTTTGTGCGAGCTGCCACTTGTATGTGGAATGCATTTCTCTGCTGCGTCAATGATAAAAGCCATAAAATACGCTACTGTGGTTTCTGTAGTAAATTCGCTGACAAAATCTTGTGATAAAGAAGTCAGTTCTTGAAAAAGTTTCCAATTGGCAGAGGCTAGTTCCTGCCTAGAGACACGTGGAGAGGGGTCAAATTGGGTTACTAAGTCTAGAGTTGCTAGAAAGTGGTCACTTGAGAACAGGTTTTTGATTCCATTCCATTCTAAGTCGGAAACAAGGGAAGCAGAGCCAATCGACAGGTCTAGTGATGAATGTGCCATCTATGTGAAGCAGAGGCCAAAGATGTGTGTTGCCTCTGCCATGTGGCTTTAAAGGTCCGAACATCCAGCACTGACTGAACCCTCAGAATCCCCTTTCCCCAGACACTGCCAAGCCTTGCACGGCTACATGTGGGAGGGTCCAACCCTTGTGTGCTCGGGTACATGGTGTCACAACACACCAAACGTCTGCTGACGCAGACGCCCCTGCGGGGTATAAAATTTACTGAAGTGAGAGGACGCAGAATATAGTGATTACATGGACTGCCGCTTCAGCCAAGCAAAATAGCTACCTTTTTAATAAGGTGTCATAGCGAAGACAAAAAATACATGCGACCATACACATACATCAGTGCACGAAAAAATTTATAACGGTTGGTTTCGAACCTGTTCCTTCAGCGCAGCAGCCCTATGTGCTGCCCATTCGTTCATGGACTACCCAGTGACACAGGTAGGTGATAAAACAGTTAGATACAACCATGCATAGATAGACAGATAGTTGTCCTCCAGAAAGTGCATGAAGTACCCTAAGAGTGCGAACGCATTAAGACATGCCAACAAGACCACGATGAAAGGGCTTCTTTGAGTCAACCTACACTGTTATGTTCACCCCTCAATTTTTTCCAGTGACGTACCAACCGATACATTTTCGTGTTTCTGTCTTGCCATGTCACCGACGCTAAACTGGATTGGGGCACTATAACTGGAGAGCATTTGTCATTATCCGTGTCATTTCTGTCCTTCTACATAACCAAAAATAAACCGTTGTTCGTTTTACAACCTCCAAGAAAAAAATAAACCCAACACTGGAGGTGCGTCCCCTCTCAAAAAACCGACAGTGAAAGAACGAAAAATTTTGTTTGGTTAAACACAGGGCACTAACGCAATCATGTGCCTCACTAAACAAAATGTTCCTACAAGTGAAGCCACCAAGAGCTTAAAAAGACAACATGCAATTAGCTTTTCTTGTGCACTGTAAACATTAATGAATTCAGATGAATGTTTAAACAGGCAGCAGTTCATTAGGAGGATGCCGACATGTTTCAGTGAGACTTATCAAAACTTATCATCACTGAGCAATTTGCTGCATACGTGTGTCTTCTGAAGGAATAGTTCATGGATTAGCTTTCCTGTGACTTCACATAAAGGAAAACACATTAAGATGGTTACAATGGTGCACTGTAATATCCCTACAACTTGCTAGATTAGGCTGAGGCATGCCTTGAAGTTAATCGACAGTTCAATACAATAGAGTATACGGTGACACTTGTACTTCCAGATCCACCAGAACACACTATGTATACACACTATGTAAATTAGATAAGGGGACTGCACTGAACACATATGGAACATTTTCATGCAGTGACCTACTCCAGAGCTATCACAGTGCTGCATTTTCATATTTCTGCCCAAGTGAATGGTCAGCACAAAGGACTTGGAGCAGACGGTGCAGGGGTATGGTCACTCGCCTGTGTGAATGCACAGGTGACAGGTGACCCTTCAGCTTGGGCCTTAGCGAAAATATTTTAAGGCACAAATAACATTCAAACGGACACCTTCCTGTGAGGACACTATTGTGCACTTTCTGCTCATGCAATCATCCAGTCTTATAGTGGGTGGTATGGTTAGTTTAAATGGCTATCCATAGGCAGTGTGATCAGCAATATATGCTACACTCGTTTAAAAATGTGATAGATGAAATACTTGTCCAATAAGGCAGAGGTTAGATTCTCTTCAATTTTTGGTATCGAGCAACTAGTGGAAACTTCAGTAGCACCCATACCCAGCAAACGTAATCGGTTCAGAGGGCCTCAAAGCACGCATATTTGGTAGCCAATTAGTTAATTTCAACCACCTGGGGTTCTTAAACGTGCACCCAGTGCACAGTATATGGGAGTTCTTGCATTTTGCCCCCGTGCAAATGCGGACATTGTGGTCTGGATTGAATCTCATGTCTTCGGGCTTGGAACTGCAATGCCAAAGCCACTACACCACCACAGCAAATGACTTATTTCATTTTCTCAATCATTAGGCACGTGCAAATAGCAGTTTGGAATCCAAAATTGAATATAAATTGAAAACAAAGTGAACATTCAAAGAAATAAATCATATTTTTAAATGAATTATATAGGACAAGCTTTTCACTATAGATGGGATCGAATTTTCGACTCCTGCAATTCCGGACAATATCAAGTTTCTGTCATTACACTGCACAGTATGGAGCACACTCTATTAAAAGCCCTAAGAGGGCATCAGCAATAACTAAGCAATTCCTTCACAAACATGAAAGCTCTTCCAGGCACATATATGGTCACGCACTATCGTATAAAATGTATGAAGATAGCATTGTTGGCCAGTTATCTGTGCATAACATTATGACCAAATCAGAACTGCAAGCAGTCTGCGATGGCACGGCAAAGAAACATTTTTTTTCTCTAGTTCAGATGGTTGCAGCAGATGGTGCCAGTGCCCAGGTGCTGCACGTACAAATAGTTCCAACAGTACCGACTGCCAAGTGCCGTGTCTGAACATCTTATTGTGAGGAATCGTGTTTAGGCAGAAAAGTATGGTCGTTTGAGTGATGCAGCATGCTCTAGTGTATTATGCCCACTGTGGACAGGATGGAAGTTATTGCAAATTTGCTTGAATTTCATGGTCATTCGTGTGCAGTTGATTACATGAAGTATTCAAAAGAAATTAGAAAATTTCCATAAGGAAACATGCTCACTTAAACAGTAAGGCGAGAAGACTCTGTAACAAGCTAAACCTGTCGAGGCTTAAAAATGAAAAATTATGGAGTTTTCCGTGTCAAAACCACAATTTGGTTAGCAGGCACGCCGTAGTGGGGGTCTCGGGAATAATTTGGACCAACTGGGGTTCTTTAAAATACACCTAAATCTAAACACACGGGTGTTTTCGCATTTCTCCCCCATCGAATTACAGCCGCTGTGGCCGGGATTAAATCCCGCGACCTCATGCTTAGCAGCCCAACACCATAGCCACTAAGCAACCACGATGGGTTGCTGTCAAGGCTTGCCAAAAGCATAGACAATTGTAAGAACAATACCTTAGAAGTATGTTCTATTGCAAAAATATGTAAGTTAGATTGCCCCCTCAGAGAAATTGGGCACTTGATAAACGCAATTGGCCCTTTTCTTGCAAGACAAACTGAAACTTATTGGGGTGGATGATACTTTTACAGTTGAGTATTTCATGGAAGTAGTAAAATTTCGTAGTAGCAATTTGGAGAAGAGCCTAGGCACCCTTTCGATAGATACTATTAAAGATCTGTACTATTCTCTACCTTGCATTGATGCAAGCACTGATAGGTTTGGATCCATTGTCTGCCAGAACTCAGTGGGTATTCTGGTTGCGAGCTTTCCGGAGCTAATTTCATATTACCTTAGTTCTACTTGTGTAGAATGGGACGGAAGCTTCTACCTGCAGAAAAGCAGTGTTTGCATTGGATCTTGCTTGGCCCATTTTAAGTGAGATATTCTTAGGTTGACACATGCCTTAACGATAAGTTCGCAGGCTCTAATGTTTTTCAGATTTTTAGGGTTAGCGGACGACATTTTAGTAATTTTTGACAAAAGCTCTGCTGGCACACAACTTGATGTTGGTGGCACCTTGACAACCTTTAGGCAGATTTTAGAACTCTTGCAAGTGACTCATGAACTTACATTGAATGGATCTATTATGTTTTTAGATTTATGTGAGATGTTGGAAGATGCTGTGGTGTTACTTGGCAGTTCCAACATATGGGGTGATCATTCTTGAGTTTTATTGAATCTTTAAAGAACACCTGTTGCAGATAACATACCTAATTCTAGTCCTTCAGGTGGATTGTTCAGAAAGGTGGACATTACTAGCGCGAGGAATCTAAACACATATACAATGCATTACCAAAAGTTTGCCAATTAACTTCTTAATTACTTAAGGTGCATATTGCAATTTACGAATTGTGGCCTGTGAGCTTGTCAAGCGTTTCCATTTGGAATGAATTTGCAGAATGACACCAATTTGGGGATATGCGTCATCAAACTTGCCGTAAGAATGCACTGTTGGTTCGCTTGCCTTTTTAACACAACTCTTTCATGCATTGAAGAACAAAAATAACTGGAATGTCCATGTATTGCACGGCACATTTTGGGATACATTTCGAAACTGGTGTCATCCTGGAAGTACATTTCAAGTGGGTGCATTTTGCAAACTCGCCAGCTACAATTCGTAAATTGGACTATGTGCGATAAAGTAATTAACTAAGAAGTCAATTAGTAGATGCATGTTAATTAGTTGAACATGTGTTTCGGTTTCTTGCGCTAGTACTAATGTCCGTGTCTTAAATAATCCAGCTGAAGAACAATAACTATGCTATCTGCCAAAGGCAATTTCTAAAAATTCTGTAAAACTTAAGAATGATCATCCTGCATAAGAACATGTAGCAACACTTATGCTTCTTAATGCAGAACAACGCACACGTGCACTACTCACATTCCCAATTCAGACCAGATTTATGTATTACAAGAAGTACACATGCGTGGCTGGCGACCTCCTCACCAGCATCATGGTGCTGTGTTTTCATATGTATCCTCAAGTTATCAGTCGACACAAAAAACCTCGAGCGAATGGCACAGCGGTAGGGTCGCTGGCCTGTGTGCATATGTAAATGGCTCTTGAGGTGGCTGCTATTCACCAAAGTATGAGGGTACTCACCTGAGTGGACACGTAAGTGACCATTCAGGCTGCATCTATGTGAGAAGTTCTGATAGCACAAATGGCATTGAAACAGCCGCTTGCCCATGTGGATGAGCAGGAGCGCCATTTGAGAAAAGCTCTTAGGGTGAGAAGGCACTGAAATTGCTTTTGCCTGTAATGGAGGAGTAGGTTGTCCTTGAGATTAAACATTTGCCAGAAGCTCTTCTAGCACAAATAGCATTTAAATCAGCGCTCGCCTGAGTGGGCCCTGATATGTTTTCACACAGAACAGTTCTCCAGTTTCACAGTCAGAAAAATCACAGCAATGGAGGCGTCCTTGCTGCGACTTCACATCCACGGCAGATGTTGGAGAGGACGAATACATTGACCCTGCACAACGAAAGCGAGACTGCATTTACGAAATGCCAAGGTCAGAACACAGATGCTAATGTTAATATTGAGCCCTTTGTTCATCCAATATTTCTTGAGGGTGATCTTAGAAAAGACAAAAATCACAGCAAGTCACTTTCTCAGTTGCTCAATAATTATACATGTGATAGCTTAATCAACAGGTTGATGAAATTTAAACATACTTTCTTAAAAAATGAAGTGTTACACAGTTGAACATATTCAAGTGAGAGGAGGAGTATTGTGCTTGCATGTGCTGTCACTTTCATGAAATAAAAGAGCAAGCTTTTATGCCAAGTTGCCATGGTGAAGAAGTTTTCATATTTTTGATAATAATAATATAAAAGCAATACACCTATATACTATGCTGCAGTGAGAATACTTGTGCCCCCGTGACCTATTTAACATATTTTCTTTCTGAAGGACTAACTTTGTGCATGGAAATCTGTACACCACACTTGCATGTGTTACACATTGTGGCCGCGTTGATGTTTTCCTTTGGTTTGTATCCTTTACTACAGCCTACTGACCAGCAACAATTGCAATATAAGGGACGTTGCCACTATTGAAACAGTAGAAGCATGGTATATCTGCTGCTCTCGTTGGAATGCCAGAACAACCACTCTCCTGGACAAGGATAACCTCCTACATCACATGGTTGTTCACAATGCAAACACAGGGATGAAAGCAGCGAAGGAAGTTTTGGAGCAGCTCTGGGGGAAGCAAATTTAGCACTTTGGAGCAGGTTTGGCACATGAATTGTCCGTTTTGGAGGATCTTGGTAAATGTAAATTTGAGCGAAATACAGGCATAAGAAGAAAAGGTGTTCCTTATTTCCCTTTGCAGAACACTATTCGGTTATGGCAGATCAGTTCTGTAGAAGCCCGAAAGGCGAGCAAAATTCACGACAGGGAAAAATTGTCCTCCACCCGTCTGTAACATGAAACTACAAAGAAAACCCATACAGGTGTCTAAGAAACCACCATTAACTTGCATACTGCATCCGCCTACTAAATGTGGCCAAGAAAAAGATAACCGAGGGCTCTCCGTGAACAGCACTCATTCTATGTTGATAAGTTAGCGTTAATGATAGACAAGTTTTTTTTCTTCTTGTGAACAAGCAGCTAATATTCAATTTTAATGAACTAACATTTATTATCTTACTTATTCAATAAGGTGTCAATGTAAAGGTTGTGGAATGCGTTGAGAAATGACCGATAACACCGTATATAGCGATCTAGGTATTTCATGATCCTTCTTCCGAAAAAAAAAAAAAAGAAAAAGAAAGCGATAATTAAAAAAAAAAAAAAATCCACGCGACAATGCATCTCCGCATCAATAATATAAATGGTCTCAGACGTAAACGTTGTCATCAGTGCATTGTGTGTATTACAAATGTGCAAACCGGGGCCAGTCTAGCAACGGCTCGGGAAAGTGAACCGTTACAAGACTGTGCTATTTTGCTTTTGATAGGGACTAATGCGCGCCAGAAACTGCTGATGCGGCTCTAGCGCGGCGAGAAAAAAGTATGGCCTCTCGTTCCTAGAGCCCCTATTTGACAAGTGTGAAACAGCAACCAATGTTTCGTTCGCCGAACAATAGTTTATTAAAATTTTTGGACTATTTCCACAAGTCGCGTCGTGAACATCGTTGCCACAAATGCAATTTTGGGAGGCTTGCGGTTTTGGCGCACATTTAATTATGGCCACAATTTGGCCGCTAAAGTTGACTAAACATGAAACTTTACATCCTTGGCTTGCTTTCTGCGGGCAGCAACAGCCTGATTTTGTGTGGTGTGGCCGGGCAGAAAATAATGTAGCCCGAGTGCAAATTTGAGTGGCGATTGTGGTTGCCATTGAATATCTACAACCAAGAAGTTTCATGAAAGCAGGCAGGTTGTTTGTTGGCGTGCCGCACGATCAACCCAGTCACCGGACGATACAGCTTTAATACCTCACATGCATGTCCATTTATCGATGCAGATGTACCAATAGGGCGCAAAATCGAGTGCTAAAATTTATAATGGATATGCTGAGCAGATTGTAGGACCTTAATCACTCAGAGCGGCTTTTCTTCCCGACTGCCCCATGAAATGAGCACCAGTTCAAGTGAACTTTAGCCGGTCCGCAAATAGGCTAATGCGCAACTTTTATAAAACATTTGTAAAGAATTGTGTAGCATAAAACATTTTTTTTGTGGCCCAATTAAAGTTATGCCACCAAGCACACCCACACTCCAAAGACGCCAATGATGAAACAGATTGTTTTGGCTTGGATTGCAGGGCTAAGAACTAGCCAACACATGTCTATGGCTGTGTGGTTGCCACTGGACGGGCGCATCCTGGTAAATTTGGCAACTTCGTTTGACATTAGTGTTTTGGCACAGGTTCGCACAGCTCGGTGGTTTGCCGCAAGTTGGCACAATTGGCGCAGCCCTTCCATCCCCGAAACATATGTCAGGTGTAGTATCCCCTTTACAGTGAACATATGAAAGGAAGTCCCTTTTTTCTTTGATAGAATGCACAACCTGAGATGACAACAAGAATGTTTGTAAAATTAAGCCTTGAATTGGGACCAGATGGCTTTGGTCGAACAAGCACCATTATTACAAGTATTTTGTGGGTTTATGATGGTATTTTGTCATCTGAGCTATTTACTGCATGCTTAATAACTAGAACACACAGCAAAGCACAGTTATTATCATCTCTGAATAGTGTGCAGTGATGCTGCTTCTGCAGTTCTGCTTGTTTATTTTCATCACTTGATTTGCTTTAATGTGTCGCCTTGTTTTGCTAAGTATAAAAGATAACAACCAAGAAACAAGCATGTGGATCAACAATGAACACTGAATAATGGGATGACAAACATTTCCAAAAAGGCAAACGAGCATTGTCGCCTCACAACACAAGAACTACCTTAGCTAAGAACAAGCAATGCACTTTATCAATGTACTCCATGGTCATGTCCACTGTAGAGAATGCAACTAGCAATGCACATATTATACCATTGTTTTTCCAAGACAAAAGAATACAACACAACAGGCATCGCATAGCATAAAATAAATTGTGTAAGCTATACACCTAATACTCCACACAGTATCTAAATGCGCCACTGGGCTTATAACGCTGTTGTGCTCCCACATTTATTTTACCCGAACAGATGCACTGTTGCATGGTACAAACATGGTAAGCAAAGCACAGCTAATTCGTGTAGTTCATGAAGAAAAAACATGCTCCGAGACCATTTTAGCATTTAGGAACTCTGCAATCAGAGGCTGGCACAACTGCCATTCTGAAATAACCTATCTGAGGAATAGAAATTAGGATTGTCACATACTCTAGTAACTTGTGCTACCACCATCAAACTTCACCCAAACACTAGAACGAGTGGTCTACGTGACCATCCATGCCATGAATTAGCAATGGCTGGAATTTCAACCAGAGTGCAGCTGGGCATGCAATACCTGTCGACAGTATACGTAACGAGTTCTCACTCTGCTGATCTAGATAGGTTGGCATGCATCCCCCTATAATGGCAAGCTGCTCCACTTGTGGCACTCTGGCAGGCACTGTCCATGGCATTCAGACTGAACGCATAGACTAAACTGCATGGCCTCCCATTTCAAGCAGGAAGCAGTGTATACGCCCCGATATCTCATCACCTGCCTTTATTTCGTGTTGTCACAGCTATTGGGCCCACCTTGGCCCAGCGCCGACGCAGCCTCCGGCAAATGCAACTCCGAAATTGGGATGTGCACCCGCCACCTGTCTCAGCAGAGCAATTGTCGACAGGTATCGCATACCTGGCCACACTTCTGTCTTGATTGAAGCCAGCGCCCCTGAGCAGCACTGACGGTCACATGGGTCGCTCGTTCCTGTCAACTTCAACGGCGGCAGTAGTAAGAATAGCATTGTGTACAGTATATCATTGCATGGCTCAGTCAAAGTATGGCTTCATACAAATGTAACAGGAGAAATATGGCACATCTGTGGTAACAGGGCTCTGGCATTCCAGTTGAACCAGTGAAATAATTAAATTGATTGATTAATTGATTGACTGATCCTTTATTGGGTTATCACATATACATGTTATGGGAGGCGAAGGGAAAAGCCATTCAAGGATGGCTTGAGGGAGTCCTTCGCCCCCATAGTGGCAAAGACAGCAGCAGAGGCACACACATTTTGTTCACATGGTTGTACACTTTCACAAAACCACCATATTAAACACAACATTGCCATACACTTTGACAAAGCCTTAAAATTAAATACACCACTAGTTACTGCCCTACGTAGGGCATCATGCATTAACATACGTCACTTCGCCCAGCATTGAATGCCAGCACATTTCATATCAACATACGCATAGTAACAGTGGAATTAAAACAATATAATTAAATACAAATCATAAACAGCTCCAGAGGTCAATGTTAGGCTAGAAAGAACATGTATAAGTCAGATAATTTTAGTTTGCAAATATTGATTTGTTTTTCATTATAGTGATTTAATAGACGTGGAAGTTTGCTGTTAAGCATCTGCCGACCATGGCCAGTGCAACAATACGGAACATTTCATATTTATGATGAAAGAACATACATCAAAGATCCCGCTCAAAAGTTAATTCCTCATAAATATCAGCATCAATGGTAGTGATTTAGTGGCACCACTAAATTCTCTTGAAGCATGCAACACAATTAATATGAGCTAATGATATTGAAAGAAGTTTAGATGCTATTAGTGCGAGCATTCAAATACCAAGAACAATTAAGGTGCACATTCCCTATACACAATCATAAATTTTGAACTGTGAAACACACAGTGATGACTAAATTCTAGTCTCACCTAAATACTTCATTGTTGCAAAGGAACATCCAAGAAGACAATGAGCAAGCTCGAACAGAATATAGTAAAAAAAATCTCAAAGTAGTAGTACAAGTCCTAGAATTTAGAGACGAGAAAAAGATGAAACTTAAAAAGATCATACATCAAATAATAACATACAAACAACTAGTCACACGCGCTGGAAAACTTGCTAAGCCACTGGAAAACTTGCTAAGCTGCTAAAGAAAACTAATACTCCAAGTTGTAGATACCTTGTATAGCAGAAGCAACAAGGGCGTTATCAACAATGAACTTGTCTGGCTAGCATTAAGGCACAACACTTCATGCACAGCCTTCGATGAACGGAATAGAGAAGTGCAAAGTTGACAAGGACAGAAAAATAGGCACATACACACATACTTCTTTGCCTTTTTTCTGTCTTTTTAACCCCCTGCTGTACTAGCATCGCTATGTGAACATACCAAATGTGCACTTCTGAGTTTGTGATGCCTTCACGTAAAGAAACACCACATGAACATAGTCTCATTAAAGAGACATAATCTCATTAAAACAATGCCCATTTAACCTTCATTAAGCCAGTCATAGCTAAATTAGAACATGATGAGACCTTATTAAATACTCCTGGAATATCCTTTGAAGAAACTCTGCAGTGCAGTTTATGACAGCACATAGTCACATTTGTCCTCTTTGATGCACAAGGATGCAAACATGCTCGTGCAGCTTATTGCACATATATGTACGGCAGTATCCAATGTGAGCCGGATGTTAGAGCTCAATGTCAAAGGGGCTGAAAAACTGCACTGCATGGTGGCACAGACATACGAAAAATTTGTTTAATAAATACAAGTAATTGAGACAGCCTTTAGTTCAATACTTCATATGTCGGTGCTGCCATGCAGTCTTGAAGTTCTAAAAGACCATGGGCACCGTGACACATCTCATTTGGAATGCGACTGCACAGTCCCAACTCCAACTGTTTATTCCTCGAGGTGCACCTAGGCTGCTAGTTACTTACCCTGCGTAGTTCCAAGTTCTCATGGTGCCTATTCAGGTTAGTGACCCATCTAACACTGATGTAATTGCAGTGTGCAGTTGCTCAAGTGACTGCTCAGGTGGTCATCCTGCCCAAAGAATGTCAACTAGCGTAGAGAAAAAGTTACTCGACTGTATGTGCGCACAGGTGTGACTTGAAGTTGCTCTTATGCGAAAAGCTCCAAGGGCAGTACTAGTGGCAGCGTAGTAAATTCCTGCCTGTGTGGTTGCACTTGTGTATGATGAGAGCACGCAGCCTGGTGGTTGCATAGTTGCAACGATTTTTACAACTGCACTTCTGCTGCAACTACTGCTTCTTGACTGTTGCTGGGCAGCGATGACGTCTTCCTGTGACAAGAGTTAAAAGAAACATAACCAGATCAGCCACCTGCTCACTACATTGTTTACAATCGAGGTGTTCAAAAACTGCAATTTTCAGATCCACTCAAACATAAATATTATATAGAAATGACTTCCAAACATTAATCATATAGCAAATATTTCCAATTCTAAACACAGTGAAATATAAAGATCTTGGTGGAATCTGTTAAGTGACAAAAGGCTCAGTTATTTTATTTGATCAGTATAATGCCATTGTCAACTGGATTCCATCTGAACTGAAGCTTGTAAGCTAGAAACGAAGGAAAGCTGGTCGTATATAAAGCACCACGTCAATGATGGTAATTAAAGAAACAGCACATGTCCAAATGCCTGTGGTACAGAGTAGTTCTTGCTGAAGGAGCCATGTGCAATATACTAATATGCCACCTTAGTATATTGAATCGTGCTTAAGTTCAAAGGAACTTAAACATAGCAAAACATGCAAAATGATAAGTCACTGAGATAGCAAATTTGTAGGCTGTCTAAGGTGCGACATGCTTATTTATTGAATGTTTACTATTGCACGTAAGTTAGCCCTTTCATGCATTCACACAAGAGCTGTGTCAGCAAAACAACCCCAGGTATTTTGCAGCACTCAGTAGTCTCCACTTACATCAGCATTTCTTGTGAACTGAAAAAACTAGTTTGTCCCTTACAGTACTCAAAGAGATTGAATATTTTACAATACTGAATAGGAAGGACTATTCGAATGGCATTAAAAATTTTGTATGTTATCACACCCTTATGGACCACATTATAAGAGTTCACATTATAATAACGTCAGCCCATTATTCATTTATGAAAAATAGGGGAAATTTACAGTGGCATGGCCAAGGAAAGGTTGTTTGCTAGAAGCGTGCATAGTTACAGGAAATCATCAATGTATTTTTCTTCAGTAGCATCACCTAAATAGAGACCATGACAGCAATATTTAGATCTCTCTCCGCAGAGTCAACTTCTGGTACACTACTGTTAGTCATTGAATTTGCTTTCCTTTGATAACTGTTATGAGTGATCTAGGCATGAGTTTTATTGCCTTTAGATTATTTCAATCTTTGTAAATAAACATTCCTTTACTTTTCATACCACAGCCTGTTGAACATTTTTCTTGCAGGGGGATGCAGGTTTGAAAGGTCAACATTTGAACCTACATGCCAATTTTAACAGAATTCAGCAGGAGGCTTTGTCTTCTTGTCGGTAGAACATGTACTAAATTTGATGACCTTAGTAAAAATAGAAAAAAAGTTATGCATTTCCCACTGAGCAAATTGAGCCATTGACCTGCTGCTCGGACCAGCCTCAGCAAAGACATTGGAATTCTTGGTCAATTTAGATAGCTGGCGGCATGCTCGCCTTTCCTGCGAGCACTGGAGCAACACCATAAAAATGGCTCGACTATTTATCTGACATTTATCCATTTAAAAGGTGTGTAAACAATTTTCTGTATATGCAAAGATGGACAATGACCCATATCTATTGTTGCTCCCTAACCCGTCGTAGTGGCGTAGTAGCTTTGGTGTTGCACTGTTGCAATTTCACAACATTCCAAGAGTGTATGTTGCGTGACCAGATTGTGAGTGCAATCAAAAATGTGCCCATGCAAGCTCCTACAGATTTGAACTTCGAATCGGTGAAGGTCACTGCTGAGGGCCTACCTAATGAAGCTCCAGAGCAAGAAAACCCTGTGGCCTCGAGGCAAAATGACAGCGGCTGCTGTTTTAGTTGCGGGGGAGGCCATATTGCACGTTACTTATATCTGCCTTTAATAACATTGCATCAACCGTGTCATGGCGAACGTGTTTGACCTCTAAGTTCGTTTCAAAACACCTCCGTAAAGCGCGTGCTTCTGGTGCGTTTTGTACAATGTATGCAGAATGCACCTAGTTGTTAGTCAAGCACCTGCCCACTCACCTCTTTTGTCCTGTTATGTTTTCGTCCTCAGCTTTTAACTGAGACCATGTACCAAATAGCATAGCCGCGGTTTTGTTATATTACATGTTCTCTTAAAAAAAGCTGCGTGCCTCCTTTCAAAATGAACACACTACATGGATCGCTAACAGTATTGACACGTGTACTTTTTTATCTTTTTCAGTTGATCGCATTTCACTGTCTAACAAATGTTATCTCTCAGCATGGGACGCGCCCGCATGTATCGAAAGTTTCTCAAATGTTATGTTTCTACCTGTTTACTGTTGTCGTCGAAGCATGTGTTATCTGGATTGCATGTGTGGTGCGAACTGTGCAGAATTTCCTGGAAGATATGTGAGCACCGGTGATTACTCTGGAACCTTCGATGACTCATGTATAAAAGCATATGCACTTGACAGGCATGTAATATTTTCACCGATCGCCGAATGTGTTCGCAGCTACCGCCGTTCTTCGAGTGTACCCTGTTTTTGAGGGCACAGGTTCACCCAATAAAACACTAATTTCATCATTCCCAGTTTTGCTGCTTTCATCACCGTTACTACTTCGCGACATCTGGTGGAGGTACTGGCTATCAATCCCAGTACCTCTCGCAGAACAGAAAGGAAAGGACAGACACCGACACAGAAATCCACACTAATGCCAGTAGCCTAGGGCTCGGTGCCATCCTAGTCCAGAGGAAAGATGGATTTGAATGAGTGATAGCTTACGCTAGCCGGTCGTTGTCAAAAGCGGAAGGCAATCATTCTACGACCGAAAAGGAATGCCTTGCCATCATTTGGGCTACAGCAAAATTCCACCCTTATTTATATGGCAGGCTGTTAAAAACCGTCAGCGACCATCACGTGTTGTGTTGGCTAGCTGTCTTAAAGGACCCTTCAGGGCGCCTGGGGTGGTGGCGCCTCAGACTGCAAGAATATGACATCACTGTAATCTACAAGTCCGGAAGAGAACACTGATGCCAACTGCCTATCACATGCCCCCATTGACCTGCCGCTGCAAGACTAGGATGACAATGCCTTTGTTGGAATAATAAGCATGGAAGGCTTTGCTGAACAGCAACAAGCAGACCCGGATCTAAAAAAAGCCTCATCAAGTATTTGGAAGGGAACACCAACGTTGTCCCTAGACCATCTAAACATTGTTTTTGCTTCAAAACAACCTACTCGTAAAGAAGAACTCGCCAGTCTGTGCCAACTACCTCCTTGTTGCAGAACTGATAGTTGGGCGAGTTGGTAACTATTCATGGTGAAATTTGTAGCACGCACAATAGACAAGGACGCAAAGAAGGTGGACGCACAAGCACTTTCCAGTAGATGCCTCTTCCTCAAATGGTACAAAATAGTGGACAGGGCAACGGAGTTCCTCTCGAACATGGTGAGACTTCTCCGGTGCACTGTCAAGAAGGCACCTCCTACAAAAGGAAGAGTGGTATGGCTTGCGGAATGTTTTATTCCAGAAGTAGACAACAAGATTCTGCAGCTTGGGCCAAAGTTCATAGTAGAAACGACGCTTTGCCCACCCACAAAGCTGGCAGCATCGAGAGCAGTCTCCCGACTGGTTCCTGAGGAAGAATGTGCAAGTGTGAATCCCAACTGGCTCAACCTAGTAGCAGGGCACTTGGCTTCTAGAGGGTTGCATGTTCTTACGGCCAATAAAGAAGGGTGTTTTGTTCTCCTACCTGATAGCATGTTTGGTCAAAAAGTCTGTGAAGCTATCAATAACAATTTCGAGAATATAGATGTTAAGCCCGCTAAAGGAAAACAGCACGCTAGTGGATTACTTCGGTCGCTCAATTTAGAAAGCCTATGCGCCTCAGTAAAGAAGGCAAAGGGCCTACATCTTGAAGTGTTTTTTTCATGCAAGACGCACAAACCTGGGGAGCCATTCAGAGGCATTGTCACTGAAAGAAACACGTGGCAGCAGCAGGTAGCATCTTTTATCAGAAAACCGCCTTCCATGTTAAGAATCTCCGACCCGTAAGCAATCTGTAATTCTGAGGCGGTTGTTCAATATTTGAGGGAAGATAGAACAAAGGGATGTGGCGCCTTCAGCATTGACATACAAAAATTTTACTCAATTCCACACGCAGTTGAGAAAAAGTGTAAAAATGTGTATTTGCAAACATAACGACAAAGTTAAATTTAGAAATGATAGCGGAATACCTGTGTAAATTTTTATGGTAGTACTATTCCTTTACCTTAATTCTACTTTTGTCGGTTGGAATGGACGCAATGTATGTGCAAAAATCAGGCATATGCATAGGCTCGAAGGTACCGCCTATACCAAGAAACATTTTTTTCAGCTCATGTGGACAGAAATATTCACAGTGCATTAGAAAGCTTGGCAAAAATTTACCGATTTGTTGACGATATTTTAGTTACTTTCGATGGGGCAAGATCACATAGTGGTAAATGTACTACAAGTGTTTTGCGATTGTGGCCTAGGCCTCAAGCTTACACATGAGATAGCCAAAGAAACAAACTACAGTTTCTAGATTTGTCTTTGCGATTGCAAATGTACTAGAAGCAAGCGTCCAACTACTTGCTGCCTGGCACCCCAATGTCCAGCAGTGAATTCCTGTGGCGACCACATTTTGCTACATTTCAGCACTGCTGTTTCGTGGGAAGCAGACAACACTGAATATGGTTTGGCACCAAGGAAATGAGATGTCTCTTTTCAGTACATGAATGTCATGCAAAAGGACAAGGAATTACTTCACTTATATTCTGAATAGTTCTAACTTTGTTCAAGACCGCTATTGGTGCAATATCGCAAGCAGGTATTATGTTTTAAAACTTAAATGACACACTGTATAAAGTTAGAAATTCAGCTTAGTGTAGCACAAGAAAACTGAGCAGCTCCAAAAACTAAGGAGTTCCATGGATCATTTCATAGGTGCAATAGTAACGCACTAATTCTGACACAGCCATATATGATAAGAGCTCTTATCACTGAAATGACAAATAAACAGCCAAACATGAAACAAGGTCAACAGAAGTGAATTTAAAGACATTTCACTTGCTGCTGTTCAGCTTATGATCGACAAGAAGAGATGTAAATACAGCTTCCTTTGTGCACTGCGGTAGATGATAAATTGCTGATGAATATTTGCATATAACAAGTGCATTCAATGGCAATGTTAAATTCATCCCCACAGCACCAATGAACTTCTCTTGAAGCACTCAACACAAGAAAATGTAAGTGACACCGAAGAAAGTTGCATGGTATTATTACAAGCATTATATTATCAACAAGAATTAACAATGCACATTCACAAGACAGTCACATAAGTAGTACACTGAAAATGACTTATCAAAGTGAATTCTTAATGACCAGTTAGTTACAGACTTCTTTTGGAGCATTCAACACAATAAAATTATTGACAATGAGGGTAGATTACACGGTATTATTGCAAGCATTAAAAGCGGATGGATAAAGCATGTTAAATAGAAATACATTTTACGGTGTATACAATACGGTGGTCTATACATTTCATGTCGCATAGACCACCGCCAAAAGGTAAACATTCCGCACTGCAACACCGTCGGCTTTTCATATTCATTTCTTCCCCAAACGAGCAAAGATTGGAATAACTTACCCGCATTACTTACGAGCATAATTGACACCAATAACTTTAAAAGCACACTTCAAAGCTTCATGTTATAAATTAATGTTGCGTTTGCTTGTTCTGTATAATAACTGCTTCTTATGCCATTATTTTACATTATCGCTTGTATTTTTATATCGTATGTTCTTTCTTTCTTTTTTTTTACGTCATGTATTTTTGCCACGCTTACAAGTTTCTATTTACCATTCTTATTTTGTATACGATGTTTTTTGCCATTTTTGCCTTCCTTCCTTATTTTGTGATTTGCCTCTGTATTTACTTTGCCCCTCCCCTCTGCAATGTACAACCGTACCTTGAGGGTATGATAAATAAACAAATAAATAAATACTAGAAATATTAGAATATTTTTGTCATACTCTTTTTCTTGAAGGAGCATTATTAAAACTTCTGTACAGGCACTGAGTGCAACTTTTTCTGGTTGTTCTACATGTACTGCGATTTGTTATGGATCAAAAGAATACCTGTGGCTACAACCATTGTTTAGTCACCATCTGAGTGTGTAAAAAAATTTACACACCAAAAACTCATATTTTAAGCCTTTCTTTATATAAACATCCAGTGGCAACACATTTTACATAGTTCAGTAGATGCCACAGAGATTTAGGAACAATTTGTGGAAAATAATATCTATTATGAAAATTCAGCGGTGGCAGAGAAAACTTTCCTTTTGGAAGCAAAAATAGTGTTTTTGAGAAAAATTGATATGAAGTTTAAGTCTCTTCCAAGTTCGCCTAAAAGGCTGCTGATCCGCAGTCTGCGAGATTATTGCCTTTGTATTGCCTTCTAATACTTTTTATTTCACTCATCCCAATCTTTCTCTTTTTTTTTTTGCTTTCCGCAGAGGTGGTTTAAAAGTCTGCCTTTCTTAAAGGGCCCCCGAAACGGTTCGGACAAATTTTGTAGACGCACATGGTACAGCTAAAGTTAACCATTCGCACCACAATTTGTGTGAAGCATTTCATATTAAGAGAGCTACGGACGATTACAAGTTACCCTCCTCTATAGTCATACATTTTCTCCTCAATTCGTTTGCCGAGTGATCGGGGCTAAGCTCTGCCTTCACTGGCTCTGCGTCCGGATGGCAAGTCGTGTTGTCGACTTCCAGTTATCTAGGAGCGAGCATGTGAACCCTCTTCAAGCTCTCTGCCAGCTGCTTGGCAGCGCCAAACGTGTCTGGTATTCCGGTAACCACAGGCGAGCTGGGCGTTTCTATGGATGGGTGGAGGCATAAACTCAAGCTGATGAAGGAACTTCAGCGTAGACGTATGTGAGTGGCCTGATCGGTCTCCACGGTCCAGCCACCTGTTAGCGCAGAACTCAACCAGCCAAAAAATCGCTAATATTGCTCTAAGCAAGTGTAAAACATTTTAACATTTATAAAAACAATGTGTTAACGATTACACTCCTGGGAAAAATTTACACCAGCAGCAAAGAAGAGTGCATTTTGTTACTGCTACTGTGTGTGGTTGAGCTCTGTGCTACCAGGTGGCTGCACCGTGCAGACCATACGCATTTGCACTTCTGCTCATCCCGTTGAACTGCACGGTCAAACGGCCAGGCCCTGTCACCTTGCTCTTGCGTTTACTCAAATACTCAACTCACAAAACGCTATTGTGGTGGTAACCCTCCGATGTAAAGTGGCGGCCGCAAATGCGCAAATCCTGGCGCCGATCGGGTAGCGACAGTTTGATGCGCTGCAGCCAGTCCGCTCGTCTGCTGCCTCGCAGAGGGACACAATGTCGCAGCTTGATATATTGCCAGTCGCTATGTTTGCAGCCCACAACACAACAATGTCAAATCATGGTGCTCACAAAAAGTCCGAGACCAACTCTGACAGCAGAGCTCTCGTCAGAATGGAGCATGTTATAACACAAGCGAATGACACTTGCTGTGTGCTGGAAGTGCTTAAGTGTAGTGAGAAATTGTTCTTGTGCTTTCTCTTTCTGTTACTTTCTTTTTATAGAAACAAATTAACTAACATTCGAAGTATTACGAAAAGCATTTGTTCACCATAAAGTTGGAAAAATGATTGATGACTCGCCCTGGGCAGCCAATCGGATAGCTCGCCCTACTAACGTCATTGGGGCAAATGACGTCAAATGGGCAGGGGTGGCTTAAAATTTAGCTGAGCAGTGTGCTGCAATTGGCAGTGATGTACATTTTAAAAACCTTATAATAAATTACACGCTTTATGCGGAGCACTTAGATGCGTCAATGATCAGAAGGACCTACTCTAACGACTCAGTATGTTTGTACAAGTTTGTCAATCATTTCAGAGTCCCCTTAAGAGGAAGTTTACCTCGGAGGCTCTAATTACATGGCAAAGCAGGAATCTGTTTTCTCCGCAACCACTGCTCCAAATTTGATGAGGTTTGTTGAATTCAAAACAAAACGTTAAAAGCTAGTGACTGCTGGATGCCAATTTTTATTTGGGTCGTCCATCTTTCTGTAACAGTTGTCGGGAACTGAAAATTTTCAGAAAACGAAGCTAGCAAACTTACAACTGTAACTCAGCAATGCAAAATGGTATCACAGTTCTGTCAATTGCGACTAACAGGACATCTACAGTGGATAAAACATGTATTATGCATGGCTCTTAAATACACTGCTAATATTTGAGTGAAACTTTTGCAATACCCCTGTAAACATTGTAACAAATTCACTAATGAGATTAATATATCAAATTTGTTTCCCTTGGACGTTCTAACGGATGATGTTTACAGAACTGCGATACCTGTTCTTGGAGCAGAGTTACGGATTTGTAAACTTCGTGCTTCTATTTTTCAAGCATCCCGATGTTCGGCAATATTTGTAGAATAATTCAGGCACTAAATCAAAGTGCCGCTTCCAACAGTCACTGGGATTTTACTTCCTCTTTCAAATGCAACCCATTTCATTAAAATCAGCCAAGGGATTATTTAGAAAAGCATTTGATTTTTTCGCGTATCTGGGTAAGCGGCATCGGAGTTGGCGCCGAGCTGAAGTTTCCTCTTAATATCCCGGCGTGGTCCATGCTGCTCAGCACAGCATCGCAAAACACGCCTGGTGTAACACCGGGGATCTCAAGGACTTTCATTCTGGCATTGTTTCCACCAGTGCAGTAACTAAATGCATTATAAATGGAAGCTTTCACTACGCAAAAACAGACGCGGTTTTGGGGCACCTAAACCAAGCCGAATGGTCCGCTCCTGGCACTTTTTGCAAGTCGCCACACGCATGAGGAACTCGTTCAACATACTAATGTCTATTGAGCAGACTATCCTGCACCCGCAATATCAAACGGGGGATCACGCGCAGCGCCTCCGAACTTTACAGCACTTGCACTCACCAGCGAGCGCTCGACACGTTGACGCTGCATTTACAGGTACTGGTTCCTGCAGGATTGGCGCTTCTTGCACGGTTTCGCTGAAACGTGGGGTATTGCTACTTTAGCAGTACGTTTATGAAACAAACTACTGCTGGTAGTTCTACAGAAACTGCGGAAATGTGCCACACACAAGCGAAACCGAACATAGGCCACACGACGAACCGACCACACGAACGCGGATGTACACAAATGTTCGCGCGTGCTCTATCGCGCATATTTTGACTCCTTTGGGGTGTATTCTGCACTAATGAAAACATTGAAGTAACCACATACATTATGTTTCTAAATTATTGTACAAGTAAAGACGTTTGTACATTTATATAAGAAGAATAATAAAGCAAACACCACAGCGAATAGCCCGAACTCATGTGAGTACGCGGGCTCATGGGGGAGGTGAGTGTTTGGCGCGATGTTTAAATACCTTCTGGTACGCATCTGAGGGCCACATTGTGCAAACATTTGCGAAGTTTATAATATACATATCCTGGCATTAAAGAGTGATGCTATGCACACTACAGAGTGCACCCCTGCCGAAAATTGTTGGGAAGGATGGATGGATGCTATGAGCGTTCCTTTTGGAACAAGGGGGCTGGGTTGCGCCACCAAGCTCTAGTTGATATATTGCCCAATGTCCTTTCTATGGTAAAAAAAAAAGAAAAAAAGGAAAAAGGGGACAAAATCCCCGAAGAATTCCCATCACCAAACTTTCCGAACCCGCATCGGGAAGTTTGTTTTTGTACGCTTCCATTGTTTGTCGTTTCCATAATTTTCTTCCACCAATCTTCCAATCGCCTCTTACTAATCTCTATTGCGGTCATGTTTACTTTCCCCCTGCGCTCGCTGAACCCAAGGGATCAAAGGAGGCCACAGTAGCCTAAATCGACCACTGGGCAGACATTTTCACAATAAAACATGCTCCATCGTTTCCCTAGCTTTACCGCAGCAAGCACATGCCTCTTGTTCCTTCTTATATCTCTCTTTATAGGTGCGTGTTCTTAGGCGTCCTGCCACGCTTCGAAAAGTAATGAGCTTCCCTTTGAATTATCATACATTGTTTCTTTCCCGATTTCGTTTTTTCCTCTTAAATAGTTACTCATGGCAGGTTTCTTTTCCACTGCCGCCACCCATGAGATTATTTCAGCCACTATGACTTTCCGCTTGACGCTCTTTGTTGCCGTATTGCTCACCCTACAGGCCGCATACTTGCTGGTAAGCTTCATATTTCTTTTCCGCCACTGTGAATCAATGTTCTTCCTGTACAAATATCTTAACACTCTCCCAGCCCATTTCATGTCTTCCATATTCCTCAGTCGTTCTTCATAATCAATCTTACTTTGAGGTTCCCTCCCTTCAAAACTCGTCCAGCCAATATCACTCTGCCTAGCTTAATTTGTAGTCTTCCCGTGAGCGCCCAATGCGAGCCGTCCCACTGACCATTGGTTGCCACGGAGTCCTGATTGTACCCCTGACTTCAAGCCAACAACGGCATTTCTAAAAGTAAGTTCTGGAACCATTACACCTTTCGACATACCGCGGAGCACCTCTTAACTATTGTGTCCCCATAGCGCGCTCTCTGTGCTTCATTATGGCTGCATTTCTGTTCCCCTTTACTGTTATTCTTTTTCCCTGTGTTTCCATATATCTATTGCCTTCGCTTATCCATATACCAAGGCATTTATATTCTCTTACCCGAAGTATTTCCTGACCGTGTATTGACATTGCCTGTCCCCTGTTTTCATTGAATAACATAACACCTGATTATTTAACGCTAAATTTCATACCTAAATTCTCGCCTTCCTGTTCACAGATATTTGTCCAGAGGTTGCATGCGCTACGCTTTACCTGTGCGTCTTAATTTGCACCCAGCCATTTCCGGCAGGGACGCACTTCGTAGTGCGCATATCTTCATCCTTAAAATAAACCAACAGCATCTTACAGCCAAGCCGTTTATGGCTATATGGTTCCGCGGATTTTTCGTGCCCGTCAACAAATCTGCGTGTGCAAAATGTCAGCTCCCGAATTCGATGCAAAATCGCTTCATTCTATTCAAAACCTCATACTTCTCATCACTTGGATGTGCATTTTCAGTAGATTAGTTATCTATACGCACCATTTTCAAGATCAGTAGACTATTAGTAGATTATTTTTTTTTTACTTGCTTACGGAGGTGTGAGCCATTCATTGTCTTACGTGACGGACCAATTTCTCGTTGGGTAGGCAGAACATGAAAGCAGCACGCAGAATTGCCTTTACTGGCCACTCGAGGCACGTTGCATGTATTCGCGGGCTTCTTTCACGCTCGGAAAAAACTTGTGTGTAGCAGGTATTGAGGCACAGAAAGCTGTATCGAGAGTTTTTCATGTGGCTCTACAATTTTCTCATTGATACTTTTCATCCATGTATAATATTTGAGAAGTTGACTAAATAATTAAGACTAATTATTTAATTAGGCGGAATGGAAAATATTTAAAAAAATTATGGGGTTTTACGTGGCAAAATCACTTTCTGCTTATGAAGCACGCCGTAGTGGAGGACTCCGGAAATTTTGACCACCTGGGGTTCTTTACCGCGTATCTAAATCTAAGTACACGGGCGTTTTCGCATTTCGCCCCCATCGAAATGCGGCCGCCGTGGCCGGGATTTGATCCCGCGACCTCGTGCTCAGCAGCCCAACACCATAGCCACTGAGCAACCACGGCGGGTAAAAAATAGTAGTTTGACTATATCCAAGCGACGGCAAACAACGTTATCATTGTTCTGTCCAGCTACGTGGCATTTGCACATTTTCAAACTCTGGCTAAAGTTTGCTGCGATCCCCTGTATTGGCTGGCTCGGACAACCTGCCTCGTGCGGCATGTAGCAAACGGAGCGAAGTGTGACGCGACTGCCTCGCTAATCTGGAGGTTGCGAGAACCAGCGCGCTCGTGACGCGTGGGCACGATTCACAGCAGCTGCCGCAGACAGACCTCCCAGACGATGCGCGCTAATCTGGCGCCATCTTGTAGCCACCGTCGACGCACTACGCTGTTCTTACGCGTTCGTCATACGATCCACCTCTGCTTTCCGCCTCATGGTTCCGGTGCACGCCTTTTCGCGTCTTTCACCCCCGCTGCGCTCCGCGTTCGCTCTTTCATCCTGTGCTCGTTCGCTCGATTACACCGACGCTAGCCGCAGGAACGGTCACCTAAAACCTGTTTCACATGCTGCGACTGTAGCGACGAAAATCGGCCCAATCGCACGGGTCGCAATGCGATTTGTCAGGGCCCATTTCACATTATTGCGATGTCAACAATGCGACTGGTGCAATGCCCTGGGTTGCTTGCTGCTAGGTTTTCTGGCACACGCCTCATAATTATTTTATTGTAATGAAGAACGCGTGTGCATTATAACATTATTGACCCATCTTTATTGATAGCACATAATAGGGTCTTTTTCAATTTAAGAACGCATTGAAATTTCAAAAAATTTGGTTTTCGGCTATCTCTTGTTGCCCTAACACCCATCACACTTATTTTCTGATACACATTCCTGGGGCTTGTTGCTGGTTGCTCAGCTGGAGCAATGCTGATAGTGGTAACCCCAGGATACAAGGACGTCTCGGACCTCGCTCCTGCTCAGGGAGGACCGGTTGGCACTGAGTCCGCACCATTGGGGCCTGAGGGGATTTCAGCGGCGTCCGATGCGTCCGATCTCATCGGCTGATAACCACCATCTATCATCTCTCCATGCTCGCCTTGCTAGCGCTCATTTTTGTGTACATGCGCCTTACGAGGGGTCTAATTACTGTGCACCACACGCTACGAGCATCACGAGGTCACCACTCCTTTTAACACGTCACGCGCTAACTTGGCCAAATCCTGATAGACCCCGTCACCCCACTTCATTTGTCGTCCTTCTGCTCTTTTAAAGGGACACTAAAGGTTACTATTAAGTCAACGTGGACTGTTGAAATACCATCACAGAAACCTCGAAACGCTTGTTTCGTGCCAAGGAGAGACTTATTTTAAGAGAAAATGCGTTCTGAAGCGTCCGCGTACCGCTAGCGCAGTTCAAATCGCCCGCCCTCCGATCGAGGAGTACTGACATCATGGTCTCATAGTGACGTTGCGCCAGCGGTGAGTAGAACGGCGTCCGCAGACGGCGCTATGGCTTTTCTGCGCAAAACGCAAACGCGCGGCCAGAAACAGAGCCAAGACAGAGCCGACAGCAGAGCGAAAGCGGGAGTATGGTGGCTAGCGGAAGGAGAAACGAATTACGTCCCACATTACGTCCCACGGCACACGGAGAGTCCGTTTTCGTTAAACTATAGGCTGCGGCGAGCTCGCAGCGTGGTCGGCGTGATCTATGAGAAGTGACGAGCCTTTTCGCACTCGCAACAGGGCATAAAAAAGTGCGAATCGACGCAAAACTCTGCCTAGAAACGTGCTTCGCCACAGCCAAGGCTCAATACGACCCAAGCTGGCGCGACCCAGATGTCGTTTCCCGCACCGCCACCAGGCGCCGCTACTATACCTCAAACTCCAGCGCAAGACGCCCATAAGCTGGTACTTTATTCTATGGCGCAAACTTCGACGCTCGTCGCAATGGACCCTGACACCGACAGATTGGCTCGCGATGGTGGGCTCAACTTCAGCGATTTGAGCACCGACGAGCGCGACCTGCTGCTGAGGGCTCGCACTGCCGGCGTCGTTGCGTACTACGACGGCGGCCTCGACACCGGCTCTCCGGAGCGGGAAAGCAACGAGGGCTTCCCACGGCATCACATGGACGTGGCATTCTCGCTGCTTGTTCCAAATGAAAGTGTCGCGAGCCAGCAGAACCCTCACAGCACGACGCGATAACGAAAGTACTGAAACTCCAAAGCGTGCGCGGCGCAGAGTCGAGCGCGCAGAGTCGAGCGAAAACGAAACCTTTCGAACACCCATATTACTGAAGGGTAACGTCAAAATGTTATTTTTTCTTAGAGTCGAATAGACGTAGACAAGTAGCATTTTTTTCCGTCTTATAATCGAATGAAATGATATTTTTAATACGAGTAGTTGAGTATTAGTAACACAAATTATGAGGAGTCCTTTCGTCATCGGGCTAGTACCAGAATGTCGCTGGGGGGTCTCAAATCGTGTCATGCATTTACCTCAATTTCTCGGTTACTAAAGCTCTGTTCGCGATTAAATTGACGCCTTAGACGTTCTAGAACATTGCTCTGCCACTTTAACTTGAGTTTCTGGTAACCTTTAGTGTCCCTTTAAGATTGCCGTGTTTTGCGCTGGGCTCCACCGAAAGCTTGTCCCATATACGTACGACACGCCATCATCATCGTGCAAATCCGGTAGATGGCGATACTTCGCTGTTTTCTTCCTGCCTAATGGCTATGCTTGCAAGCTAGGAAAAGGAGAAAGGCTTCCTTATTAAAGGAACGGTGCCCTTGAGGTCGTCTATTTGTTGTAATTAGGATATTTAGGTATATTTTTTTTTTGTCTCTCAGTAATCCCATAGAAAAAAAATACCCGGCAGCCTGGGTAATAAAGATGGTACTGTAACCACCCGGCAGTGTCATGCAGCCTCCATCGGCGCCTACGGGCGGCAACGTTTCTGGCGTTCTTTTGGGGGTGATTCCCCGACAAACGTCACCACTCGGTGGCACCACGGCGGCTCACCCAGCAAGACCCGTAGCTGGGTCCACTTCCCAGAAGCGCTGGGATGTTAACAGGATGGAAGCATTAACCGATCAGCAGTCGAGATAACAGAGATGTTTGGAGTATCGGTGAAAAAAAAAAAAAAAGAAGGGAGGAGATTTATAGGACCGATACCAGTGCTGGCATAGGTAGGGTACAAAGCAGATATAGAAGATCTGAGAAAGAGAAAGAAAATCAAGGAGATGTAGGCAAAATACTAGTCTAAGAAACATGTATAGCATACCTGGTTAGCACAAGCAGGCTAGGTGAATATTTGACACCGCGCAGTATCTAAGGGGTGAAAATCAATAATCAGCATGGCCTGTTTAGCGCATTTGCTCACCTTCAAACACCTGAGCCACTCTAACGTAAAACTATTTTCACTCGATTTCTGCAATGAACATTTCTTGACAAGAGTTCCATGACGAAAAAATTTTCGGGCTACCCCCGCTTCACTTGTCTGTCATGCGGTGTCACTAATACCGCGAGAACTTCCCATCTGATATGACGTGCGCACAGTGATAATAATGCGTGATTAGAGCGAACAAAAAAAAAGAACTAATAATTTCTGATTCCACACTTTTTTTCTCCATTAGCACACGGCTATTGGTCAAAGGCTTCGGGCTGCGCCCACTTCTTTCTTTCAAGCGACTTCACAAAACCACGAAAACTGCCCAAGCGACACGTACGCATTAATAATGCATTAATATGATTAACAAAACTGAACTTCTTTTCCGAATAATCTGAGGCTGCCCCGTTCCGAAAGTAATATAAGACATCTGCCTACCGACCACTGTGACACTGGTTACTCGGAGCTGCCGGGGAGAACGGGTTTGCCTATATTAATAATAATAAAATGTCTATGACGCTGTCCAGCCCTTTCGGTGCGTATACGACATCACTCTACCAACTTTTCTTGGCTGAGGATCCCTTTCAGCGAAATTTGTAACTTTCTGTAGCACGCCTCCACGATCTTCGATCAGCCACCACAAGCTACAGACCTTTTCATCGGGCGAGGAGGAAAGGACGCGCGGCGAGCCTTTCCTCCTCTCTGGCTTGGGCGATCCAGCGCGGCGCTGCTTGAAAGTATTGCCGGTATTGCTGTTGCGTGCTGTGGAACAGTTTCGAGATGTTTTAGATCGTACTCTGTGAAATTTACGCAATGTCCGTTCATATAAGATCGTCAGGGAAGCCTTTCTATGCATTTTACCGATGCATAGTACGCGGAAATATCTCTTGGAGGCGCAAGCATGCGACGTGCATTACCAGCATTACCAGCCGCGGTGTGTGTATGTGTTGCGAACCAGTTTGCTTATATCGGTTTTAATTCAACGATGAAAAAGAAAAACGATGTTTCTGTATTACCAGCATGAAGTGGTAAATCTGCTCACTATTTGATCGCTTGGCGTACGGACTAAAAACATGAAACATAAGAGCGCATGCTCGTGTACGGCCAACCTAAGGCAACCACTGAACATCTAAGCGGCAGGTGCTACCAAATATTTGTGATATTTGCATCCTTCTGACGCATTTCAAGTCTAGTAGGCTTGAAATCACTATGTGTCTGCGCTAGCCTCCTGCATGAGGCCGATGGCACTGCTCAACACAGCGATCACTGCGGTCGGTGAACCAGCATGATACATATATAAGCTATGTGCTCCGGCATTGCCTTTTTGTCTTCTAAAGCAATATGAGAGGGTTCGCATAAAAATAATGCGATGGCTATGTTTGAGGACAGAGTTTCCGTAATACGTGTGAGTGTTTAGTAGAGAACGGAACGAATACAAACGAAAAAAAAAAACATTAGGTTATCATCCTCTTTCTCGAAAAAGAAAGAAAAAACGGGCTAACGCCGCAATACGAGCTCGCACAGACACACCGCACAACGTTAAACGTTGATTCCGTATGCTTGGACCATGCGCTATATAGAACAACATATCTGTAATCCAGAACCTACCAGTGCTTAGGACGCTCGCGCAGTTCCTAAACGGTCGCTTTGCTGGACAAGTATAGTTCACACTGTAAGGTATGCCGTTTTTACTAACCAAAACTATTTTATTCATGGGTGGAAACCTCATCCACCGAACCAAGTAGTAACGCAATGTAATCTGCAGCTAACACTTTGAAAGCGTGTCAAAGTATAACAGCACAGCTCCTATCATAGCAGAACGGTACCCACGCTGTTACGATCGTCGCGTATGTTTCATTGCTCCTAAACCGCAGCTTAGAACTAGAGGATAATACTGCAATAAGGTCACATTAGCGAATGGAACATTCAGAAATGCAGAAGTGATCTCCGAGGCTGATTGTATAGGCTCAAACATTCGCGCACACATCGCGCTGCGTGCTCCGTCCGCCTCAACGCCAGTAGAAACTTCGGCCATACCGACTTAAACCATTTGAGCATGTCTCACAGAACTGTTTACCACGTAGAAGACGCACGCCATACTAAATGAACTGCACGAGCACGAAAAGAAACGCCAGAAACTACCGCTGAGCGTATACCTGCCATGCAAAACGGAGAAGAAGAGGGCCAATCCTAGATGCCGACACAGTGAAACCATGGTGCACCCTGGTCGCCCAGTTATCTACTTTCCCTGCGCTAGCTCGGCCGCACCGAAACCCCCTCCATTTTTGCCTGCTCCTCGCCTCTTTCAGCAAATTAGGGGGAAAACACTTGTAAATGCAGTTAATGAGAGCAAACAAAAACACAATGAAAGCAAAAAATAGCCGCTTTGAGAGCAAACAAAAGTGACCTCCTTGTATATCTTGTGCTCGGCGCTTGCCGACGACTTCGGGGTCGGTCGACTCGTGCTCGGCCTGCCGCCGCTTGCGCTGCTGCTCCGTCCTCTCTCGGCACTCGGCCACGATCGTCAGACGAGCCCGGTATATCCATAGCGCACACAGAGCCCGTAGCAAATGCCAGAAAGGCAAATGCCAGAGGAGGTGAACCCAGCGTGCCTCCGCGTGCTCTCCTTCTCAACGCTCCACTTCCTCCCTCCCTCCCTCCCTCCCTCCCTCCCTCCCTGGCGCTCTCTACACCCATATACAGGCGCACTGCTTCGGCGCTCGCTTCCCTCTCACAGCTAAGCGGCCTCCGAATTAAGCGCCCAACAGCCAATTCCTATGGTACCAGATTTAAATGCGGAAGCATTTCTATGCCTACCCAACGAGAAACCTGTCCATCACGTAAGACGAATTCAATAACTCATACCCCCCACAAGCAGGCAAATTAATTTAAATCAACCATATAACACACAGAACAACACATGTTTGAATAAAGAACAAGCACTAAACAAGCATCCGAGCTATCAACGAAGCATTTCCTAATGTATAAGGGTCGAGTCACGTTCGATAAGGTTGATAATGACATCGGGCCTCATGGGTATGAGCGAGTGTCGCGCCACAGTAGTTCGCGTCGCCGCGGCGCTGTCACCTTTACCGTAATGGCGCCAAGACGACCGCAGCCGCTTACAGAAACTTATATCCATAGGCTAGGCCAAATCAGCCACTTTGACAAGATTTTTCGCACTAGGTCTTTCTGGAGTTATGGCGAGTCAGGCAGCCGGAGTACGGCAATCGTTTTGATGCCGAATTTCGACGGCCTTGTTCTTTGTCATGCCAGGGATGCCGAGGGCCGTATCTTGTCGGTGGATCTTGATTGTGGCATTCGAATTGTAAATGTTTATGCTCCAAACCAGTCTAGAGATCAGAGAGAGTTCTTCGCTGCATTAGAACCTTACTTGGTAGGTCCCTCTCGGCTAATCCTTGTAGGCGATTTCAACTGTGTGGTAGAACAGGTTGATCGCGTTTCCTGAAGAGGGACTCCAAAAGTTAAAGATAAGCGTGGAAATGCTGTACTGCGAGAGCTCGTCGATGGGCTGGGACTGGTCGATGCTTGGCGCGTGCTTCGTCCTGGACAGTTAGGAATGACTTGGACAGGAAGGGGCTTGCAGAGCCGCATAGATCGTTTTTACATCTACTCGTCAGTTGTTCCCAGTATGCAATCTTCTTGGTTGATTCCTTCTGCTCTCAGCGACCACAACTTCCTAATTCTGCGGTTCTCCGATTCTAGCATAGTATCGCAAGGGAAGAGACCGTGGTGCCTAAATACACGTCTCCTAAAAGACAGGCAGGCAACCGCAGAGGTATCATCCATTCTCTTTCGACCACTTCGCAACAAAGCAAATATAAGTGGCACAGAATTGGATGAGGTGAAGGTCAGAGTGCGTGAGTGCTTCAGATCTTGGGGCAAGCGTCGAGCTCGCGAGGAGCGTGAGGAGATTAAAATCGTCTCTGACGCGATCCTCCTGCTCTCGAGGCCACTGTCCGGCGGGCCTGATGTTGCTCCGGCGCTGGCCTCACTCCGAAAGGAACTTCGGATTCTCCTGCAGCGACGCTGGGATGGCTTGAGGGCCACAACCCGAGCAGAGCTGTGGGAAATGGAAGCGTGGTGCAGCAGAAACGTCCTACGTGGGCATCTTTCAAAGAAGAGCACAACTCTCTCTTCCCTAGTAGATCCAAGTGATAGTAGCAAAGTCGATTCACCAGATGGAGTTCTTGCACTGGCGAGGCAGTTTTACATGACCTTGTATGCCTCTCCAGCTGTCTTTCCTTTTGCTTCACCAGCTGAGCCGCCGCAAGTATGTGACTCAGCCATAGATGAGGACGAGCTATTTTCGGTTTTGAAGTCTATGAAGCGTAATCGCACTCCAGGATCCGATGGTCTGCCAGCCGAATTTTATGTTAAATATTGGACACTGTTAGGGAAGCCGTTCACATCACTGGTGAACAGGCTACTCAGTGAAGGGACCTTGTCAGCGTCTCAACGAGAGGGGCTAATCACTCTCCTTGTAAGGATGAGTCGAGGAGCTCCGATCTGAGAGCATGGCGTCCAATCACGCTTCTGAACTGCGATTATAAGTATTCACTTTGCTATGAGGCACTGTGTGCCTCATAGCAAAGTGCCTGTGTATGCTACTCACGCCAGTACTCAACACTGTTTTGGGTCCATACCAAGCATGTAGTGTCCAGGGGCGCTCTACTCAGCTTCACGGTTTAGCAGTAAGGGACCTTCTCCTGTGGGCAAATACTAGGAAACTTCCAGGTATCCTTTGCTCCTTAGATCAGGAGAAGGCTTTCGACATCATTAACCATAGGTACCTTTTCCGTGTTCTGGAAGAGGCTGGTTTTAGTGTGGGTTTTGGACAGATGGTCCAAGCTTTGTATTCTCTACCGACTTCTGCTGTTCTCATACGGGACCGCGTCTCGGAGGCGTTCATTGCGGGACGTGGTGTACGGCAGGGGGACCCTCTCTCACCTGCCCTATATGTACTCGCTTTTGAACCGCTTCTGCAGAGGTTGTCCTCTGACAGAAGAATTGGCAGGTTCCGCCTCCCACCAGGTTCCCCTCCGGTTGCACTCTTTGCCTATGCAGATGACTTGTCCATTGTCGTCCCGGACGAGGCATCAGCTTGCGGCGTCTTGGAGGTCATGGACAGTTACTGCGGGGCGAGCGGTGCAAAGTTGAATAGGTCGAAAAGTGCAGCCATGTACTTGAACTCCACTCAGTCCAGTCCGCAGCCAGTTCATGAAAACGCGGCTGCGCATTCAAAGTTTCCAATTCGAACCAGACAATCTCTCTCCTGAAGACTGGCAACAGGCTAAGGAGAAGCTTGAAACTAGGATTCAGGAATTCAGCGCGTTGTCATGCCCACTGACTGCTCGAGCGACAATCCTTCGCTCACTTCTGTTTTCCTTCCTGACGTATGTGGCTTGTGCGTCTCCTGTTCCAACCCGAACCAAGCGTATCTTGGAGAGGGTCCTCTTTCGCTTCCTCTGGAACGGTACAACTGGTTGTGTAGCCAGGCAGGTGCTCAAGTTGCCCAGGGATAAGGGAGGAGTCGGATTTCCCGACCTGGGCACCATGGCTACTGCACTACACGTCAGGTGGACCCAGGTCGCTCTTAACTCGCATATGCTCCTGACTCGAAGCTTTACTTCATTTTTTCTTAGCACCCGACTCCGATTGTTCTCACAGAGCACATTTTCCCACTGTGTGCCTCGCTCAGGTTCCCCGTCCACCATTTATGCGGCGGCTGCCAACTCTTTGGCAAGCCTCCGCAAGGTTCACCCCGGCATCGACGTAGTTTCAACTCCACTCCAAGAATTAGTCGATATCCTCACCCCAGGTCTCCCCCCGCATTGCCAAATGTATGATTTGTCCATTCACAGGCCAAACTGGAAGCTCGTCACGGCCAGTTTCCTCGACGCTAGGCGAGCTACGTTCATGTACCGCCTGGCGCGAGGGTGCCTGCCGTTGAGCTACAGGCCCTTCACAGCCATCCCGGCTCGTGGAGTGTGGCCCTTCTGTGGCGCTCGTGAGGACTGGGTTCATATCTTTACGCAGTGTGTGCTTCCTGCAGCTGTTCTCCGAAGAATTGCTAGCCTCTTTAATCTCCCATGCATTCCCTGTCTGACAGTTCAATTTTTGCACCCCTTGCCTAATCAGGCGATCAACCAGTTTGTGCTTCTTCTCGCCGAGTGCTCATACCAAGTTTGGCGGGCACACTGCGATGCAATTTGCGGGGGACGGGCGCCAGCCCTTCACGAAGTGCTTGCGAAAGCACGGAAGGAGGTCTGGTTCCGTCTCACCCTGGAGCGGCACCGCTTGGGGGAGAAGAAGTTTCTCGAAGTGTGGGCTCGTCCTGCCACGATTTTCGATGAGTCAGGTGGAAAGCTATCCATTAAGTTATGATGCATGCTCACAAGCTTGCTCGACTCGGCCATGTGTGCCAGTCGATCTACGGGGTTTTGTTTGGCTCAGTGGAACCCAGAGCCGGAACCGGTGGTGGCGCACCCTTGGGTGGTCGCGCTGCCCCGCGGATGGCTTTGGTGCTCTCCAGGGTTGTATGCCTTGACCTCTTTTGCGTCAAGACAGTTCGAGGGTCAGTCAGGCTTGTGTACAGTAAGATCGACATGGCTGTTTGCGTGTTGAGTGCAGTTCCTCAGTTGTGCTGCACCACAACAGCCCCCTTGTCCGGGAAGGACCGTTGACTGGACTTTTCTGGTCTCCTTCGTTGGGGCGCGCGACGTTCGGGTCTCCGCCGTATCTATGGTAGTGGTCGGGTCGCTGGAGGGTTGGAGTTCACGCTGCTCTTTCTCGAGAGCTTTCCGCACCCAAGCTTTGTTCAGTGCCTGCCTAGCACGCCGCGGGCAGTTTGGATCCGCTGTAGGGTGGGTCCCGTCACAGGACCTGCAGTGTGGGTTGCACGGATGTGACGGGGTGGGGTTGTCAGTCCCGCACGTCGCGCAAATGGCCACGTGCGGCGTAGGACAGTAATCAGCTCAATGGCCGAGCTTGTGACATACCTTGCAAACCAGTTGGCGGGGTCGATGGGGGTAGCAGCGGAGTTCTGCACCATAGAAACGCACGCAGCGAGGCACTTTAAGTCCTTCAAATGTTAACAACGCAACGTTGGTTTTACCCATCATTCGTGCTTGAAGTATTTGAGTTCCAGGAGCCACAAGCTCATCCACTAGCTTGGAAGACGGTGTACCGGGCAAAAGGCCAGGAACAATTTCCCTTGCATGAGTTGTCTTGGGCCGCAAAATATGTCGTGATGGGATAGACCCGCTGACCAAGGTTCAGCTCCCTCACCTTGTACCATGCGTCGGCTACGTGTGACTGGGGTGTGCTGATGATTGCCAAATTCTGCTGAGGTCGCAGTCGGAATATGATGTCCTGACGATCTTCGGTGGTCAAGCCGGCTGCACTCCATAGAGCACTGGCGAGTTCTGGGCGCGTCCACTTATCGAGACAAAGTCCTCCGTGAGGCCGCAGAATTATCTTTTCATCGTGCAAAGGAAGTTGAGGCAGGTTCTGATTCCGAATGCGCTTGCGTACGGTAGGCTGGGAGGCGTCCGGAATGCCCAAGATGTTCTCGGAGGGTTGCGTCTGAGCGCGCGTTTGACGGATGCGTCGCTTATGCATGACTGTCTTCCAACAGCCACCTGTGTCGTCGTCAGTTTTGTCGTCGTAAATGTTCGGGGCAGCATCTTCCTGCATCCTTTCCCCGGTCGGAGTGTCCACTTCTCGCTGTTGGGAGGGAAAATTGGCGACGATGGGATCGGCGGCCACTCCCGCGGTATCCACCTCGGGCGTCTTCGTTGTTGTCGAGGAACGCGCGGCGGCGTTCTCCATCGCTGATTGCGTCTTCTGCTCGTTGGAAAATGACGTTGCGATAGATAAATGCTCCATCGAAACAGAGCGGTGAATTGGCCGAAGGCCCTTTGCACGCCCGTTTAGAACATGGGCCTCGGAAGAGCTGGTTGCTTGGCGCTCTTGGTTCATGGTGTAGAAAACACGCCAAGGCAGCTATGGCCCTGGCAGGGGCAGCCGCTTTGGAACTGCTTCAGAGCTGTAGAGGCGCGGGGAGCGGCAACAAAGTCCCGGGAAGAAAAGGCGGTGGGTGGGAAACGGCGAGAAAAGCGCTTCCCATATGACTCCCGGCGAAAGCGGCCCGGGCAAGGGCGGTCAAGGGCGGTCGGTGAAGGTCGCGTAGTCTCGGTGGTTGCGGAGCGCGCCGACGACACGTCCGTTCACTTCGGCCAACCGATTGGAACTCCAAAAAACGCGAGGATTGGAACTTCTGACTGTGGCAACCGAGCATACAAGCTAGCCCAGCCACATAACCCTACGCTAGAGAACCCTACGTGCTTGAAGAGATGCTTGAATTATCCGAGATATACGGGTTTTGCTGATCGCAAGAGGTGACGCAACATAGCGTTTCTCAACGGTTATAACGTCGTGGTTTCGGGGTGTCTCGTGCGCATGCGGCCAAGAACGCGGCTAGATACAAGATATATTTTTGGTGAACTTGAACAGCACCTAAATTTAGTGTGAAAGAAAAAGGAAAATGAGAGAAGGAAAGACTTTCAGCGCTTACCGGGAATTCATGAGTCGCGTATGGGCGGAGGTACACCAAACAGCTTACGGTCGCGTCTGCCTGCCTCAGGCATCGGAGAAGTTTTTCCGAACGAGACGGCACTGATAATGATGCGCCGCCCAAGGCTGAGATGTAGTGTGGGAGGAGGGTGCATTGGCAGGGACATTCGTTCAAAGGGCAAATCCTCAGTGTGGCTAGACGGGCCGCCAGAACAATATGGTTCTGAGCCGCGCTTAAAATAGGCGACCTTGGAAGTGGCCTTGCTCTATGCTTGGAAAGCACTTATACGATGCCACCTTTAAGCTACAGCTAATGCGTCTGCGTTCAGTTAGACATTGTTTGTACACTTTGCTCGGGAAAGCTCTTGACGTCCCTTTTGCCGCTGCACTTGCAGTAGTTGCAATTTAGCAGTCGCGAATACACGCTCGTGATCTGCGGGAGCCCAAGCGGAAATACGTGGAAACGAATATTGTGCAAATGTAGAAGAAATAAATGTACGTAAACTACGACCGTGTTATACGTAATGGAAATCTGTATGTGAACTTTGCAACTACTGTCGCTACGTCATTTTTTTCTTCTTATTGTTCTTCCTATTCTTATTATTCTTATTGTTTGTGTGATACTATAAACTTTCTCATCACTTTTCTCACTTCCTTTTGCGCGACAATTTCTTTTTTTTGGGGGGGGGATATAGGTTCTCACTAGAAAGTCAGCGCAAGGTATGTCAGTAGAGTCAATCTAAGCCCATTTCGTATATTTCAAATGCCTTGAAACATGCTTGAATTATCCTGGGTTTCCTGATCGGAAGGGGTGGCACAACATAGTGGTTCTCAATGGTTCTAACATCGTGGTTTCGGAGTCTCCCGTATGCATGCGGCCATGAACGGGGCTAGATACAAGATATATTTTCGGCGAATTTTAACAGCACTTGAAAGTAGTGGGAAAAAATAAATAAATAAAAAGCTTTCAGCGCTTACCGGGAATTCACAAGTCGCGAGAATTCCCGATAACAATACTTGTGCAGCCCAAAGAACGTTTAAGACGTATTGCCGTGGCACAAATCGTAGCAGAATAGCGCCGCTATTCACACTACTACCACTTATAGCTCCGATTACCTGGTGATTTGTAACAGTAAGAAATTTAAGGGTAAGCTAAAAAAAGAAAAATATATTTAAGTAGAATAGAAAGGCGGTTCCGTATCACACAATCACAGTGAATATGCATAGAGACACAATACAGGCGGCAACACTAGTAGGTATGACACACAAACATGAAGTATTGGCAACCTGCCTATTAGGTTCAGACAATACAAAACTCAGTGCCCGTGGAAATTCAGGTGATTTAGTGGCAGCAGTATCATATTGAGAAGCGGAGATCAGGCAATGTTTATAGTTGGCTGAACGTTTATATTGCAATAGCACTATCTTGTACCTTAAGATATAGGATACATTCTTTCATGCATCGGAAATGCAGATACTGATACACGTCATGTCAGACGTATCATGATACAGACACAAGATACTCAGAGTATCTAAGATAGTATTTAAGGCACACGTATCTTCGATAATGCCCAGCACAGCCTCCGAACTCTCACACCATCTATGAGGAGGCAAAACAAACCAGTAAGGTATGGGCTGACACATGGCGTAGCAAAAGGAAAGCTAAAAAACCACCCAATACATAGTTTTATGCAATTACCGCTAGGGGGAACTCTGGCGCTGCTGTCTACGGGATCAGCAATTGGGGCGGTTCAGTCAGCATGGGAATTATGGGAAGTACGTGGACTTGCCTAAACTTCGTCGTTTTGACTTTACACGTCTCTTCGAGTTCGTGAATTCGCCATTTTCCACAAAGTACTGCACAATTAATAATTAAACTAACACTATAAAAACCATCCGCCGGCAGGATTCGAACACAGGACTGCTAGCACAGAAGTCCGACACTGAAACCATTTCTCCGGGGACGATTTTTCCCCTTTTATTGCCGGTTTTTCATGCAGAGGAAGCACACAATACCTGCACATACTAAGAAATCATAACATTGATAATGTTATAAAGACACGCCAACAATTTCTTTGCTGGCCTGTTGGGGTTAAAAGCAGTTCAATGACACTAAGTCATTCAGCATGTTAATCCCAACTGGAGGTTCGTCTTGATTCCTGTAGATTTACCTTACATACGTAGCATTTTCTGTGAAATACTCTCTGGCAGGTGGGGCATCAGCGTCTGCATTTCGAACAGCCATTCTTGTTTTCCATATGCTGTGCACGAGCATCAACATAACCATGTCATAAGGCAAGCCTTCCATTTTATCTGGCGGCAAGAAGTGAATTCCAGCAGTGACCGGCGACTCCTAACTTTCGCTTGAGGATGTCCCATAAGAAGTATGCAGCCCAGCAGTCCAGGAATATATGGTCGATCGTTTCTGGTTTGTTACAAATCATGCAGTTTATTTTTCAGTGAACAAGTGTACTCTTCTTCGCGAGCCAAGGCTTGACAGGAAGCGTGCCGCTGTGAAGTTAAAAAGAGAATGTCTTTGTTGATGCTCTCACTGGCATCCTTTTTTACCCTCTTTAGGATGTCTCCTTAGGGCCCGGTAGCATACAAGGTACGATACAGTGGTTCCGGCAACATAACATCTAGAAGGTACTAATGCAATGTCTTGCGCGTTACTGCCCTCAAATATTCTAAAGAAAATCTCGCATAAAAATTATTGAAAAAATAAACAACTTCATGAAGAAAACCCCGCACACGTGGTCGACTCATGGCATGCGCAGAAACGACATATTAGGGTAACACATAGCGCAGTCTTGTTTTAATTATTGTTATAAAAAATAGTTGCATGGATCTCTTACAGAAGTGAATCTACTTACAATCTGCTTTAGCAATAAGTGACATAGGCGTAGTCCGCCACTTTTGACTGAACGGAACAAATTGGTTCGAATTGTCCGTTCCCACGTCGAACCACACACATGCACGGCGAAAATTCTGTGTATACTTTGCACATTTACTCGCGACATGCACAGTACTTGCAAAACGTAAAATAACTTTGCAACAAGGAAAATATTAGATACTATTGTACGAGCAAACACGGACTGGTCGTGTCCCCTGCCCCCTCCCCCCACACACACTTTCGCGTTTGCTCGAGCACGCGCTCAGTTTCTGTTTTCTAGTACTCGCGTGTGTCTCTCTAGTGCGCCAGTGGGACGCCCAAGTATTTTGCGGGTGCAACAGTCCACTGAATATTTTTAATTTCGGGCGATGTTTCCGAGCTTCTGTGTCAAAAACCGAAGCATTTGTTCCAGCTTATTGCACTACCGCTACATGTGTACAAAAGGAGTTCGCGAATTGAACAACTTCATGGACACTTTTCCGGTCAATGCAGAATGTCGCAATGCCGTCAGCATAAGAAAGAATCTTTACTTCGCTTGAAAAATACCTATACTCACGTATATTTTCACTTTTCAGGACATCTAAACAAAATAGCTTTGGATACGGCGCGAATAATAAAGATCAATTCGGACATCCCTGACGCTAGATGATCGGACTTTGATGCTTTCGCTAACACGTTTGTTAATAATGACGTTTGCTGAGCATCCGAAATACACAATATTTACCCCTTGAAGTAACATGCTCCCATCATTCCCGTGGTCAAGAATGGAAAATAAGATTTCGTATTTTACCCGAAATAAAGCCTTGTCAAATCTACATGAAGCATAGCGACACGCTTATCACCATCGTCACAAAATTCAAGCACACTTCGCACCACATCTGTGTTCGTTAATATCGTGAGTTTTTATTATGCTTTTATACCATGGGATCAATGAGGGCCAGCTGGAAAACGAATAACTGTTTGCAGTCTTTTAGCTAAAACCTTCACGAAGACCTCATAATCAACATTTGCAACACTAATTGGCCGATAAGACTGGACTGAGAGAAGTTGAAGAGGGTCACCGAATTTCGGAATTAAGATAATGTGACTCCCGCGGAATGATGTAGGCATGATTTTTTGTTCGTAAGCTTCGATTATGGCACTGTAATGGAAACGCCACTTCACTTTTAAATGCTTTATAAAAAGCAGCACAAACTCCATCAGGTCCGGGGGACTTTCCCGTGTTGAGCGGCTGTATAGCCATCTCTATTTCAGAACTATAGGATTTCAGTCTTTGCTTCTCTGTATCACCCAAAACAGGCATCAGTGAAAAAAAAAACTCAGTACCCTTACACTCTGTGAAAGATGACCAGCGAAGCTGTGTATGTGGGCCCCAACTCCGCGGGTCGGTCCGGTATTGCACCATCTTCGGGATCGGCCAACGTATATGGGGAGTGCTTAACGCCTGCTGCACCTACGCCGCGGGGCGGCTCGGTATTGTACCATCATCATCATCATCATTTATTGTCCCTTAAGTGCCCCTTTCAGGGTATTGCGTAAGGAGGGGGGCAAATGCATCAATAAACGCTGTCGTCATTATTATACAACGGTTAACTTTTTTATTCAATGGTAAACAAAACTTACTGTACATGCTAGAAGACGATGGGTGAGAAAAAATAAATAAGGTACATACCGGCAGCACAAATGGCAGCATAAGCGGCAGTGTTACAGAGCAGTAAAAAAAAAAGGTAGACGGTAGAGTAACAGCGCAGTAGTGGTAAGTTAAGGGTTAAAAAAAAAAACATGACAATAGGTGCCTAAATGTATCTGAATCACTTTCATTTACTATACTGTCGGGTAGCGCGTTCCACAGTTCAATAGCAGTAGGTAAGAAAGACTTGTTGAAGGCATTGGAGGTACCATGCAGATGTTGTAGACTCAGGTTGTCAAATAGACGGCGAGAAGTGCGGTTTGGTGGAAGTAGAATAGTGTTTCCGAGGTGTGAGAAATTATAATACAATTTGTGGAAAAGGGAAAGTTGTGAAATCTTCATACGAAGTGTGAGGCTGAGGGATGTGAGGGAAGTGTTAGATGCTGAGGGATAATTTATTGCCACTTGTATGCCAGTCATAGTTTGGAGCGATAAAACGTATCGCGCGATTCTGCACTGCTTCAAGCGAGTTAATAAGGTGATTCTGATGAGGATTCCAAATTGCTGAGGCATTATCAAGTTTGGTCTAAATGAACGTTTCATAGGCGAGCTTGCGTATGGGAACAGGAGACAGAAAAATCGATCTTTTGAGGAGGTCAAGTGATTTAGAACAGTCGTTTATAAGTTTAGTTATGTGTGCAGACCACGTAAGCTGATTAGTGATAGTAACGCCGAGATAACGGTAACAGTGAACTTGAGTGAGAGCTGTAGATTTAGGAGAGTACATGTGGTTAATGATTTCGCGCTTGCAGGTTACATACATGTAGTTGCATTTGGAAATGTTGAGGAACATGAGCCAAAGAGAGCACCAATTTACTTATTTGCTTAGGTCTTTCCGTATTTGTTGGTCATTATGGGAACATATGCGCAGATACAGGACGCAGTCATCAGCGAATAACCGGATTAATGAAAGAATACTGTTAGGGAATGCTTTTAGGGAGGTCATTTATAAAGATGAGAAACAGAAGAGGCCCAAACACACCGCCATGTGGTACACCTCACAAGACTGGACTAAATGACGATTTGAGGTTATCGATGACAGTGTGCTGTGAGCGGTTTGTGAGAAAACATTCACTCCATGACAATACAAGGGGGTCAAGATTAAGGTAAGCAAGTTTCGTGGTAAGAGGACGATGGGCGATACGATCAAAGGTGCATTTGCAAAGTGAAGATAGATAACATCGCTTTGAAAACGGGAGTCAAGTTGGAGGTGAAGGTCTGTGGTGAATTCGAACAGTTGTGTTTCACATGAGTGGCCTCGTATAAATCATATTGATTGGGAAATAATAAAGAGTGCTTGTCTAAATGAGATGCAATGCTGGAGTGCAATATATGCTCTAAAAGTTTACGAGGTATGGAGGTTAAGGAAATAGGGCGGTATTTACATGGACTGGAATGGCTACCGGATTGGTGTATAGGTAAAACACTGCTAATTTCCCAATCATTCGGAATAGTGGAAGAGGCAATGGAGTGAGTGAAAATCAATTGCAAGAAGCGGCTAGATTTCAAATTGGTGCCCTTTAAGGCTTTAGCCGTTATGCTGTCTGGCCCTGGCACACCGGAAAATTGAAGGTTATCGATTAAATTGGAGATTCCTTGATTAGTTATAATAACAGCCGAACTTTATGAATAGTGAGTAGATGACAACGTAGGAATATTAGCAGCAGTTTAATTAGGAGAAACCCAGCAAAATTAAGAGTTGATGTCATCGGGACGCTCATTCATTGGGACAGGAGACCCATCCGAGTTGGTCAACCGCGATACTATGCAACATCCTTTGAAGCACGCTCATTCACTGTATGATGTACAAAATGAAGAACGCTGTGTTTAAATTTATTAGCAACAAGAAAGCCGCTCTGGAAGCAATTATATACATACACAGCAACATACACCAAAACCTGTAAATGGAGAAAAACACGAACAAAGCAAACAATAAAAGAAACCAGACACCCAACATGCGTTACATGTTACTCAAGCATGCACATTCAACCTCAGTTAGAGATAGACGGTTGACTTCCGCACTCCTGTGCATGCATCTGGATATGTTAAGGCTCAGCTACTCTTTGTGTATCACAACTATCCCCATGTTTGTGAAATCTGGTGCACAACCGCAAGAACGACGATGGTTTGACAGGTGGTTCACCTTTCAATGAGTTCTATAAGGAGGATGCATCAACTCTTTCGGTCAATGTGCACATTAGCACGTGAAAGCAGCAGCTTATAAACAACACAACACCACACAACACAAATTATATATTTGCCACGTGTTATTAAAGCTACATCAATAAAGTGCATCAGAATTGGTGCTAAGGCTGGTGCACAATATATGCATTTACTTTAAACAATCATAAATAAGGCACGAACTTGGATTATGTTTGAATATTCTTGGAACTCCTTTCATAATGCAAAAGCCAAGGCTTTATTTTTGGCGTCACCTACTGCAATTCGTTTCCTTTTTTTCCAAGTAATGCATCGGCAAGGCTCGTGCTATGCGCTTCGACCATGATTCCTCCTAGTTCGTGCCTTTTAAAAGCGCACGGCCGTGACCATAAAACAAGAAAATCGCCATAGTAACGTAGTGGACCTTGTCCACGTTTTCATATACTTTACCGCGATACATTATGTACGCTTGACAGCATAACACGACTGTACTGCGGCAAAACTGATATTATGGAACTGACATGTAACGGACCTTTTGTCATTCTGCTGCTCGCACGAGCATAAGCACGCACAACCACAAAACGCAGGCTTGACTTAGTGGTAGTTGATTTTATATCTCATATTTCGAGACGTTCACGTTGTTTACACGAAAACTGGTGAAGGTTTTCGCGCCTCTAACGGCAGCGTGACTACCTATAATTAAGGCACTGTCATAAGCGGCGACGACATGCACACAAGGTACATCAAAGCTACTGGGCAACGCCATCAATAACTGGCACAGGCGCCACCCAAGAAGTGGCAAACGCTGCGACGACATCCACACAAACCACGTCACCTTCCACAAAGCTATTGGGCAGCACGATTAATCACGGGCACAGGTGAAGTCCGCTAAACACTACATGGGCAGAACTACTACGGCCACACTCGATCACTTCGCGACAAGCTCTCATATTTAACGATATCAAACAGCCACAATCACTTCACCACAATCAAGGGCATAGGCGAAGTCCGCACGGGCAGAACGGAAGCACTGATTCAGACCTGTCGTCGCGTTCATCGCTTTAGCGCTACCTAATCGAAAATAATATACGATGCCAAGTCAAATCATTGTTCACCGTCTATTTGGGTGAACGCAGCTCTTTCTGGCCCTAAGCGCTAAAACGACCCGGGCAAAATAACGCACTCGTTGCCAAGAAGGTAGAGTCGCTTGCTATATCGTCCACTTCTTTCACTTCGTAAGACGCATAAAACAGAGCGAAAAAGCCGGATAATATACGAACTGCAATTTTAAGGAATAAGTATGCTGTACTTAATAAAAGCGTATGGTAAGCTCTATACTACGTAGGAAGTACAAAGACTTCACCTCCAGGCCGTGCCACTTACTGGTTTTTGAGACTTCCTTTGCCAATTTAATATCACAATTCCAACTTAACTCGCGAACAGTGTGTCAGATTTTATCACTGTAAATCATGGTCAATTCATTTCTCTGAACGTCTCACAACACATTCTGGCCAGTTGTCAGTCCCTAATCTCACCGATTTCACAGACGGGACACGTGCGCTTTGGCGTAAAACAGGGGCTACATAACGTAAAACTATTTCAACTGGTTTTTATTCCAAATCGACCATTAGCCCTTCGTGACAGGCCAAAATGGCTCGAGCTCTGGCCATATGGGCTGGACCCGAAAACCTCTGACCTATCAGGCAGGGCTAATGACCGATTTGGAATAAAAACCGATTGGAATAGTTTTACGTCATGGGGCCCCTGTATGGGCGCGCATTCACGATGCCGCCGAAGTTCTGACGACGCAGTTTCGGCCCGTACGCGCTCACCATTGCATCGGATATACCTATGACGCCTGGTATGAGCTGAAGCACTGTTTACGCCGCGCAGCAGCACAGCCTGGCGTACTTGCTATCCCGCCAGTGCTTTGCTCTTTCAGTGAAACTGGTATTAAAATAGGAAAAGAAACTACATTCATGAACCTGTGTTTGTGAGTGTGCAGCAGAGCTCTCACTGGTTCTTGGAATACCCGCCTAACTTCAACTGCCAATCATTAAAGGTGCAGCCGTCCCGTCAAGCAGCTTTTATTAGCAGTTGATACTTCCTTTATCGATGAAGCGAAATAAAATTAACTTTCAGGTTTTTACCAATTCACTGAAAGACGGATCAACAAATTTTTGTTCATCCCCACGTGAATACACACGGTCGTGCCATAGCTTCCTTTTGTTCAGCCACCTCGAAGAGAAACGAATTCACCCCCACAAAGATATTGCTTCGATGTAGTAATTTTGCCGACCTGATTTATAATATTTTAATACATGAGTGCATTTTAACTGCCGCTATGCTGGGTTGTAGGGAAACGCAGCGTCACTTTTTATTCCTAACGGTAATGAACATCAAGCGTAAGGAACAAGCTGTCACCGTGGATTGAGCCAAGAAATGCGGACATATTTCGAAACACACAGTGCCGACACTCTCCACATGGAGACCAGGGAGTATTACTTTCACTGCAGCGAAAAGCTCAGAACTTGGCTGCTTTGTCCATGTGTTCCTGCTCTTATGATGGTAGCAGTAGTAATAAGCAAAATCGTCGCCTTTTTTTTATCGTTGTTATCGTGTTGTCGCTTCTCCATCTGCTTTGCACCCTCGCAGTTAGCACGAAAAACAAGAAAACCTTGCCCGCGTCTGCACTGTTTGCATTGCAGACAATGCAAGGCAAATTTTAATGAAAGCCAAGACTTTCCAAGTATTTCGTCCTTGCTCTAGGCATACTTTAGTACACGTGAAGTTGCTATCTCTCTGGAAAGTGGTACAACTATGCAATGGGGATGCGCGCTAAAAAACACGTTCGCATTTCTTTCTGCAAGTTTTGGTCTGAACGAGCTAAAAGAATTCAGATCCCATGCTGTGGCAATCGCTGTAACTGGAGCTTGGATGAGCCAGTAAAGCAAAATAGCGCATCACGATGCGAAAAGCACTGCATATTTCAATGACAAATGCGTCCCTTAGCCACCCTTGGAGAAGAAGCAGTATTGTCATTTTATTACGATTTTTTACAGCGAAGCTGTATGCCTCTACTCCCCAATGTATTTTTCGTGTCTGTAGGCAAGCACGCAACCAGTCACAACGGGGAGGGCACGCCTTGTGCGCCGATGGGTTTCTTTCAGCACCACCAGATGGCGCTATCCTCCACGCATCTATCCATTACAGCTTGGTGGCGCAACCCACCGCCCCGTTCCAAAGGGGACACTCATAACTCCGTGTGGTAAAGCCAGGGAAACTAAGGAGCACGTTTTATTAGAATGTGAAGACGTCTACCCAGTGGTTGATTTAGGCACCACTGGCCTCTTTGAAGCCCTATGATTCAGCGAGAGCAGTGGAAAAGTAAACATGTCCGCAGTAGGCATTGGCAAGAGGCGATTGGAGGATTGGTGGAAGAAAAGTGGGGAAACGACAAAAAAAAAACGGAGACGTACAAAAGCACAGTTCGCAATAGGGGATCAGATAATTTGGTTGTGGGAGTTCATAGTATTTTTTTTTCTTTTTTTATTGTTTAACCTTGGTAGGATATTAGGCAGTATAATAGAAAAAGCTTGGTGGTGCAACCCATCGTCCCGTTCCAAAGGGGACGCTCATAACATCCATCCATCCATCCATCCACCCATGAAGTGGGCTGGCGATTTGCTTGTCAGGCAGTTGCTTTTTCTTGGGGGTTGGGCGGGGTGGAGGGGCACGCGAGTTCAGGAAGCCAGGGTAGGTAGTAATAAAGAACAAGGTCCCATACGAGAAATTCGGAATAACATCGCCGTCAGTAACAGAAAAGGAGGAGAGGAAAAGGAGGAGGAAGTGAGCTCGCCTTTGCAATAGGCTACCTAAACATGCAGGACGGCAGGAGAAAGGAAGAGCGGGCAGAGATTGAGGAGCAGTTAAATAGAGAACAAATAGGGGTGTATGCGGTTACAGAAACGCGCCTTAGAGGCTCGGAAGAGTTGCCAGTTATTGAGAATTATGTTCGGGAAGGGTGCAACAGAAAGGCAGGGGAAGTCGGAATGCTCATCCATCAGGATGCCAAATGGAAGAGAGTAAATTCAAAATGACAAGAACACCTTTGGTTACCATGCACAATGAGTGGAAAGAAAACTTCGATGGGGGTAAGGTATTTGCGGACAGGAAATAATTGCAGAGATAAGCTTTAACAGCAAGTGGAATACCTAAGTGCTGATGTTAAGGATTACGGGAATGACGTCGAAATTATCCTGTTAGATGACATGAATGCCCATATACAGGATTTAGATGACTATACCGACAACAACGGGAAAAACGTCTACAATAACCCCTGAACTATACATCGATAACTGCGTCATTACACCATCTAATTTTATTACTTTTGTAGGTGTTACATTATACCCCTAACTTAAGTATAACATTCACGTAAATTCTGTCACTAGGAAGATAGCTTTTGGCATCTGCACACTCATTCGAACAAGACATTGTTTTCAGCAACCCATTCTAAAATCACTTAGCACGCTTTCATTAACAGTCACCTTAATTGCTACATTTCACCGTGGGGCAAAACATACCCCACACATTCGACATCCCTCATTCACCTTCAGAACCGGGCGGTCCGAGTAATCACCCATAGTTTACTCACTGCATCAGCAGTATACATTTTTCTCACTTTTGAAATTCTACCATTAACTTGCATATTTCAATTTAAACTGGTTGTTATGCTGTTTAGAAGTAGGAACAGTGACATTCCAACTGAGTTAATTCCCCCACCAGAACTTTACAATTCAAATAACACACGGTTTTCTGAAAATAATCTCTTGCTTCCAAAAGTAAACACTAACCACAGTAAAATGATAGCCTTCTCTGCAATTTTATTTTGGAGTTGTCTGCCATCAAATATGAAATCATGCCCTTCACTACACTGTTTCCGGTGGCTTATAAAACAATTGTATGAGAAACATGTTACCTGAATATATATATATATATATATATATATATATAGACTGGGCACGGTGGCACCGAAAGAATGCGGTTAAACCCTCTGCTGTTCTTTGTGCAGTTCTGCCTTCTGCGCACTGCGTACTGCCTGGAGCACAACGTGGTCACGGCGGCTACGTACGAGCACGGCGATCTCACCTACCATCAACCTGCTGATCAGCTTCTGTTGCCACCCATCAGACCACCTCATCATACAACGACAGCAAGCACAGAGGGCGCCACGCAGCTTCTGCATGTGGCGACACCGTGCAGACCCAGTATGAAGGGCCACCCGTTGGAATACGCGACCACTGGGCACGGTGGCACCGAAAGAATGCGGTTAAACCCTCTGCTGTTCTTTGTGCAGTTCTGCCTTCTGCGCACTGCGTACTGCCTGGAGCACAACGTGGTCACGGCGGCTACGTACGAGCACGGCGATCTCACCTACCATCAACCTGCTGATCAGCTTCTGTTGCCACCCATCAGACCACCTCATCATACAACGACAGCAAGCACAGAGGGCGCCACGCAGCTTCTGCATGTGGCGACACCGTGCAGACCCAGTATGAAGGGCCACCCGTTGGAATACGCGACCACTGGGCACGGTGGCACCGAAAGAATGCGGTTAAACCCTCTGCTGTTCTTTGTGCAGGTGAGAAAGGATTACGGAAAGTGGTACCGTTCAAGCGATCCGTTTCTACTAGTGCTGCCGTGCCCATGGCTGTGTTGCTTGCTTGATGTTTTTTGCCTCCGGAAGTTACTGCTTTTAGGAGGGGACATTGAAACTAACCCCGGGCCCGAAAATTCTCAGATCTTGAAACAACTTAAGGAAATCGCAGCTGATATTAAGGATATCAAAGAAAACCGCCGGGTAGAAATTGAAAGAAAGGTAGACGCTTTATCGAAACTTGAAGACAAGGTCGCTTTATGCCAAAATCGGCTTTCACATATTAACGAAGTTGTTCTGACCCTTGAAAAGAAAATAGGCGAATTGGAGAACCACAGTAGAAGACCTAATTTGATTATTTTTGGTCTAACAGAACCAGAGAGTGAAAACGGCGAATCATTGGAAACGGCTGTAAATAAAGGTATCTTCCAAGAACTTCTCAAACTGAACCCGATAGCTATTGAGCGAATACGTAGATTAGGTCGTCCGTCCACAAATAAGAAACGACCTGTCATCCTGAGGTTGTTCGATACAAGAGACAAAGCGTTAATTCTTAAACAATGCCACAAGCTGAAGAACACTACTATATCAATAAGTGAAGACTATTCGCGAAAAGTTCGAGAGGTTAGAAGGAAGCTGTGGGCAAGTGCGAAAGAAAACCGCGAGAAGGGTGATAAAGTTTCCTTAGCTTTTGACAAATTATACATCAATAGGACAGCTTGTATTTGGAGCGAGGAAACAAATGAAAGAATCCGTGTTGTAAAAAACGACGCAGAAAAACCATACCGCCCCACGACCCGTCGTCACGCGCAAGCGCAGAAATAGGCAGGAGCGTCGCCGATGATCCAGACAATGCATCAGAACTTTCGTGTTTAGAAATCTTCGAACCTGCCATCCACAGAAATTCAGTTTCAGCCAAGGATAAACGTCTCCGTATCGTGAATTTTAATGCTCGTAGCGTGGTGAACAAGATAGATTCCCTAGAAATTCACTTGCTACAACACGATCCGCACATCGCAGTCATAACGGAAACCTGGTTGCGCAGCGATATAACAAATGAACTCGTTTTTCCACCCCATTACAAAGTATTTCGTAAGGATAGACTGCGCAGAGGCGGAGGTATAGCGGTTCTAGTTAAAGATCAAATCGGAGCCACGCTTATCGGTGATACTCCCGAACTAGAGTACCTATGCATCAGGTTATCGTGCTGGGGTCAGTGCTTTGTGCTGTTCGCATTTTATAGACCACCTGATGCTACATCAGAATACCTGAATAAACTTAAAGAGCACATGTCTCTCTACCAAAATAAGAAAATTTTTCTGATCGGCGATCTTAACTTGCCTGGTATCAATTGGGAGCTCCTCCAAGCAAACAATAAGGCCGATGCAAATGCTAACATTATTTTTGACATTATGCTAACACATGATCTTATTCAAGTGGTTAATGAACCCACGCGTGTGCAAGGGTCATCATGTTCTATATTAGATGTTATTTTTTTAAACCGAACTTTTTCCGAGCATACCGTGTCAATCGAAGATGGCTTATCTGACCATTACCTTATTGCACTTTCCTTGCCCATTGTCAAAATTCCTGTTCCTAAAACTTCCAATACCAAATCTTTTAAAGATTACACCAGAGCGGATGACGTCAGCATAGTCGACTACATGGAAACTTGTCTTACGCGCTTTGCAGATAGTGGTATTGATGTGTCTGCACTTTGGACCGCGTTTACTACAATGTGCAGGCATTGCATAGATACATTCATACCCACTAAAACTAAGAAAGTCAATAAAAATACGCCTTGGATGACGCGTGGAATAATACAACTAAAGCGCAAAATAAAACGAATAAAAAAGAAGCATCGACGCACAGTCGATATCACGGAACTCCAAAAACAGCTCTCATGCGCCGTGCGCGATTCCAAAAAATTTTATTTTTCCACAACATTGCCCAACTTTATAAAAAACGCACCGGATCAGTTTTGGGGATTCCTTGGCAATAGCAAGAAAACTGTTACGGAAATTGCAGTGAATGGAACCATTCTTAACGACTTGAATGCCATCGCACAAAATTTTAACACTTATTTTCATAGCGTATTCTCCCATGCACAGTCAGGCCCACATTTGAGTTCTGTAGTTTTTGAAGAGCATGAGGCGAGCTTTATATCTTACCATGGCATAGTGTCTATGTTACTCAATTTAAAAACCAAAACAACCCCTGGTCCTGACAACCTCCCGAATGTGTTTCTTAGGCGATACGCCGAAACTGTTGCCAAATTCTTAGTTGTATTATTCAGAGCATCTTTGTTAAGCGCGAAAGTGCCTGAAGATTGGAGGATGGCTCGAGTTGTTCCGGTCTTTAAGAAAGGCGATCGATTATTGCTCGAGAATTACCGCCCCATATCATTAACGTCATCGTGCTGCAAACTTTTCGAGCACATAATCGCAACTCGCATTAATGAATTTCTAGATGAACACTCCATACTAACAAGTGCTCAACATGGCTTCAGAAAAGGTTATTCTACTACCACACAATTAGTAACAATAACTGATTCAATTGCCAAAGCTTTGGATGCCAACGGTCAAATTGATGCAGTGTTTTTGGACTTCAGTAAAGCATTCGATAGGGTAATTCACAGAAAGCTAATTTTAAAATTAAGGAACATTAATCTTCCGGACATCATAATTACCTGGATTACAGACTATCTAGATAATCGCCAACAGTATGTTTCAGTTGACGATCACAACTCGGGATATCTACCAGTCACTTCAGGTGTTCCCCAGGGCAGTGTCCTGGGTCCATTGCTCTTTCTTTTATATATTAATGACATTGTTACCGTCGTCAAACCAGGAACACAAATAAGGCTGTTTGCAGATGACTGCGTTGTATTCCGTACTATTAAGTCCGTGGATGATCAGAAGGAACTTAACTCTAGCTTGAATAATATATTTTTGTGGTGCGAAGAATGGGGCATGGCTGCAAACATAGATAAAACTCTCTCTTCGCATAACGCATAAAAAGAATCCCCTGGAATACACGTATCAAATGGGATCTGTTTCATTAAAGCAAGTTGAGAGTTACAAGTACCTTGGCGTAACGTTCACTAATAAATTTCCTTGGAACCTTCACATTGACAACACATGTTCTTCCGCCTTTCGGAAGCTAACCTATCTGCGACACAAACTAAGAAATGCCCCTTCAAACGTTAAGCTACTCACTTAACTAACCTATATCCGGCCAAAACTTGAATATGCTTGCGTTGCATGGGATCCCTATACTAAAGTCAATGTTAACAAACTTGAGAGAATACAGAGAAAATATGTCCGTTTTATTTATTCTAAGTTCAAAAGTTCAGATTCCCCGTCAGAGCTGATGTTGGCTAACGATATTCCTTCGCTTGAACAAAGAAGACAAAAACACAGGCTAGACTTTTTACATAATCTAATTAATCACAAATTGGCTTTGGACCCTTCACTATATGTAAGTCATCTCTCCACTAGGTATATACGACACCATCGCCCGGATACACTGACACCTATATATGCTAGGACAGACAGCTATAAGTTCTCCTTCTTTCCCCGAACTAATTCTGAATGGAATTCGCTGCCCGCCCCTTACAATATGTGACTGTTTTATGTAAGCTTTTATTGTCTTTTTTTTCTGTATAGAGTGTGTTCTTCCTGTTGAATGAGCGGGGCAGGTCCTCGGCTCTCAAGCTCCCTTGCCTTTGATGTGCAATTTCCCTTGCCTTTTTTTACATCGTTTTGTTTGCACCATTAATTGATTTAGGTATTGTGATTTGATCCTTTTCACTAAATGTTTCTGTGAGCAATATATCATTGTAAAGTCTATATTTTATGAATGCATACGAACGTATCTTGTATATGTCTTGTACTCATTGTCTGCCCGTCCTGCAAGGACCACAATGTGGTCTGCAGTATGTACTAAATAAAAATAATAAATAAAAAATATATATATATTTGGACAGGACCGTGCACGCAAGAGGAAGATGAAGAGGAAGTGGTAGATTGTCTTTCGAACCTGTGACTTTTGTACCAGCCTGCGCAATGACCACTAACTTTTCCCCATGTAAGTAGTTATATGGGGAAAATGGCTACACAGTAATATATATATATATATATATATATATATATATATATATATATATATATATATATATATATATATATTCATTACTGTGTAGCCAACGTGCTCAACATATCAATAATACAAATAATCATACACAAATCAACATATGGTAGTTGAAGATCACACAGAAATGAGCAAGAATCATTCTATATTAAAATACACATGTAAGAAGAAACATTAGAGTAATTGAATACGTATATTATGAATATATGATATCAACAGTACACAATCCAACGCAGCCACAGAATGAATTCATACGGAGCTAATGATCTAGGGGCATAAACAGAAAAACAATGAAACCTATGGCTATACACCAATATATATATATATATATAGATATATATATATATATATATATACATATATATACATATATTGCTTTGAGAGTAGTTCAATAAATAGATAAATATTTGTATTCATGTCTGATAATAATAAAAAATGATTGATTGATTAATAGATTGAGCGTTGCCTGTAAAGACTAGTGCGAATGCAAAACATTATTTTCTAGTTCACGTTGTCAATATGCGCCAAAAAGAAGAATGCAGGCAATAGAGAGCAGGCGCTCATCCCAAACTAATAAATGAGCAGCTGCGGTGTGTTGAATGGGTTGGGGGGGGGGGGGGAGGGAGTAAACAGCACAGCAAAGACGTGTACTAAGAAGACAAATGGACGTCCACGGAAACAGCATAAATCAAAGTCGATGCCTGTTACGCCCATTTATTTTCTCAGTCCCAACGTCTTTCTTGCTCTGTTTATCCGACGCCATGGAAGTGGGCACACACAATTTCGGATAATTCAGATATTTTCGGAAGTTACGCTCCAGTTATTGTTACGACCATGGTGATTCCTTCTTGCACAAGAAACGCATTTACGTGTGACCAATGAACCCTCACATTGAGGAGAAATTGTGACTACCTAATTGATTTGTGAGCCTGGATTGATAATCTATGGAAGCTCCAAGGGGTTGGTTCGTGCTGCGGAGGTTTCTACGCTAGCATTTGCTGATAATCAAGACGCGTTGACCATCTCTCAGACATGAGCATTCACATTTGCAATTACGCAAACTATCAACTATGAAGGAGATCGCTAGACGCGTGTTTTATACATATTGGCCGTGTGAAAGCTTCATGCACGCATATGTTGACTAATACTTCCGTACCACACCCGGATGTGACAATTATCACAGAGTTACAGTCTGGCCGAGTAACTTCTCTCTGCCTTTATTATGCGCAGTGGAGCTCAATGGATTTAGGCATGACTTTTAGGCGACCATGCTTTGATTGAGGCGATATGCACCCGACAACTGCGTAAGATGCTCGGCTTTAACATTGTTGGTGGCATTTCCATTGACATTCGTCTAATTAAAAAGTTTGATCGAGCACTGTCATTCGGGAAATATTGAACGTCTAATTCAAATAGTTCGTGGTGACATTTCAGTTCTGTTATACATCGCACACTTTATATGGTAGTTAGTCTACGGTCGTAGTTGCTTGAAAGAGTCTCGAGTGCTTATCGCATCTTGAAATGGAAATCGGAAGCCCGCTTACTTCAAAAGTAACTGTGGAGATTTTCGAAAGCTTGTTTTCCAGTCATGAGCTGCCTAGAAGAGTTTTATACAAAGTTTCGAAAGCGTGTCTTCTTGACTGAAATAAATCAGTGTCTGCCGGAAACCCACGCACGTATCTGAGTAAGATTCACCATCCATTATTACTCAGCCTGACAGGGCATATATCTTAAAGAAATTTTGACACTGGTTAACATCCCTGCCTTTCCTCTTCATTCTCTCTCTCTCTCTTGACACTGCGCAAACATTGATATTCATGACCTGGCCTGCAGAAATAGTGCAGAGAACTCTCGTGGACGAAAGAAAACAGCGAAATTATTAAGGTTATTTCTCCACATTAGCGCGTTTGTTTCCACTCGGATAGTGCCTTGTCGTTCTTTCTTCATGGGAGAAAGTCCTCGGTAGAGCTGGGATGGAGTGCAGCCTGAACGCGACATGTTCAAGGATGCGAAACTTGCGATTGGCGCAGTTTTAGGAATTTTACTGTTAGCGAGACATGGGAATTCCTCCTCTACGAGGGACCAGAGTTGATCAGGAGGTGCCACAGCATTTCGAGTGTGCGGCTAAAAAGTGTTGGCGCCGTCCGTTAGAAAGGCCACAGTGCCCATAGAGAGGCTACGAAAAATGACCGACACTTTCAACCATAACAGACGCGCGCCTGCACCGAATCTGACCTCGGCTTGATGCGACCAGCTGAGATCTATCCATGGCCATGCGCGTCTAGATGAGTGCAGTGGTGTTAAATTCTAGCACGCCGGTGCGTAGTCACGTCAGCAGCTGGCCGCATGTGGCTCGAGACTAGTGGTGCATATCCTGACGCGAAATATGGCAGCATGCCTTTACTGACAACTGCTTCGCCGACCGCGAGCCAGTGTGTAACAGCGCTGCCGTTGTAATGCGAAGTTTCAGCGCTGCTCGCCCAGTATGAGCGTTATTTTTCTACGTAACCTTCAGCACAAGCATTGGCGAGCTTGGTGAAATGATTATCACGAGAATCAGAAGTCCCTCTCCACGTGAAGCTAACAAAATTAACTCTGAATCTTGCAGTGCCTGACTGCTGCTGTTAGGATTATGACCCCGCACAACTTCGCTTCGTTTTCTTAATTTTATTTACGAGTATAAAGGTATGTGTTCGCGGTGATTCTGCGGCGATGCTGTGATTTGCTGTCCTCAAGAAGTGGCGTCACCTGATTAGCGCTGCCACGGCTAAATAAGCCTATCGCTTGGCCGCACAAATGCCCTGCTGTTAAGACGTGCAAACCAATGCACCACGACTGTGTATGTGTGCTGATTGTAAACAGTGCAATGGAGGGAACCTGTGAAGACAAACAGTTTTTTCGTGTTTGATTGCGGGGGCAGGTTATGCTGCTGTCGCCGTCGCCACCGACTGCGAGCACTGCTGGCGATGGTATTGAGAGCTAAACAGCTATTGATAGAACCGGAGTAATTGAAAGTGTAGGTGATGGTACATTATAGTAAGAGATGGTTCAAATACGGAAGTTAAGATCGAGATCAGATAGGCAAAATGGTAGATATCAATAGATGTAGTAAACCCTGATTAAATCAAGCAGGCTAGGTGACTTTGTCCACGTGCCATTCCAAAGGACATGCCAATAAAGAACGTCATCATAATCAACAACTAGATCATGGTGAAAAAGGAGCGTGCCTATAGTCATCAAAGCTGCCGACTGACCATGGTATTCATGATCACGTGAAGCGTAAGTGATCCCTTCCCTTGCTGTTGACTACTGATGGCACGGACGGAAAGAGCCTTTCTCCCTGGATGATCAAGTTGTTGCTTGACGTCGGCTGCCTTGGGAAAGGGTGTTGCTGTCTCCGAAAGCACACCGCTCATTCGAGGAAGGGTAGCATCCAGAGACAACTTTTTATTTCTTGGGAGGTTTTACCCTTCCCAGAAATATTCTCCAGTCGTTTTGGAGAGAAGAAATGCCTAAACAAACTGTTTATTCGCATCCCCCTATTGCTACTCGAATATATGTTCTCACATAATGTGATACAATTTTATGGCGGTGCTCACACCAAACCCTTTTCCCCCTTTCCTTGGCCGTGCTCACAGTACAGGTGGGTGCGCGTCAGTTATGAAGAACCGTGTACGACCAAGGGTTCATACGTAAGCATTTTTGGCGTAAAGGGGTTAAAAGGGTAATCCGTGTTCATCTTATATGATGCAGCAGGGCAGACGCACACTGCAGTGAACGAAGGAATGCGCTGTATTCCAGAACGCGCGCGCTTATATAGCTTTCGCCGAGACGCTGGCGGCGTGATGACATTTCGCTCTCGCCCCCCCCCCCCCCCACCTCTTTGTTCTTTTAATTATAACCTGACCGATCTGGCTGCCGACGCTCTCTTGTGCTTCTCCTGAGAGGGTGCTTCTCCTGAGAGGGATGGGCCTGGGTGAATTTGCGTTGTTCACGCCTGGTTGGCTGAGGCCAGGGAGATTGAGATGGAATCGCTTCATGTGTATGGCGAGTAGGACGTTTTTCTTGTGGCCATTGCTGGCTCCTGCTGTCTGTCTTCGACAGATGGAACCAATGCAGGCGAGTAAGATTCTGTTGGAGTATCTGCCGAATTCTGAGGAATGGCACAGCAAGGGGAATGACCGGTTGCTCAGGAACAGAAAACGTTGTCTCTACTAAATGACCTGCGTGAACGAACCGGTCTTGGTTTTTATGTCCACAACATAAGTCAGTGCACTGATTCGTCAGATGAGGATACCAATAATCCGTGCCGGTTCATCCGGTCTCGTTCCCTTCACCCACACCTTGTCACCTTCTTTGAACTCGTGCCAGTGGCCAGCAGGCTGCTGGACGTGGCGTCGCTCGTCTTTCTCCAGGCGTTGTGAAGCTCGGGGTGCATCATGGTGAGCCGTGTCTTTGGACTCCATGCTAGGAACACTTCGGCCGGTGTTTTCCCGGTTGCAGCACATGGGGGTGTTACTGTAGCGGAAAAGAGACTGGTCGACGCGATGTGGATTGGATTTGAAAACTCTCGCTCGCTCTTCATCCTTCAACTGCTTTTCCAGGTTCCTTTTCACGGTCTGAACAAGGTGTTCAGTTGCTCGTTTAGACGCCGGATGATGAAGTGGTCATCTTGTGGCGGATTCCGTTTGTTGAGAGGAAAACGGTGAACTCCAACGACACGAACTGTGTGGCTGTTGTGAAAATAGTTCGTAGTTTTCCCACCACTTTGGCAGCAGTTGTAACATCTACCCATCTCGAATAAGTGTCCACACAACGAGCAACCAATGAGGTTTGCAGTATGCAAAGTCGAGATGAATTATCGGCCGCCGTCATGCCGGCCAATGCCAATAAGTGATAGGCAGGCGCGGCGCGGCATTTTGAGTTAATTCGCAAATTGTGCATTCTCTCAATATTTTTTCGATGTCCTCGGTTTGCTCAGGCCACCAGGCATGACTTCTGGCAAGCATTTTCACGCGAGTACTTTCACGGGTGCCCCTCATGCAAGAGTTTCAGTACCAAGCATTTCAACGAATTTGGTACGAGCACCCGGTTGCGCCATGTGATAGTCATTGTCGGTAGGTAGCTCATAACGCCTAGCAAAGTACGGCATGAGCTTCTTCGGTTGCTTTTGAAGGCCATCCGTGCCGCGTGTACAGCCATACTATGCAATACTTTCGACAAGACTAGGTCTCTGCTGGTTTCACTGCGAATCTTATCAGCCGATACCGGCAGCTCGTCTGTAACCGGAAAGAATGGACGTAGCCGTTGATATCATTCATGTTCTTCAATGGGATGCGCGGCAATGCGTCTGCGTTCGCCACTGCGCTGCTTTTGCGGTATTGCCACGTGTAGCGACAGAATGCGAGCAAAAGTATCCACCTATGCATGTGTGCTGCTGCTGAGGTAAATATCGGTTTATCATGCCCGAGCAACCTTTGCAGAGGCAGATGGCCTGATAAGATCGTAAATTCACAGCCGAACTTTTACAGCGAAGCTCTCATACGCAAGGTTCTGGCGGTTTGTTTGCGTAGGCGAGGTAGAGGCCTCCTCAGAGCTGAAATATTTATAGCATAAAGCAACAGCGTATCGTCGGGTATGCCTCAGCTGCGTTTATTCGCGAGAAGTATCAAAACGTACTGTGATAAAGAAATATAGTAATAAAGAAGTAAAACCGGAATAGACACTGTTTAGTATGTGTTGCGGTTTCACGTCACGGGCTCTATAGGCAAACCACAGAGAAAGAAAATCGACAAGAGCGGACACTCCCATACAGCCCAGCGGCCGAATTGGTTGTAGCACACAAGCGGATGGAGTAAACTTCAGATTTCGGTTTTGGGCGCGCGTTGCGAGCGCTAACTGGCATGCGCTACTCGCCCCCCCCCCCCTTTTTTTTAATCGCACGTGGTCATACTGCGGTCTAATCTAATTAAAATGATTGCGAACAATCTTTACAACCCTTCATCGAATCTGTGCCGCGTGCAATTTCATAAAGTAGACGCTAAACGCCCTGTAAAAGACGAAATGTTTATTTCCCTGTTTATAAATGCTCGTTCCGGGCTTTTTGTGCGTTCATACAACGTTGTGGCACCAGGTAAGCAGTAGTTCCCGTACGAAGCTCCACCGGTCGGGCCGAAAAAAGTAAATTAAAAGCGTGTGTCATTTTGGTATTTAGACCTCATAGGATTACTGCGTGTAGAGGGGAAACGTGCGATTCTTTTTTTAATGGGCGCCATTACAAACGAAAGCAATTCGCTTTTACATATATGGCTCCGAATATACCCGAGTCATTCCAAGCCGTACTACAAATTATGAAGAAAACTTCCGATTTTCAGCATTGCCCCATTCCCGGGCATTACTTCCTGCACTTTAAGAGCACAAATTCACGGGCGACCTGCGCGTTTAAAAAAAAAAACTTAGCCACAGCCGAGGCGATAGTACGCTATATACACAGAGGTGGCCACAACACAGGGTCTTAGCCAGACCATGCTAGAGGCTCGCAGAATGGCTTCTACTTGCACTCGCGAGAACTGCGTGGGTGCAAAGCTCGTTTTCAGAAGACAGAATTTTCGAGTTCTTATTTTTTCAGCTCCTCGGCTTTATCTTTTGGGCATTCTGCCGGCGCAAGCAACACGCTCCAGTGTTATCACTCTTGGCAATCGCTCGTCGCGGCTTCGACAAACGCGAGTACCGAAAGAATTAAGGTATATGTTGCGGTACCATAGAAAGCGTCACAAACTTGTCTCGATATTATTGAGTACACGCTAAACTAACTGTCACCACGGCCGGCTTGCTCTTTGCTGTGTCACATCCCCAGGCGCGGCGAGCGTGCCTAAAGAGTATCTCAAAAAAGTTACGAAATAAATTGCATCAATTTTGGGGGTCACAGAATGCGTCACGAACTTGTGCCAGTAAGATTCAGTACACGCGAAACTGCGTACCAGCGCCGAGCTGCTTTTCGATAACTGCGTCACAACGCCGGGCGCGGCCACTGTGCTTCAAAAGTATTCTAAAAAAGTAAAAGAACATTATTTACAATAACGTTCGGGGTCAGAGAAAGCACCAGAGCTTGTGCCAGTAAGATTGAGTACACGCGAAACTAACTGCATCAAACGGCCGAGCTGCTTTGAGCTAACTACGTCACAAAACCAGATGCGGCGAGCGTGACCAAGAACTACTGAAACAAGTTATAATAATGTTGGGGCTCATAAAAAGCGTCGCAAACATCTCCCAGTACGAGTCATTAACTCAAAATAAGTACGCCAGGGCGGTCGAGCTGTGTTTCGCTAACTGCGTGACAAGTCTCGGTTCCGTGCCGTAAAAGCCGAAATTGCTTGAAATGCGTCGCAGTCTGTCAAACAAAATGACTCACCTTGCCGTAGTCCAATAGCGCAGTGGTGCCGTGTCTAAGTGCAGAAGGAACGCAAGAATACGCCGGGCACCCAACAAACACGCTACACCCAAAAGAGACGGGTCGCCGTGCAGGCGAACTTCACATGCGCAACCAGCCCCGTTGGCTTCGGTGGCCTGCCTGGCGCATGACGCATGCAACTGCCGCGCCTGGCGCAAGGTCTAGCTAAATAGGTCGCGAAGCTTGGAACGAAAATCGTGCCAAAACCTATCGCCAAGGATATCAGTTAGCGTTGCACGATTGAAGCGCGACTAGGTGAGAGGGGGACAAACACTGAAACTAGAAAACGTATGCGCAAAAACATTCTCTAAAATGTTTAATCACAATACCGGCATACGAATAACTTTTCCGTTTCAGATATTTTTCCTTCACTAAAAGAACAAACGTAACCTTTTTTCCATTTCTCAATTTATTAGTTCTTTCACGGCGATCCCTACCAACCAGTGATTCTGGCGCAAGACTTGGCAAAGTTGTGCAAGCCAGCTATTACGTCGTGAGGAATGGCGTTGCTCACTTGAACGCGGCAGTTTCGTCCGCGTTGTTTTTTTTCCCTTGCGCGTTTCTTCAAAAAGTGGCGTGCGCTTCACTTCAAACGTTGAGTGACCGAGCATACTGCATTCGTTGGCGAAATGTATGAGTGCAGGTTTTTTGTTATCGTGCAAGTTCACGCTGTGGCATCCGACGTGCTTGTCTCGTCGTGACGATAAATGCGGAACGCCCCGCGAAGAAACGTCGCGATATGTTTGTTTGCGCTCCGTAACACAGGCTCTGAGTGTCCGACGGGCAGCAACATTAGTAAGTGGAATGTTTTCTAAATGGTAATGTGGGGCAATGTTGTCTGATAATTGTTGGATATGAATGCATGGTTTCACAAGGAATTACGAATGATTCTGTGCAGAGGATTCGTATAACTTGCTATGCATTACGACTATGTGCTGGTCATAGAGCTTTTCATCGTTGAAACGATTTTTGTTTGGTCAGTTATATCGGTTGCATTATTCAAGACGAATAAAAGTGAAGTTGATTTTGAAAGTTCTTTGGCAGTCTCATTTATTTTCATCCTATTCGCTCACCTCCCTAAGGAAGCTACTGGAGCAATTACCGTCAATAACAGCCTAATTATATATACGTTCACATTAAGACATACGCCACTCCTAATAGTTACAGGACACGCTGGCGTTTCACGGGAGGCGAGTCGCAAGCTCGCCTCGGCCACAAAAGGAAAATAAGTGCTGTCGTAGCAGCCGTAATGCCGGACGCTAAATGAATTCAAACATTCGCGCCAAGCAGCGTAAGATCTTCACGTCACTGCCATTTCCGGTTGCGACAACACTGCTTTATTTTTTTATTTTTTGCTTAGTGTTAGTTGTCCCCACTAAACGTAGGTGGCGACGGTTACAACGAGCCCCATTTTCTTGGCGTATGGGGTTCTATGTAAGCTTCGCTACCAGTTTACATATTGTTGTGCCATACTACGAACACCACGTGGCAGCCACGAGGCGACGGGAGCTGCCATACTACATGCACCACGTGGCTACCAATGCGGCGACGGGAGCTCCCACTTCTCCGCGACGAATGAAGAATTCGACACGGAAGGCGACTTCAAGAAGTGCTCAGCCATCTTCGCGACGAATCAAGAATTTGACATGGGAGGCGACTTCAAGAAGTGCCCAGCCATCTCCTCGACAAATCAAGAATTCGACACGGGAGGCGACTTCAAGAAGTGCCCAGCCATCTCCGCGACGAATCAAGAATTCGACGCTGGCCACGTCATCACCCTGCCCCGCCTGGTTCCTGCAGACGAGATCTCGACCAAACTGGTTCCTGCCGACGAGGGGTCGTCGAAGGGATTTAAGGGAGAACCGGCCCATTGTGAGAGGAAAGAGTCGCTTCTAGCCACCCAGTCAGTCTGATGCGCTCTTACTGCTACCTGTACGCTATCATCCACTATCTGTAAATATAGTATAAAATTTTTCGTTTCTTCTTCGTCTGCGAAAAGAGTTCGTCTTTCGTCTTTCACCCCGAAGTCAGAACAGTTGATGGCAAGCTGTGGGATTCGAAGCCAAATGACTCCCGCTACACCGCTCAACGACAGCCCCAAGGACCACCGGAGGATAATGCTCTAGATAATGCCCTTAAAGTGAGAGAACTGAAAGTAGAGCAAATTCGAATCAGCTCGGCGCGTTCAAGCCCCCTTTCCGGTGGAGACGATACGCCTAAACTTAGAACACAGGACCTGATGTTACCGCACAGGATAGGCGGTGATATCGCACTTTTTCTCGTGAATTTAAAACGCGCGCAGGAAAAGATAGGGCTGGACGAAAGCCTTCGGTATCAAAAACTTCTTTCAGTTGTTCCAGGAGAGGCCGCGGAAGCTCTCGCACGCTTGTCTAGAGAAGACTACGAGGACCGCGGAAAGGTAAAAGTCGCGCTTCTTCGCAAATACCGCCTCTCTGCTGAAGCATTTCGACAGCGGTTTAGACAGGCGAAAAGGGGCAGCGAGTCGCACACTGAGTTCGCGTACGAGTTAAAGTCTAACTTAAAAAAGTGGCTCAAAAGTGCAGAAGTGTATGGAAACCACGACAAGGTGCTTGAATGCATAGTACTGGAGCAGTTTTACCGAGTTCTTCCAGAAGAAGTTAGACTTTGACTGCAGGACAGTCTCCCAGAGGTAGACCTAAAGAAGGCAGCGCAGCCCGCGGAGGAATATTACACTCGCCGAGACTTCTAAGAAAAACCGATTCAGGAAGAGAGGCTAGAAAACAAAAGACTATTCTGTAAAGCGGCCTTCCCCTCGCAACCCAGTTTTACCGAATAAGAAATCATCCATGAGCGACGAGTTCAGCAAGGGAGTATCAACTAAGGCTGAGGTGGCAAGGGAAGGGCTAGCAGAGACAGCCCAGTCGGCTGGGGCCGCTAAAGCTAAGGCAGACGTAGAGCGCGCGTTCGAGGCCCAGAGACCAATTATCTGCTTCCGTTGCAGAAAGGAAGGCGATATTTCCTCAAATTGCAAGCGGCAAATCGTGTTCGCCAGCATTAGCCAGTCGGACGAAAATCTGAGGCTGCCCGAGCCATATATGCAGGATGTTGTGGTAAACAGAAAAAGGTGCAGGGCACTTCGCGATTCAGCCGCCACCATGGATGTTACTTATCCGTCCTGTGTTTCTTCCGGAGACTATACAGGGGAATGCGCCTGGATCAGACAAGTCGCAGAAGAGCAGTACGCGTGCTTGCCAGTTGCCAGGATAACCCTCGAGCGCGCGTTTGGAAAGTTGCAAACGGAGGCGGCCGTGAGTCCAAGTTTACCCGAACACTTTTCATATCTTTTTTTCAAACAAATGGGAGCAGCTTTTAGAAAAAAAGGGCCGGTCGTTCTCTGCCAGTGTCGCTTGAATGGCATTAACGCGATCGCGTTCACGCGCCCTCTCAAAGAAACGTGAAAGCTCATCTTCAAACGAGGAAATTACTGACAATGCAACGTCCTCACAGTGGCAGACTAAACCGAGAGATAAGGCTGATGAAAGGCAGATGACTCAGACTAGTGATGGATCAATTACGGGATCAGTGACAGTGGGTGAGGAGCCTTTCGAGACTCGGGAAAACGGGGCACCTAGGGCTGAAGTGGAAAGTTCACTGCTTAGTCCCATCCTCTTGCTGGGAAAAGCTTAGTAGGGTTGAATGAAAGGCGTTTATCGCGGCACAGAAAAGTGACCCTTCGCTAACTGTGCGGCAGGCTAATGTAAATGAAGGAGTGGCCCGAAAGAACATCTCGTTCTACACTGTTGTAATCTCAGTGCTGACGCCCGTTATTGCAAATGGGTCGCAAGCCCCAAGGGTAGCGTTGGCCTGGCGGCCTGGGGCACTGGAAGCATCCGAAGGTCCCGGCAAAGCATGAGTCAACTGGTAACAGAACAACTTGTTTATTCTAACATCGCAAAAGAGCGGCCGGTCAGGTCGACCGAAGTGGAGAGACGGGAGTGCACGTTGCTCAACAGAAGAAATCGGAGCCTCTCTCCTGGCGTCCGGGGGCAGCTGCTCTTATACTCTCGGCGTCGCGGGCAAGAAGGAAGGTCACGGGATGAGACCACGTGACGGCGGAGCACGGACGAGCTGAGAGACATGTTGAGACGAGTGTAGTGACTCAACCGCCGAGCAGGCGCCGATCAGACCTCCTCGCTTCACACTTGGGGAGCTCCTCTCCCCGGCTGCCGCGCTTTGACAAGCGTGGGCACACACACACACACGCACACACGAAGACACGTGGCACTGAAACACGCCTGGACGCGCTTGGCGGGGAGGCTTTGCGGCAGCTCCGAACGGGCCAAAATGTCCGCCGCTTTGAAGGAAGCCCCGGCGTCCGTTGCATCCGCGCCGGCTATACCGCGCGTCGTAGGCGAAACGTAACAACACTAAGGCCCAAACAAAGAAACGCTCCTTCGAGCGCTTTCTAACCTTACGTGAGGCCTCCTTACAGCGAAGGACCGATGGAGGAAGCAAGCGTACTCTGAAAGCGCCCTTCACCCGTCCTCACGTAAGGAGCGGTTGCCGCATGCCTGGGTTCAAGATTATCTCTTAAAAGCTTTACGCGAACACCATTATTCAATAAAAAAAATGTTGTATCGTTGCGCAATCTTTAAATTGAAGAGCTAATATAGAGAAGCGTGGATGCTTTCTTCTAGTTGTGTTTACTAAACTTAAAAGAAGTTGTGCATTACAGTGCGAACCTTGATGTGTTCCATCAACGCTGGCAAGCCGGCGTCGTGCAACGCCTAGCAACGCCTATCAGCGCTTTCATGCCGCACGCGTGACTGAAGCGAACATACCTGGCAAAACGTGCCGTGCTCGCACTTCTCCGCAGGTGGGCGACAGCGCGTATGCGCAAGAAAACGTCACGTGATTAAGCAGTGAGGTGAAGCTCGCGATTAGGGCCAGGAGCGGCGTAAGGACGCATGAGGGTAGCTTTGGAGCTACCTTATGCTGAGGAAGAACCAAGAAAGCCTTCACCGAGGGCCCCTCAGTAAGGAAGCTTTCAGAGTTTTCTTCGATCGCCTCAGCTGTGTCTTGCCTGCCCGAATGACTGTTAAGGATTGCTTTGCAATCTTTTCCTTAGCTGTTAATTCTGTTTGAATGGGTCCTCTTTGAGAGCACTAATTGTAGAGGTCTGTATCCCAGGTTCTTTATCGGGCGCGTGTTTCGTGTTTAGTACAACAACCGTAATGGTGCTGTTGAGAGCACATAGGGGGTAGAGCGCTTGTTTTGATGGAGTTTGGTCTGGCGTAGTGGATAGCAGGCACGTACCCAGGGGGGGGCCCGGGGGGGCCCGGGCCCCCCCCCGAAATCAAGTGGCATACCCCCCCCTCCCCACCCATGCCACCACTCCTCACACATTCATAAAGTGCCGCCAGATCAATGTTGATACTTGGCAGCTGTTCATCGGTCAGCATTATGCTGCCTTTTTCACTCCTTTTAGATGGCGGTAGTTATCGGCATCTCTTGTAATGTGAAGGACAGTTTTCTCATAGATTCCGCACCCGTGCGATTAACTCGAGATGCGTTCAGTTGTCACCATCTATTCAACCGTCACGCGCATAGCTGTTGCTTTTGTTAGTTCAAACTTCTCTGTTTAGGCAGATCCTGGGACCAGGAGAGGGATACGGCTGTTACTCAGCTGGTCTGTACTCTCATGGAACGAGTTGCGGCCGGAGAAAATGCCAATTGCGTTTAACTTTTCCATTTGCTTCATTATTTCCTCGAGTTACGGCTCGCCGCGACGCTGGCAGATGCCCGGAACCATATACACGTGATATGGGTTAGATAAGGTGGGAAATAAAATAATGTGCAAGAGCGTCCATCATGAGACCCTGCAATAACCCTTAAACCCATAAGCAAGATGACTGTCGCCCGTTGCCTCGTCTCTTTTTCCCTAATTGTATAGCACTTTTCGTGCAAAATTGGCAACTGTAAACAAAAAATCGCAAGGAGTTGAGAAATTAAGCGATCTACTAAGGGAGAGAGCCAAGGCAACAACCAAACTGCAAGCAAAAGCGAATAATAAAAAAAGTTCACCGTTGTTTATGAGAATATTTATGCATCAACATCTTTTTATTTAAAAAGGAAGTAGAGAAAAGGCCGCCATAAGTGGAAAACAATTACTTGTTTTGAATGACGCTTCCACAGTTATTGGTCGAACCGCCTCACGTAGGCACTTCTCTGCTGTGCTTATGTGGGTGTTTTTCTAACCTATCGCGGTGAGCGCAGTACGTCTAGAATCGCAGAGTCCTGCGCTCTACGCGGTTGTATGGGACTGGTGGCCGCACAGCGTTACGCAATTCGCGGAACTGTCAAAACTGATCAACAAGGCGAAAATAACTGATATTCGAAACTATAACATGAGGAAGAGTAAAGAAGCCGTAAAAAATGAACGCAGCCTGAAATCAGTAAAAAAGAAACCTGGCATAGGACAAACCATGATGTATGCACTAAAAGATAAGAAGGATAATATCATCAGCAATCTCGAAGATATAGTAAAAGCAGCGGAAATATTCTAAGCTGACCTGTATACAGTACCCAGAGGAGTCACGATACCTCACTTAGAAACAGTAATGACCAGGATAGAGAAACTCTCCTATAACTAGCCATGAGGTCAGAAGGGCCCTGCAAGACATGAAACGATGAAGATCAGGAGGAAAAGGTGGAATAACAGTCGATTTAATCAAAGATGGAGGAGACATAATGCTTTGAGCACTAGCGGCTCTTTATACGAAGTGTCTATCGACTGCAAGGGTCCAAGAAAAGTGGAAGAATGCAGACATACTAATCCACAAAAAGGAGACGTTAAAGAATTGAAAATTTATAGGACCATTAGCTTGCTCCCAGTATTATATAAAATATTTACCAAAATAATATCCAATAAAATAAGGGCAACACTAGATTTTATCAACCAAGGGAACAGGGTGGCTTCAGGAAGAGATACTTTACAGTGGATCACATCCATGTCATCAATCAGGTTATCGCGAAATCTGCAGAGTACAATATGCCTCTCTATGTGGCTTATATAGATTACGAAAATGCATTTGATTTAGTAGAGATACCAGCAGTGATAGAGGCACTACGTAATCAAGGAGTACAGAACGCTTACGTAGAAAACTTGGAAAGTATTGCTACATGCGTGTGGTATTTGTTTGTTTGAACGATGCGCGTGGGCGCCATCACTCCAGAAAAGAGGAGGAAGAACGAACTGGGCTCGCGCTGTGAATCTAACCGGTCAGCGCTGCAACCGTTCTTGTAAATATAATCTGTAAATAGTTTCTCGTCTTACTGACTCGTCCTTCGCGGAAGAATATCTACAGAGGTTCTACAGCTACCTTAATTCTATACAAGAAAAGCAGGGGAGATACCTATAGAGAAAGGGGTCAGACAGGGAGACACAATTTCTCCAAAGCTATTCACTGCGTGCTTAGAAGAATTCAAGCTATTAAACTGGGAAGGCTTAGGAATAAAGATCGACGGCAAATATCTCAGCAACCTTCGGTTTGCCGATGACATTGTTCTATTCAACAACAATGCAGACGAGTTACAACAAATGATTGGAGACCTTAACAGAGAGAGTGTAAGAGTGGGGTTGAATATTAATATGCAGAAGATGAAGATAATGATAAATAGCCGGGCAAAAGAACAAGAGATCAGGATCGCCAGTCGGCCACTAGAGACTGTGAAGGAGTACGTTTACCTAGGTCAATCAATCACAGGGAACCCTGATCATGAGAAGGAAATTCACAGAAGAATCGTCCTGCAGTGCACATAAAACAGGCTGATGATGATGATGATGATGATGATGATGATGGAGGTGGTGGGCCCCCCCCGAAAAAAAATCCTGGGTACGTGCCTGGTGGATAGCATTGGGAGGGTGCTCACTTTCACTGAAGTGATTGGCGTTGATTTCGGTCACTCCGTGAGCTTTCTTAATTCCATGCGAAGGAAAGACCAGCCGATGAAAGGGCGGCAAAGCCATTTCTTTGGGCCCATCAAGGACGATCACTTCCCATACGTCGAGCCGCGTTGAACAGCTCGAATGTATTATCCGGTGGCGGGGGTGTGTTGTGCCATACTACGAGCACCACGTAGCAACCAAGAGGCAACGGGAGCTGCCATACTACATGCACCACGTGGCTACCACGAGGCGACGGGGACTCTTACTTCTCCGCGACGAACCAAGAATTCGACACGGTAGACGACTTCAAGAAGCGCCCAGCCATCTCTGCGACTTCCGCCCATCTGCACCGGGTGGAGCCTTCCGGAGTGCCCCGCGCCTCGCACTCGCGGCGGCACTTTCTGCACGACCAGGTGTTGCAGCAGTTCGTGTCAGTCACAAGCGCAACATCGTTGCCGCCGATACGACCACTCGGGCATGCCTTGAGGAGCTGCTGGCAGTCACCGAGCTCCATGGCATTCCAGTGACGGCTTGCCTGCCGGCTGAGCGTGGAAAGAGCACCAGCTATATACACGGGATGGACGGGATGCCTGCTGACAAGGACCTGCTGGAGGCCATCCAGTATTCCGTTGCACTCCTAACAGCCACAAAAGTCAGCAACACGGTGATCATACGGTTTGCGGGGCCGGTCCCCCCTGAACAAGTGAGCATCTTCAAGTTCTGGTTCAGGGTAAAGCCTACAAGGCCTTGTTCAGTGCAGTGCCGGCAATGTGGCCGTTTTGGTCACGTGCTGGAGAGCTGCGAATGGCCGACAGGCTGCATTTCCTGTGGCAGGAACCACCGTGAAGGCTCCCCTTGCCAGACAGTCCGCTGTGTGAACTGCGGTGGCGCCCACACCGCGGACACTTCCGCCTGTCCCAAGTGGCAGGAGGAACGACGGGTGGCCACCATCATGGCGTCCTCCACCCCTGCATTGTTCAGGCGTGCTGTGCGGGCAGCGGTCCGTGAGGAGTGCCAGCTGGAGCAGGCCACCACACCCTCGCCGCGCTCCTATGCAAACGCAGCCAAGGGCATCGCTCATCCTTCAAGGCGCCCGGTGCCATCTACGCACAGCTCCCAACGTCCGGTGCCACAGGCCACTGCTGTTCCCACGACCACACCCCCTACCGCCCCCCTGGTACAGACAACCGCGGAACAGCTGGCGGCAAACCTGCTACTGACTATGCAGGCAGTCTGCACCATGCTTCCTGCTGACCACCCTCTCCACGCCATCTGCCTACAGGCAGTGGAACTCCAGGAACAGACAACCCAATATGGCTGATTCCTCTGCTACAAGGAAGGGCCAAGCGTCCAAGCGTTCTCCAGTGGAACGCCAACTCACTGCGGCGGTGGCATGCGGACCTCTCGCTACATCTCCTGCAGAGGGAATATGATGTGCTTGCTCTGCAGGAGGTATACGTTGCTGCAGAGGAGCTGCGACTTCCAGGCTGCGTGGGCTACAGTGCTCACACTTCCTGCTTACAGGAGTCATGCCAGGGCTCCCCCTGCCTCGATGGCACACACCAGCACGGAGCTCCCCGCTGGGCAGTATACGTGAGGCGAGAGCTACTCCAGGTGGAGATACAAGTGGCTGTCCTGACTGGCGGGCCGTTTGAGTGCTGTGCAGTGCGCGTACGCATCAGGGGCGTGGACACTACTATCGCCTGTGTGTATGTCCTACCCTGCCAGCCCTGCGACTCCTCCTGCCTGCCGCGTTTGGCTAGCCACCTGAGCAAAGACTTTGTCCTCTGTGGCGATTTCAATGCCCACCACACAGCCTGGGGTGGTCGGCGCTGCTGACCTCGTGGCAAGGCACTACGGGATGCTGCTGACCAACTCGGCCTGCAGATTCTTAATACAGGCGTCCCCACTTTCATCCGGCGTGGAGCTCATCCAACAGACGGCAATCGACCTGAGCGTCACCACTGAGGACTGCCGGTACAGCTGGGAGGCGCTTCCTGACACCTGGGGTTCCGACCACCTGCCTCTGCTCCTGTCTCCTTTTCGAGGCAAGTCCCCCCGGAGCAGAGAGGGCCTCACAGTCAACTCAAAGGCCTTCCGTGAGCTCTGCCGGCAGGCGGACAACGACGGGGATCTGTTGCAGATGATCGTATAGTGCGCCAATGCCGCTACCATCCGCTGTACTCTCCGAGAGGGCAAAGCAGTTCCGGATATTCGCCATTTAGAACTGCGAGCTGCTCGGCATCCTGTGGAGCGCAAGGCCCGGCGCACCATGCTTCCGGAACTATGGAGGGCCTACCGCCGGGTGGATGCTGTCTGTCGCTGCCACGCCCGACGACGCAGACGCCAAAGCTGGGAGAGCCTCTACTTCACCATCAGTCGTAATCCAGATGGTGCTCGAGCTTGGCGCTTGCTGGGGTCACTGATGGATGCTCCAAGTGCTCAACGCCAGTCCTTAACCGTGGCTGTTCTCATGGGAATCAACGAGCGGGCCCTGGTCGAGCGCCTAGTCGACCGGTTTACTGAGAGGTCCCCACTCCCGCTGATCCTGCCCTCGACGGTCGCCACAAGACGCTGCCTCCCGCCCTGCTACCATCGAGAGTGGGCGGCAGCACAGATCTCCGCCCTGCGCAGCGAGCCTCTCCGCATGCACGAGCTCGAGTCGGTGCTGGCTCTCACACGACGACGGAGTGCTCCAGGAGCCGACGGCAGAACCTGCCAGATGCTGCATAACCTTGCAGAGCTGCAACGGGTGCGACTCTTGGAGCAGTTCAACTCCTCCTGGAGCACTGGGGTCCTGCCCGAGAGCTGGCAGATGGCTGTGGTGGTGGCTTTGCTGAAGCGACGGAAGCCTACGACTTGGCTCTCCTCCTACAGGCCAGCCTCCCTTGCCTCTGCAGCATGCAAGGTGATGGAGAAGATGGCCCTATCACGGCTAGAATGGATAGCTGCCTAGCTGAAGTACTTTGCAGAACAGCAATCTGGCTTCAGGCACAAGCGCTCAACGGCGGACTCCATCACAGATGTGGTGGCCACCCTAGAGGATGCCAGGGGCAGTGGGGACGTCACCATGCTGCTGCTCCTGGACGCACAGAGTGCCTTTGACCGGCTGCCGCACGAGGTGATCGAGGCTGCACTGGACTGCTTAGGCGTCACGGAATGTCTCCGGGGCTTCATATCTGCCTTCCTGGTGGGCCGGAGCTTTCGTGTGCTGGTATGCAAGGTGCTCAGCGATCCCAGAGACATCACCTCCGGTGTCCCGCAGGGATCGGTGCTGAGCCCTTTCCTCTTCAACCTGGCTCTGGCAGGACTCGCAGCAGCACTACCGGCTGACAGCCGCTACCCAGTCTGCTGCGCTATCTACGCAGATGACGTGGTGCTCTGGGTACGAGGACCTAGGAGAATCATTGCTGCCATCCGGGGCTCACTACAGAGGGCATTAGAAGTGGTCATATACTTCCTCGGTGGCATTGGCCTCTCCGTGTCCCCGGCAATGACAGAGGCACTACTTGTACACCCGCTGGCCTCCGCACGCCACTACGTGAAACAGCTGCGCATTGCGGACACCACCGTCCCATGGAAGCGGGAGGTCACCTATCTGGGCCTAACTATTGATCATCGGCTCTCCTGGATTCCTGCTGCCAAGGCTGTATTCTCCAAAGTCCGAAGAGTCCAGGGGGCAGTGAGAAAGATGCAGCAGTATGGCTGGGGCTGCACCATCAAGTGGGCGCTGCGGATGACCCAAGCTGCGGCCACATCCATACTGCTATATGCCCTGCCGCTGGTTCTACTATCTCCAGCCAGGAAGCAACAGCTCGAGAGACTGCCCAGGAGTGCAGTAAGGAGCATCCTTGGTCTCCCCAAGGACTCCCGAATTGCTGCCACACTGGCTGAGGCTGACGAGTGGCCATTGTCGCTGCACATGCTCCAGCGTGCCCTTGGGCACATTGACCGTCTGCAACGTGCTCCAGATGGTGAGGCTCTGCTCAGCCGACTGCGGTGCCAGCCGCTATCTCGCATGAGGGGCCTCTGTCAGCTCTACGAGGAGCTGATTGTGCAGCGACCAGTGCCCATGGTCACATCTCCGCCACACGAGCAACCTCCAGAGGTGCACCTATTCCTGAATGGAGCATCGAAGCGCCGGACGCCAGCAGCAGCACTACAACAGGCTGCTACTGGCCAATTCCTGGAAGAGCTGGATGGCAGGCTGCTCGTGATCACAGATGGCTCCGTGCTCTCCAACGGCTCCGCAGCTGCGGCCTGTACCATCCGATCTGAGGGCAGGAGTAGGCAGTACCGACTACCTTTTCGTGCGAGCTCCACAGCAGCTGAGCTGGCGGGACTCCACCTGGCTGCAGATCTCCTGGCTTAGGACCCCCCGACAAAACCAGTGGCGGTGCTAAGTGACTCGTGACCGGCTCTCCAGGCACTCTCCGATCACCATCGGCACGCAGTTACTGAGACTCTCCTGAGAGCAAAAATCTCGGCCTTCTCTGCAGTGGCGGTAGCCATCTCCTTCCACTGGCTGCCTTCCCACGTACGGATCGCCGGAAACGAAGAGGCGGATGTCCTTGTTAAGGCCACCCACCACCCAACCTTCCCACTCACCAGAGCAGTCGCAGCATCGAACTTCTCCAGGCAGCGACCAAAACAGCTGCTCACTTCCAGCCATCCGGATAACAGGTTAGCTACCAACCATGCTCCAAAACCCCTCCCTGAGAACGGTTTCTCGCGACGGGACCGTTCCACACTCCTGCGTCTGCGCACGGGCTCCGTGTGGACGGTGGCCAGACTTCATGCCAAGGGACGCATCGCCTCGCCGGCCTGCAGAAGGTGCGGTGACGTCGAGACCCTCAAGCACCTGCTCTGCACCTGCTCTGCACCTGCCCTGTATTAGCCCAAGAGCCCTCTCAAGTCTCTGCCACCTATCGATGGTATGGACTCCCGGCTACCTCACAAACACACCTGCTCTTCCCGGCCCACTGCCACCTTCGAGCACTGGCAATCCTGCTTGAATATGTGTACACAAACGGGCTCCTAGACCGTCACTAGACTACGGCTTCCCATGGGCCTCAGCCTCGCTCACATACCATCGCCCCTGGACGATGCTGACGTATGCTTCCTCAAACCTACTCTCCCTTTCCCCCTCTTTACCCTCATCTTTCATCCCCCGCCCCATCCCCAATACGCTGCGCCGTGCTCCCATGTGGACTGCAGAATTAAGCGTACTTTCCCTCTCCCAAATCACGGACAAGAAGAAGAAGGAGAGAGTCGCCTTCAGCCGCCCAGTCGGTCTGATGCGCTCTTGCTGCTACCTGTATGCTATCATCCACTATCTGTAAATATTGTATAAAGCTTTTCGTTTCTTCTTCGTCTGCGGAAAGAGTTCGTCTTTCGTCCTCCACCCCGAAGTCACCGATTTCACGCGACCCCCGCATGGGCCGTCCTTTCTCCATGGAGGAACTCGAAGCTGCATTGGCCTTGTGCAAGCGTTCATCTTCACCAGGACCCGACGGTATAACCTACCGTGCCCTATGTAATCTTGGCGAAGAGGCTCGGAAAGTGCTCCTGCTCTTGTTCGACAGTTCCTGGCAGACAGGTATGGTTCCCCAGGAATGGAAGACCAGTCGCCTAATTTCACTGCTCAAGCCTGGCAAGTCACATGTAGACATTGCGTCATACCGACCAATTGCGCTTGCCAGTTGCATCGGAAAACTAATGGAGAGGATGGTTCTAGCACGGCTAGAATGGTACCTCGAATATTAACAGGTATATCCAGATGCAGTGGCCGGTTTCAGGCGTGGCCGTTCGTCCATAGACGAAGTTATCGACTTGGTGACGTACGTCGAGCAGCAGAAGTCCTGCAAAAGATTATCTGCTGCCCTGTTTCTGTATGTTAAAGGAGCGTACGACAACGTAACGCACGAAACGATCTTCAACGCCTTAGAGGCAGTAGGACTTGGCGGCAAAGTCTATTTTTGGATAAGTAGCTATCAACATAAGAGATCCTTTTTCATACTTACCGAGGATGGCCCACCCTCCCCGCATTACAATAACCATGGGGTGCCTCAGAGCGGAGTACCGAGTCCAACGCTCTTCAGCCTAACACTCATTGGCCTTGCCGACATCCTGCCATGCGCTGTTAGGCTCTCCATCTATGCCGACGACATTTGTATTTGGACGTCGGGTGTGACGCGACTGCAACTTCGCGCGCGGCTTCAGAAGGCAGCCACTTTAACATCATCCTACCTTCGAGAACAAGGACTTCATATATCATACGAAAAGTGTGCAGTGGTGGTGTTTATCAGGAAATGAATGTCTCCATACGTGATATCCGTCGACAGACAACTGATCTCGTAGAGCACGAGTCACAGATTTTTGGGGGCGGTCATTGACGAAAAACTCTCCTGAACCCCTCATGTGAATTATGTGAGAAAGCGCTTGACAGGAATTTGCCATATGTTCAAGTTCCTTGCAGGAAAGACCTGGGGAGTGCCAATACAATCCATGCTGCAACTGTACAGGGTCCTCTTTATTGGATTCCCGCGGTACAGCCTACCGGTCATGTCCAACACCTGCAGAACTAACCTGAATATAATCCAAAGCATCTAAGCCCAAGCCCTCAAGATGGTCTACCGCGGAGTGCATCAACGACTGAAGTTATTGCAGTCGCTCAAGATTCCACTATTAGAACGTACATTAGCATTGAAACAATGCGTGTGCACATAAAACACTTCGCCCGGACCCCTACCCACCACCTCGCAAGTCTCCCAGTAGATAGGCCCGACACGACATTCAGTGCGACTATCTTCGCGCACCGTGCCTCTCTCAGGTCAGGTTACACACCTGCGGCAAGGCCTTCCATTCCTACGTGGTGTATGCGCCGTACTCAAGTAAACCTTACACTCCCAGGACTTCAGAAAAAGTCGGACTTGCCATCATCAGCGCTCAAGCAACTACTTCACTTCTCTTGTACGAAAAATACAGTGACTGCACACACTGATGGATCAACTACATCAACCAGTTCCGGTGGCGCTGTAGTTATACCAACAATGAGAATAACCCAGCGGTTCAAGACTGCCCATGTCACTACGTCTGCAGCTGCAGAGCTCGCGGCTCTCCGCGACGTGCTTTATGTGATAAAGGCTGAAGGTCCTAGAAAATGGGCAAGGCCGGCCTTGCAATGTGTGCAGTCATTTCTCCGACATGCAGCTCAGGATCAGCTCACGTGCGAAATTGTGGAACTTGTCCATCATTTAAGAGAAAAAGGCCATGATATCTCTTTCCAGGGGTACCAGGTCATTGGGGTATCATAGGAAATGATGACGCCGATAAGGCAGCTCGGATATCAAACCAAGAAGACCGCTGCGTCCCCATTCCTCTCTCAAGGACCGACGCCGCGAGACAACTTGGCATTTCAGCACGCACGATCTCCTTAGCAGAGTGGAACACCGCACATACAAGGCGCACAAGACTGCACAGCCTAAACCCGTCACTTCAACTCAGAGCTCCAGCCGGTCTACACCGACGTGAAGCGTCTCTTCTGTGTCGGTTATGGCTTGGAGTTGCCTTCACGAATGCCTACTCAGCACTAATTGGAATGGCTCACAGTCCTGCATGTGATGTTTGCGGATGCGAGGAGAACATTGAACACTTATTGTGCCATTGCTCTCAATTTCAAGAACAAAGACAATCTTTGTCCAACACATTGAGGAAATTAGATGATCGTCCTCTGAGTGAACAGACGTTCCTAGAGCACCGTCCCGACCGATCATCGGCTCAGAAGGCAGTGAGGGCACTTTTATGCTTTCTCAGAACTTCTGGTTTTCGCTAGCGTCTTTAACTCAAGTGCTGTCCGTACACGTATCTACACCTTCTCTCTCCCTTCTCTCGCTTCCCGTTCTCCCTTCCCCCAGCGTAGGGTAGCCAACCAGACTATTGACTGGTTAACATCCCTGCCTTCCTATATTACTCTCTCTCTCTCTCTTGCCTGGCGTGCCGTTATCTTGTTGCTAGGTGACGCAAGAAAAATAAGTCGCAAAGTATGAGTTCCTTTATACGAAGAACTTTTTAGTTTTAGCGGGAAAGAATAAAAAAAATTTTGTCTTTAACTTCATTTGACATTCTTTTTTTTCGATACTCGCGTCAACTAATGAATGGGATTAACACAAGGCGCGACGTGTTTCCTGTTGCTAGTTTTCCCTGAGTGTCCCCTCTTGTTGAATTTCTTTCTCTATGGCTTGGTCACTCAGTCTCGCCATGGGTGGCGCGCCGGCTGGATGTTTACAAGAGCCAATTTTTTAGCGAATACTTTTAAGCAGCGGCTTGCAACGTTTCTGACTGAGTAAAGTTCCGAGGGCGGTTACTGTCTGATTGTTCATTTTCTTCCTGATCATAATAGCTTGTAGAAAAAACGTATTAACGATAGCCACCAGCTTACTCTGTGGGCTATCACGAAACGTTCGGCTTCGACTTTGTGTGTAGCCGGTGTAGTCCCTGTCACCCATGCTTCAGCGCATTGGTTCAAGGGTGCGCCCATTAATTTATTCTCGATACGTTGGCGATAGAGTGGGTGTATGTTTGCGTGAATGTGTGTAGATAACGCACGAGCAACTTACTATTCCAGGAAGCGGCGTCACTCCATTTGTCACTGTGTAACGAGGGGTACTAACGCGTGGTGATGTTCAGGGGTTGGCGGTTTTTTTTTTTTTTGAGGTTAGGAATACAACACTGACGGACCATTCTGTTTTTTTTTTATCGTCGAGGAAAACTGTGTATCGCGAAAGGCCTGCAACACGAGAAGTCTTTGCGTAGCAGCGGTCTGTGAACTTGGTCACACATGTTCAATTGATTCCTTAATACGTCATTGACTATCTTTACAGCCAAATACTGCACACGTCCTCCCTCTACTGTTCTACATTTGAAACATGAATGGAGTACAGTGCGTTAACGATCGCCCAATTGCATTTACGACAGCTGATGGCACAGTCGCAGGGTAGATGCAGTAATGGTTTCGCACTCGAGCGCGTTTGCCTGAGGCAAGGCACGACGCGCAATCTGTAGCGTCATCTTGTTTTTCTAGAGCAAACTACTCCTCAAAAAGTGTATAGACCTCTTTATCGGGCGCGGCGAGCCTTTCCTCCTCTCGGGCTTGTGGGAGCTGGCGTGGACCTGCTTAAATATGTGGCCGTTGCGTGCTGCGGAACGATTTGGAGCTGTCTTAGTTGGTTCTTCGTGAAATTGTGCATATCTCAGCTTATACGATGTCGGCCAAAAATGACCAACCCTTTGCCTACCGGAAAAGGGAGGTTAACGAAGCTTGTCCTACGTGCACGAGACCTTCGTCACCGTTAAGCGACCCACAAGTAATGGTGCCGGACTACTCCGGTCTCCCGCGCCCTCAGCTCGGGATCTTCTCGTTGCTGTCGGATTGCCTGGGCTCGGGCGGGTCTAACGGTTGGATTGGCGCGCCGACGACGAGCCCTTTCACGGGCGAGTTCTGGCCGCCGCTCGTCGAACGCTGCTCCTTCCTCGGGGGAACGCACAACGCATGGCCGTCTCATCTGTTTTCCGAAACTGAAGTTAGCGGAAACGAAGCCGGCGCAGAGCACGTATACACTTTCCTGCCCTTTCCGTCCATAGCGGAAGCAAAATGGCTCTGATTGGTTCCGGAATCCTTGTAATGGCTCCCTCCCCGGCGCCACCCCACCTGTCAACTCATCAAACCGCCCTTTCTCGCAGCTGCTCTGCTCTGGGAGCAAGTGTATTTTTTTTTGCATGACCACGGGAATGCCACATGTGAGCCAATACAAGCTTCGCTTGAAAAACCACTGTGTAGCCTTTAGGTGGAGCGATAACTTCAGCATGCGAAAATTTCTCTTGGCTGCGCAAAAAACGTGACGTGCATCATCCGCGGCGGTGTGTGCGTGTCGTTAACTATTTCGACTGTATTGGTTTTTATTCAATGAAGAGGAGCGTCTAAGAATTGTATGTGAAAACTGGAAAATAGCCTCTCTGTCTGATCGCTTGGCGTGAGAACTAGAACATAAGAGTGCTCGTGTGCGTCCAACCCAATGCAACCCCAAGAGATCCATGCGTCAATCATTGTAAACCATGCGCGTCAGCCACCGGCATAATTCTTACGCATTTGCAATCTAGTAGACTGGAAATCAATATACTAAGTTTACGTTAGCCTTCTGTATAAGGCCGATGGTCTTGCTGAGCACAGCTATCTCTGCGGTTGGCAAACTAACATGATACTTATAAGCTTTATGCTTAGACATTGCCTTTTTGCGCTGTAGGGCATAACACCCACAGAGGACCACATAAAAAAGAATTCCACGGCTATCTGTGAGGACACAATTTCCGTTAAACGGGACATTGCGTTGTATGGGACTGAACAACAAGATTGAAAAAATATTACGGAAAAAAAAATCGGTTGTCATCCTTTTCTTTTGCGGAAGAAACGAAAAAAAAAAACACTAGCTAAGCCGAATTAAGCACTGTCATAGTTAAGCCGCGTGCTTGAACCATGCGCCAAATAAAAGAAACAGGGCCCGTATTCACAAAACGTTCCTAAGCTAAAAGCGTTCGTTCCAGCCAATAGTAATGTAGGACATATTATTAGAGAAGGCGATCAGCCACTGAAAAACTCTACTTACGAACGAAACTCTTCGTAAAGTCGGCCCCAGATCCGTAACCCAGCATCTATACACTGCCTCGTACGCTCGCGCAGTCTGCAGCTTGTGGTTCGACCACTAGACAAATGTGATTCAAACATTGAACAGTGTGCTTTTATTACTAACTAAAACTGTTTTATTCGTGGAAGGGAACCTTGTCCGACAATGAAGGTAGCCGCGCCGTGTACCTAGAGATAACAATCTAAAGGCTTGTGAAAATAAACAGGGGGCGTTATAACGGCAAACTATTCCAATCTGTTCTTATTCCATTCTTCTAACGTCCCTTTTACGCAACTACAGACGCAAGCATCGGGCGGTGACTCGCAGCATTATTTGAACGGGCCAATAAAACGCTATCCTCGTTTGGAGGAAGTCACGTTTGTTTGCTTTCAAAGCGAATAGCATTGCTTTACTTGGGAGGTTTTTCTTATCTAACTGGCTGACTATACGCGCGGAGATCGCAAAAGTGCCAGTGCTGAGGGTGTCGGTAGGGCCGGGATAGCGCAGCGAAAGCAGTAACCTGATGAGGAGGGTGTTGCCAGCGTCTGCGATTGTCCTGCTTCTTCGTAGCTGTTGATGTCTGGTAGAAAATCGAGGCGGCGTGCAACGAAAGGGTAAAAATGCCAGTAAAAGAGATCCTCAGCAAAGAAAATTTGACAGAGTGATGTCGTGTTTGATGATGATGATTAGAGCTTATTGGCGCAAGGGCCAGAAGTGGCCAAAGAAAGCATGCAGGCGAAGTTGGCGCCAACGGGCCAACTACGAAGTCGGCTCAGTCCGATAACTTTTGGCTTATTGCGGAGGGTTGACGGCGAAAAAGGCGTAGTACTGGGAATAATTATTTTTTCTTTGTTCGGTCTAACCATGCATATTCACTGTGCAGACGTCATATCGGATGAGGAGGTTTCGCGGTTTTGCTGATGTCGCGTGAAAGAGAAGCGAAGCGGGGGCGGCCCGAAAAAATTTTGGCCTACCGTGGAGGGACAGCTGCACGCACGCGGTTAGGATCGGCACATGTTTCGTAACTACTCATTGCTGCTAAACCAGAGCTTAGAGTTACATTGAGAATCCAAAAGTGAGATCACTTTCGTGAAATGACATTTCAGAAATGGAGAAGTGATTTCCGAGGTTGATTGTAGTCTCAAACAGGTGCATGCGTATACGTCTCGGTGGGCGCTCCGTCCGGCTGAACCCCAGCAAGAAACTCCAGCCATGGGGACTTAAATCAGTTCAATACGTGTCGTGGAACAATGTCCCTCTTAAAAGACGCCATATCATGCTAAATAGACCATGTAAGGCCCCTCCCCCTTAAAAAAATGACGCAGAAATACCTCTGGGAGCTGTCTAAGTATGCGTAGCCGTTGTGACACTTGCTCTTTTCCACGCAGTTTAATGTCATTACCGATGTTATGAAATGACAGCGCTACGGCGACACGAGCTGGTGTGGACGGCGGCGCAGGGTGCATTGATGACGCAAGCAAAGTACTGCATGTGGCCGCGCCAGGTGCGCTGATGACGTTCCGATCATTATAAGCCGCTTTCACTTTTTAGCACCTAATCCATCCGCGTCGAACCATTATGATCCGTGATAAAACGTACATTGGTGGCGGTTGCGTATATGTCACGGCCGCGCGGACCGTGCTTCGAAAGCGATCTGCGATGCAGACAGAAAGTGCTGACTGCTGATGGCTCCGCGCGCTGTGTTTCCGCCGCTTCGCGTTGAAAAGAGGCGGGCGGGCCCACATATTGAAAGGGATCTGCGAAAGGGGCAGGATGCGGCGTGTGCTGAGAGCTTCATGATCGCTGTGTTCTCGCCACCTATAGCTCGCGTTAAAGCAACAGGCAGCATGGATGTAAAGTCGTCCACCGCTGCGGGCTTTACCTTGAAAGAGGTCGTCTTACGGGACAGACGGACGGGGGGACGGACGGGCATTTTTATCGTTGGAGCATAGGAATGCTTACACATTTAAAGCCAGCACAAACTTTCGCCGAGCGTATACCACGGCTTGAGTGTACTAGAACGCGGTTGAGTGGAACGAGTGGCATGGGCTGTGCATGCTTTGCAGTGAGGCGCACGACGACGAAAAATAGTGCCGGCGCTGCTATCGAAGCGGATTGCACCGTTTGAAATTGCTTGCGATACTTCTCGGCTGGGTCATTCGTACTACTTCGCGCGCTGGTATGTGCGTTCAGACCGCTCAAACGATATTCAAATTATGTTCAAGTTATGCACTGCGGCCGCATGCAGTGTCGGCTTTCGTTCTGCTATTTGTTGTAGTTTCCTTGGAGTAAAATTGCAGCATGTCTCTCTCGTGTGTGTTCTTGCGCATATAGTTTTCCATCAGTAGTTTTTGCGAAACGCTGATGAAAAAAAACAAGAAATCTGTATGCTTGCTGCATGCTGCTTTAACAAAGAAAACATGTCTGCCTCATGCAGCGCCCCGTTGCCCTGTTCTCAGATTGACGCGAAGCATACAGAGAGAAAAGAAAATCCTGCACAACGTTCCGTTCATTGTTGCGTCTTCCTCGCGTAACAGAATGCGGAGTAATTTTTACGGGGTCTTTTATTGGGTCGGACCTCAGGGGCTGAAACAGTTTTACTTAAATATTCTAAATGCTAATGTTTGGCCCTTAGACCACGTTAATTTTTTTGCCAGTGCATGTTAAAAAAAGAAGAAAGAAAACAGCCGCCGTGGTAGCTTAATTAGTGGAAATAGTGACCATTGCTTCTAAATTAGAGCTTAGGGGTTCAATCCAGGCCGCGGAATTCGATGGGGACGAGATAGGGGAAAAAACGCTTGAGTACTTATATTTAGGTGCATGTTAAAGAAAGCTAGGTTGTGAAAAGTCAAGCGCCGTGGGTGCCTCACAATCGTATATAGTTATTTTGCCACGTAAATTCCCAGAACTTGTTTATTTAGAAAAATAAGGTATCTGTGTCCTTCGGCTCTTTTCTATAGAGGCTCGTACAAAATGAAACTATTCTCGAGTCAGATTTCTCAAAGAAACAGGTTATGCTTATATTTCAAACCTGCATGTAATGTCGTTCCCAACTGTAGGTCAGCTCAACTGAAGAGCTTGTGTACCGGGTGTTCCAGCGAACACTTCAAAAACGTTTTTTTTTTAAAAAATTTCCTGTGGCAGATAGCACAATCCTAGGCCATGAACAGGCCTACTCGAAGAGGCGGACCGTACTTGCACAAGAAATTGAAATGCATAGTCGACTAATTAACAAAACAATAATTAAGTTTTTATGTAAAAAATTGAAGGCACATATTGCAATTTACAAATTCTAGCCGGGGTGTTCGCCAGGCGGATCCACTTGGAACGAATTCTCAGGATGGCACTAGTTTCGAGATATTTATTCTCTTACTTTGCGGAGAAATGCATTGGCGTTCCAGTTACTTTTAATAAAGGGAATATCACGGCCTTTCCGGGGCAGCCGCTCTACCATCTGAGCTTACCCGGCGGCTAGCAGATTGCAGGACGAATTCGAATTTATAAACAACTCGAAGCAAAGACAAGAATTTGACGTAATACGTATGCTGAAACCCGCAAGGTGGAAAGAAGTTATAATAAAGGGAAAATCAGACATCCACCCATTCGTAGCAATTGCTACAAAGGAAACACATACGGGTTCCTCGAATGAAAAGCCTCGCAGTTGAAAAAAAAAATTCGTTCTGGTCCGGTACGAAAAAAAAAAAAAGTTGAAAGGGTTCGCTGAGACACCCTGTATATGAACGACCGGTTTCAGGTATCCGGTGCGATGTCATAACGACAATAATGAAGCAGTTAAAGGAATGACATGCCTCACATACACCTAGAGGTGTATACAGATTTACTTTGTTCGTTGAAGGAGATAAGTGTCAGCAAATGGCAGCAAAATTGAAGACGTCGAGTTGTATAATCCATGCCTCAAATATATATATTTGCAAAATGCTGTAAACGTAAATTTACAGTTGGAACGAAGCACTCTTTTAAGAGCGCGCAAAGCTCAATCAGCCTCGGCGCCGCCAGCGAAGGTACGTTGAACATGCCGCGGAGCACGTCACCGCCCCAATCCAGTTCGCTCGCAACGCTCTCGCGCCATTTGCCCACAAGAGGCGCCTGAGTGGAAGAGAGCCGCCCGGTGCACTCAACATCACTATTGTGACACTGTAACAACCATTGCATGCAACGCGGAGTGCTCGCTCATGCTTGCATGCCGACTGCCCATAGATGGCTCCGCAGCCTACGCTATATGTCGGCACCCATTAAAGAACGGCCTATAAATTCCTGACCTTAGCTCCTGCAGCGCTGTACATTCTCTTTTTAGTACAAAAGCATTATATGTCTTATCAGGCGAAAATCCGCCATTGTCGTCGGCGGCAATGGTAGCAAAAAGGCCAACGGCGCGACGAGTAAATTCTCATGTCAAAAATGCTCGGATTAACGTCATATTTGTCAGGCGGGTTTCTCTAAACAAAATCAATCAATTTGGTAGATTTCGGTCTGGGTGGGAATCGAGCCTGCGTCTCCGGGGTGCGCGACGAGCACACTTTGCCGGCGCCACGGTGGCTGCACGGTTACGGTTGACGAAAGTTCTGCCTATAGTGCGCGCGTCATTGCACACGTCACTTCAATGCCTCCGACGTGTCACTTACTCTTCGGATTTCATCGATGTTATGTGTACTGCGATGCACTCTCGACGCCAAATCATGAGCGTATAAAACGAGCTGTGCCTACAGAGCGCGCGTGGTTGCACACGTCACGTCACTGCTTCCCGCGCGTCGCTTCTCTTCGGATTTTATCGGCGTTTTGGCCACTGGAATGCACTCCGAAGCGTCTGCTTCAGTGGAATCTGTGGAACGTGGTCGCCCGCGGAACCACGCCGCAGAAGATGAAGCAAGGGAACACAAAAAGGAATGCTGTGCAAGTTTACAATGTGCCCGGCGACATACGGATGAATACCTAAGCGAAAACACTTCTCCAAAGCGACAACACGAACAGACAATTGTGTCTGTTCTTGTAGTTCCTGCCCATTACGTTATTTTTTCTTGCAGTCCTCAAAGACAAATAAAGAAAATAAAAAGAAAAACACGGAGGAAAGAAAAGCGGCAATATTTCTAAAAACACTTTCATCCGGTTTTGTTCGCTTCTGGCGAGTTTCTACTATGAGTAATCCGCCGTTTTCTGACCAAGGCAACGCAATAGAATCACACCACCCGCGATCGAATGTGCTTGGAGGGTCGCCCTTCTCGTTCGTTTGCAAAGTACAAAACACAATTCTTTGACTACTTTATTTGCTTACACGAGCGCAAACTCCTCTTCGTCGTTTCATATTCACTTCATACTCGTAATACAATACAGAAAAACAGCCGAACTTGGCAATCCTCAACCAATACTAAAACGAACTAAACGCTACGCCACGGAGTACGGTGCAAGCAAAAACACAATAAAGCGCGCCTCCGATAATTTTTCTAGATTTTACTGAGCCGCATTTTTCATCATCTTATGCTTTGTGGTAAACGCCAGCCAGTGGCCTTGCGCTAACCATGTGACAGTGTGCTGCTCTTACCGCATATACAGGCCCATACATTTGTGTGTTTAATGCGAGTATATTCGAACACCTACGATTTCTTAAGGTTTGTCTCAATCTTATAGCTTTCCTACCTAGGCATAATATACACGGAGGTAAAATGCAGGGCAAATAACTTTCCTCCAAACGTACACGTTCAGGTAGCGTTACGATTATCTTACCGTCCGCCATATTAGACGTACAGCCGCGTCACCTATAGGCCATGAAAGTTGCGAACAGGGCTGATTTTCAAAATTGTGCCTCATTCGCTTCAGGACATTGCACTTCATACAGGAACCTGTACCTAAAATAAAATACGCCGAGGTGTGCCCCAAGGTCCTTTTACGTTAAGCTTGTCTCTCCGGGTCACTGTAATTCAAGCTACTTTCTAGTATTTTTTAAAACAGGCTCCGCCCTGCCGACGGCAGATTAGTTTGATGTATGAATCTGTGATTTGGCCTTACGCTCCAATATACGAGTCAGAATTGTTTAAATAGAAGCGCGGTTCCAACGAAAGACTACACCATGCACTTTGGGGCGATATCCAAATATAAACAGGCTGGGAACATTTGGCTCAGTTTGAAAATAAGAACTCTGCTAGGAAACGCCGCTGGTGTCATGTTGCCGGAGTAGAGCGAGAGTTCGTGAAACTGTATACTTACTTGGGAGGAAACTTGTTCTGCGTACGAGAAAATTCCCAGTGCTTTTCACATACCTTCATCATCACTGTGGTGAAACGTGGATTAGATGGAAAGGTTTCCAGAGTTTCGTGGGCCTGACGACGTCTTCCGGTAGCCAACAATACTTCAAAGCAAAGAAAGTCGGGAAGAATCATTCTAGGGGAAAGAAGCTCGCTATGACCAGCGCCCTTAATTGTGGAAAAGTGTACCATCTTCTTCCCGAAAGATCTCGAAGGGCTGGAAAGAGCCCAAGGACGAACAGTAGTTGAGCGTTTTTATTATACGGAAATATATATGCCCTCCCTGGCAGCTCCAGTTAGCCAGTGCCAGAGCGATCGCTGAGCAAATGTCTTCAATTCGTTTCGGGACGGGCCACTATCCGGCTATTCTGAAAAAAGTCAATTTTTGTTCGCAGGTGGACGCAATAACATGGCTAGGATAACCTGCCCCTCACCGCTTTCCAGTTTGCCAGAAGCTGAGAGAGGCAGGTTATCCTGGCCATGCTATTGCATCCACCAGCGAAAAGTTGATAAGGAAGCGAGAGCGATGGCGAAAGCGGCATAAGCACTAGGACTTGGAATAAAACGGCTGTGCTGCCCTATGTTAATGGCTTTTCACATAGGCTGAAAAAAAGTGGGAGAGAGCTTTGGCGTTAGGGCAGTCTTTTCGGCCAAGCATAAGCTGCAAGGGATCTGCCAAACGAGCTGAGGTGCACTCATCGAGGAAAGTATGCCAAATAACACACGCCAAGAAGTTTGTAGCGTGCAAACGTGATGTTGTATAAAGAATACAGATGACATGTTCCAGGCGTTATATCGGGCAAACTGACCGTTGTCTAAACATGCGATTTCGGGAACACAGCTGTTGTTTACGTTGCCCGCCTTGTTCATATCTGGTACAGCATTGCACCATGGGGTGATGTCAACCAAAGTTTGAAAGAACCACAGCGTCGTGCAGGCATCATGGCACGATCGCAAGAGAGAAAGCCGAGGCTTACTACATACGTTGTAGTGGTGACATGTGCGTAAGCCAGAAATCGTTATCATTGCTGAAAGAAGAGATGAATATTATGCACGCCCCCTGATAACGTATATATATATATATATATATATATATATATATATAATATATGGGTGTACCAAAGCTTCTGGCTTTTTTTCCAATAAACTTCAGATGAAAGTTGTAGCGCTTGGTGTGCGTCTTCCTTCTTCGTTCGTGTCTCGTAAAGTTAGTGCTACTTAAGACCATGCTTGGTGCAAACAAGCTAGCCCAATTTTTCGTGCTATTAGGTTATACTATTAAAATTGCCGGCACTGCAGCAGGAATTTTGCTATGCATACACGCCTGTGCCACCTAGCGATTTAGAACAGCACTGTGACATTGTTACCGAAGGCGTCATTTTATTTTTTATTGCGTGTTTCCGCGAAGTCAAGACCTTCGAGGAGGAACGAAGCTTGCTGGAATAAAATATACATATGGAACGTGCAGCATGCCAACACGTGTTCCCTTTGAAACGCTTGCTCAATAGCCGTGAACTTATCCTGTCAGGGGAAAATGTTCGCCATTGTGAGCGAGACATCTCCGCGATAGTTTCGAGCATTCGCATTTAAAATTCAAGGCGCTCTGCGTCTGAAAGCAAAAGAGAGCTTGGAAAACCCGCCTTTTCCAGACGCCCCACTTGAAGTTGTAAACTAGAAAGCTGCTTGTCATGACATGATTTTAAAAGCGCTGATGTGAAACATGATGAAGCTATGCCCCGCTTTATAAGCTTTGAATGAGATGAATCGAAAGGCAGCAATGCTTTTTTAGACCTGGGCTCGAAGGCCCAGCAAGCATGGTCATCGGATGAAAAATCTAACTTGAAATCTAGAAATTGCATTGACCATTATGCAGCAGCTCGTGAATGAAGTTCAATTGGCTTGAGCAACTGGATGAGATTAAACAAACACGAAGAGCCACTTGTACACACCATGTCAGATACGGCTTAGTCTAACGAAAGCGCTCACTGAAGTATCTCAATCCGGAAAGTTCAGCCTACACTGCCACATTGAAGTTTTTGCGTTTTGACAAACACGCCTCAAGCAGATCTCCGGTTTTGCTGATGATCATTTCTCAGACCCCACTTCAGAGTTTCAGCAGATATACATTCTCTTTCTAAAGCTGTCAACTCCTTGCAATAGAAACTTCTTGAGCACCTTAAGGTAGGTCTGTGTGTAAATGCGTGTTCTACAGCATTTGGAAACTTCGTTACAGCCTTCAACATCACTGGCAGCTATCGTCTTTCATGAGACGGAGAGTGACTGAACCCAAGAAGATTCTTTTTGCGCACAGAGATTGGTTAGAATGTGAAGATATTTTTCTTTGAAATAAGCATGACGGAACGACTGATAGAGTTTTTGATTAAGTTTACCTTCCCAGTAGACGACAGGGGACTTCAGTGACGCTGTAATTGATGGCACAGAACCAATGCGGCTGTGATGCGCCCTTTACTTTGTCCAAAGTTGTGTATGCACGACCTTTTTTTTCATTCCATCCCCATTTTAATGTGAGTAAATTGACAGTAGAACAAAGTGGCGGCGTCATGCTCAAAAGTAGAACACAGTAACTGCTTAGTAATTGCAGCGGGGACTCGACAAAATGTGCGTCAATCAGCCATAGGAGCTTTCTTACACTAACATGGCCGCCTTTTCAGAACACGTACAATTGTTCCTGACACATCTATCGCCGCAGAAGCGGTGTTTCTAGATGTTTGCCGCAGGTTTCTCGATGTAACGGAAATTATGTCATCTGACATGAAACGGGTATTGTTCCTAACCCGTTCGCAGTCTTCACAGAAAGTGAATGGCGCTGTACACTCCCGCTAGACATCGGGAATGCTTGTCGATATATCGAGCGATAAGTTAATAGAACCAGCTGAACTTGGCGTGGCCGGGGTGCGAGGAACCGAACGAAATGCGGAGACCGGCACGTGCCAGATGGTGACACTGACATTTTTATGGCACTGCCTCACTTGACAGAGTTCACAAAGAGCGCGAAAGGCGAAGACGACAGGACAGCACCAGTCCTGTCGTATGTGTTTCCGTCGTCTTCGCCTTTAGCGCGCTCTGTGAACACTGTCAAGATGAACCGACTCGTCCGAATCAAGGTATTGTTGCCTCACTTGGTGTCGACGCGGAGCCATGGCGACTAGCATATGCTCCGAGATGCGGCATGTCGTGTTTTGCGCCTTTGGCTCGTTGATGCCGAGCGATCCAACGCCAGCCGACGCTGGCTGAAACGCCGGCGTCAAGATCTACCCTGTCAAGCCCTCGACATTTCGACTAACGTAGCGGGACATTTCGCATGAAGATCACGCTACTTTCTAAACCGGTTATTTCTTTCTATATTCCGCACGTACACAGCTAAGATAATCTTCACGGCATTCTCACGCTAACGAAATCCGTTGTACAGCGCCGATCTAGAAGTGCTGAAAAAAAGTCTAGATCATGTAGGCGCATGCACAAGACTAAAAAATCAATCGTGTGTGCCGAATATTGAGCAAGGTTTTGCAGTAGCGCTACATACTTACAGAGTCGACATTTTACGCCAGCCTATATATTTTTTCATCAGGCGAGGAGGAAAGGGTGTGCCGAGAGCTTTTCCTCCACTCTGGCTTGCGGCAGCTGGCGCGGCGCAGCTTGAATGCGTTGCCACGACGTATTGCGACATGGTTTGCAGGTGTTCTTGCTCATTCTTCGAGCAATTCACGTCACGTCAGTTCATACAAGGTCGTCACTGTGTAGCATTTGGGTTCAGCAGAAACTACAGTATGTGGAAATTTCTCTTGGCTGCTCAAACACGCAACGTGGATCATCATTCTCAGTGGGTGTATACGTGTTGAGAGCTATCTTGGCTGTATCGGCTTTCCACTCGACGAAGAGCCACGACGTCTGTGAATTGCCAGCGTGAATTTGAAAACGTTCTCGCTATCTGATCGCTTGGCAAGAGAACTCAGGCACAAGAGTTCTCTTGCCTGGCCAGCCCAATGCAACCCTGAAACCTCTAGGCGCCAATGGTCATAGAATATTTTCGCCAGCCACCGACATCGCTCTCACGCACTTCGAGGCTACTATGCTGTGTCGGCGTTGTCCTTCTCAGGATGATGGCGTGGGCAAACACAGTGATCACTGCGGGTGGCAATCCAGCGCGATGCATATAAGCTTCGTGCTTCGGTATTGCCTCTTTGTCCCGTAAAGCAGTAATATTCAAAGGGAACCGCATCGCTATAACGCCACGACTATTTGCGTGGACACAATTTTCAGAAAACTGCTTTTACGGAAAATGATTTTCGTCTTTTTGTGACTTGTACGTTTTTGATCACGCTTGTCTATAGTGGTCAACCGGTCAATATGATCATCTCTCGTGGAAGAAAAATACTATGCAATAGACCACACAGGGCCATGCCGCATGCTTGGCTCGCGCGCTATAGAACAAACCCATCACCACGTATTCCACATCTTCGGACGCTCGACCACTCGACAGATGTGATTTATGCTGTAGGGTATGCTGTCAACACTTAACAAAACTATTTTGTACGTAGGCGGAACCCGCATCCAAGAAATGAGGTAACCGCGCATTGTATAGACTGCTAACAATTTGAACGCTTGTCCGTAGCAGAATGGCACTCACGCTGTTACGATCGTCGCGTATGTTTCATACCTACCAATTCCTGCTGAACCACGGCTTAGAATTACATGAGTAATGTTGCAGTAAGAGCACATTCGTGAAACGCAACTGATCTCCGACGCTGATTGTATAGGCTTAAATGCGCCCGCACACATCGTGCTTGGACCTGCATCCGCGTCTACGCCAGCAGTCACTCCAGCCATGCTGAAGTAAATCACTTGAATTCGTCTTACAGTACCCCTTCTCACGTGGAAGACGCCACGCCACACTAAGTAGACCGCGCGAGCCGGAAAACGGTATGTTGTACGGGGATGTTTCAGGCAAGGAATTAAGAAATCGAGCTAATTAATAAGCACTAAACACGGTTTAAACGAAAAAGGAACATAATTTGCCTTTGAAAAGACGAAGTCATCTCCATCATCAGTACTGAGACGGATTTTCAGTCTTCGAACGACATTGCAAACGACCAATTAAGACGCTCGTTCTTATGAGCCCATTGCAAAGACTGCCTCAGCAGAGAATGGGCTGTTCGGCAATCTGTGACGGCTATATTTCTGATGCAATACCATGACTGCTCGGGCAAGAAAAGAAACCGCAGAAATAAAGTGATGGAGAAAATCGTGGTTTTCCAATTTTCTCCTCTCTCCGTCCTTCGGTCCCGCTCGCGTGTGGTTTCCCGGAATGGCTCGCAGCCCTGTAAACGATCAACACACGCACGTCCGTACACCGCTATGTTTGCGCAACCGAGCTTGACTTGCTGATGAAAACAAAGCCGATGGTTCGTAAGCGGAGAGACGAGTAAAAATAAACACTCGCCTCCACTCCATGCTATATATACCCTAATCGCTCTCGTGCGCTGCCGCTGCAAAGTAACCTTTTTTTTTTCTTTGCCGAGCGCCAGAGCGTAAAGTGTACTACGTTCTAGTGGGCCCCAGAAATATATTTCCAGTAATAAAACAGCGGCGCAATAACACGCGACAGTGAGAAGTACACATGGGACGGGCGAAAACTTGCAACTGAATTAGGAAAAGAAAAACACCACCCGCGAAACGATTTTGCGTAAGCGTGATAACGTAACCACAGCCTCATGGCTGACATTTGTTAAGTCATACGCTATCAAAATAAACTGTCATCAAAGGCAAGCTTTATTGCTTGACGTCATTCTCTGGCGCCGCTTGCGAGGTGTTATTCTAATATGACGTAACATTTCAAGACACCTTCATTTCCCGCCTTGAACCGCCCGATTTAATATCGCAAGCCATAAACCGTTCAGATTTGTTTTCTAGCACATAGCTGCTTCTAAAGAAAAAAAAAAAGCACAGCTGGCCAACCAAAAGGAAATTGTCCGAACATACTAAACTATCTGTATTCAAGAGCGGCGTGACGTTTTCAGCCCGTAATCATAATCAATCTCACCCCGCTTATGCACACGACAGGGCGAAGGCCTGTCTCGGCGATCTCCAATTACTCCTGTCTGGCGCCAGCTGACCTCGTTTTATGGGCGCAAATTTCTTTAAACCCACTCTTCGCCGTCCTTGACTACGACTTTCCTTCTCTTGGCCCACAATCTGTAACTCTAACCGACCAGCCGTTATCTGACCTGCGCATTACATGGCCTGCTGTTGTGCCTGTCGATCTCTCGAAACAAAGAATGCTTCACCGGCAGACATGCAGCTATCACGGGTGCTTATCACGCCACATCATTCACGTCAAGACAGCAACGTTGCCTTCCGACTACCATGAAGGCCGGTCTCCCGATCCTGACAGAGTGACCGTCACGAAGAGGCCACTAATTGATGACAGTGTCCTTGTCAAGGACTCACGGGGAAAGGACGACAACGGAGGGTGCACAGTTTGCCACGTGGTAGCCTGGTATTGTGCAACGTTGGAGACAAGACAAGCCGGCAATGGTATGACGTTGGAGGCAGGAGGTGGTGAACGGTTCGGCATTCGTGATTGGCCCGTGAATTCTCCCATCGAGTGGTAGAGGGAAATCAACGGCATAAAAAGCGCGTACGCGGTGCTGCGAGGAGAGGCTCAGACATGCAAAGGCTATAGCATGTAGTGTGCTCCTAGAGTTGGAGCCGGGTTTGTAAAACTTGAGCATGCACTTTTGTTTGCAAACCTTTTTCTGTTCTCTTAAGCGTCTCTCGGGACCTTTCCTTCTCCCGGCACCTGGCACGACACCTTCCATGGAACCTTCCTGGCCGCACAGACGTTCGACTTCACAACACTGCCCAGCTTCATATTTTTTTCTTTTAATGTCAATCAGAATGTTGGCTACTCCCACTTGCTCTCTAATGCGCACGGCTGTCTTCCTGTTTCTTAAAGTTACGCCTAACATTTCTCGTTCAGTCGCTCGTTGAGTGGCCCTTTTTTTCTAAAGGTTATGAGTTCTACACGATGTACACGCCGATTTCTGTTTTGGAACAGGTGTGTTTTCGTGTAACTCAGTGGTTCTTCCTAATTTGGTTGCACCTGGACTGCCCTAACCTAACTTCATGGCTCGCGGGGATATTTTTTTAGCCACTTTCCGGCGTTACGTCAAGCCTGGAAATGCAGTGGCCTTGCAGAGGATTCTTACCTGGGACGTTGGGCATGGAACCCCTGTGCTCTCATGCGGCCCGCCAGCAAATGGACCCATCTACTTACCGTTGCCAATAGGGCTTTGCTGACCTCAAGCAACGACGGACGATAAGCGGCAACATGTGGCGCAACCCGAAGCAGAACTAGACAGTCAAAGACGAACCGGCTGTAGTTGACATCCGCGACCTTGAAAATAACTTTTGCAGGTCTATGCCAACGCTTAGCATACGCAAACTTTTAAAACAGGGCCAGCTAGGAGTGGATTGCTAATGCAGAGTTAAATTTGTTTCTAAGTACAATATCAGTTGTTCCAAGGGTCTTCGCAAATATTTCTAAAGCCTACAGACATGTACAGTGCGACCAAATATTATAAGGAACACATCATTGTATACGTGGATTTTTCATTCTAGCGGTTCCTAATACATTAGAACGCACGGTACTTTCACTGAGCTATTCTAATGGTGAAATATTTATCTCGGATATAAATTGTAATAAATGCGCAATCGTATCGACGCGCCTAAATTATATTCTTGGCATGAGCGTTTCTTGAATTTTACACCGATTTCATCAAAATCGCTGTGTCATCCCCGAGAACGAAAAGTACCCGTGAGGTGCATTTCAAATTTCGCCCCTTGACATGCAAGATGCAGAATGTAGCAATAACATACGTCAACCTTCAACCCGATCTCACGCTTTCATCTCTTTGTTCAGGAAAGAAATGCGCCTTGTACGACCAGAAACATCACGAAGCAGTCACTTTCTCTGCGTACACGGAGACGCTGGCTTCTGCATTTCCACATGATATTTGAATACATTCATGAAGAACTAACGTCGGTTGCTATCCAAGGAGGCGTCTTTTCTAAAAATGTTTGCGGAAATATTTTATAAAAATATTTGACAAATGCAAACTTTCAAGAAACGAAACTCTTACGTTTACAACTCTGTAACTTCGCAAAGAAAAACGATATCCAAATTTTGTAAACTGCACGACACAATACTAATCTAAAGCGCAAAAAACTTGATGTTTATACACCTCTATAATGTATACCACTATTGTTTGAGCAGTGCTTTTGCAAAAGCTTTATAAACATTGTAATTAATTCTCGTAAACTGTCAATATATACACTAAATTATGTAGTCTTTAGTTGTAACAGATGCAGTTTACAGCCCTGCGATACGTTTTTTCGCACATAGTTGCAGAGATGTAAACATCATGCTTGTATTTCCTTTTCAAAGATACCAATTGTCAGCAACTCTCATTCGAAATTCCCGGCCCTAAATCAACATAACGCTTTCTACAGTGACTATAAATTTTACCTTTCTATCTGAAATGCAACTTCATTCATATTGGTCCACTGGTTTTCTCACAACAGCATTTCTGCGTTTTCATCATCATCATCATCATCATCATCATCATCATCATCATCATCATCATCATCATCATCATCATCATCATCATCATCCTGGCTACGCCCGCTGCAGTGCAAAGGCCTCTCCCGTACTCCTCCAACTACCCCGGCCATGTGTTAATTGTGGCCATATTGTCCCTGCAAACTTCTTAATCTCATCCGCCCACCTAACTTTCTGCCGCCACCTGCTACGCTTCCCTTCTGTTGGAATCCAGTCCACGGCCCTTAATGACCATCGCTTATCTTCCCTCCTCATTACATGTCCTGCTCATGCCCATGCGTTTTGCATGTGTTTAATAGGCGGCATCGGAGGTGGCCCCGAGCTAAACGTTCCTCTCAACTCCTGTCTCTGGCGATCTTTTATTACTACCCATAGGTACCGGCTTCACGAGGACGGGGAAGCACTCAACAGCTGCGCTATATGCTCGATGATTTGTCAGGAAAAGGGCGTGAACAAATGTCGTACAGTTTGATGGATCTGCAATGGGAATAACAAGACCAGCATTCGCCGTAAGCGCTCTCAAAAGCTCAGACTGGAAACGTGGCTCAAGTATTAATGACACACACCCAGACAGGAAGGGATGCTTCGCCGCTTAATATATCACGAGTTTCATGGTGTCAGGTTTACATCCTTGTTCTGGGAAGGTTTCAAACAGCGCCTTTCTCATTTTTTTCTAATCAACTATATTCAACTACGATTCTATAGGAATTAATAAAACAGGTGGGTTGTTAGCGTGAGGCGTGAAGCAAAGAGGCGATGTCGTTTTTTTTGCCATCACAACCAGGTTCTCATTCTATTCGGTTCGAAAAGAAAGTGCTAGCAGATATCCACAAGTATAAAAACATGTTTTGAAATGGGTAGAAGCATATTTATAAGATAAATGTAGTGCATCTACTTCTTTAATTTATTGTCTAAGAAAATGTACGATGTAACATTATGATTGTGGTGTTTGTGGTTATGAACATAAAAGGCAGCGAGCTCGCCTGATCAGTTTGTTTTCGGCAATGGCTGGGTCTCGAGAATGCATACCAGTGTATAATATATATTGCGGTTCTTTAAGGTTGACTACGCATACCGATTGTTACCGCAAGAGTGTGTGGGTTGTCTTGAGAACGTTGTTCTTGACTCACATCATAGACTTCCTTGTCGTCCTATCAACGAAGCTATAATGAGCGAATGATAAAAAAAATATTCTTTTGCAAAGCTGCACCAAGTTTTCTTCCGTGTTTTATGTATGTTTCCTTACCCTCAGGTGTGGCATACTGGCTGTGGTGTAGCTCTGCTCAGCTCCCGGTTACGGGATTCAATCCGGGCCTCTGTAGCCGCATTTCGAAATGGTGCGCTATGCAAAAATGCTCGTCCAACATGCACTGGGTGCACTCAAAGAACCACAATTGGTGAAAGTTAACCTGCTTGAGTCTTTCGCTATGACGGTGCCTCATAATCACATCGCGGCTTTTGGCACGTAAAGCCCCTGAATTTATTTTCATTTCTTTTTGCCTTACTTCATTATTGTGTATCGTACGGAAACTTGACTGTACCTTAGACTTCGTAATATCGTTTTTGTCTCCCAGCATTCGTAAAAGGGTTCCGCGATCGCTAAGCTTATCGTAGCCGGCGAAAGCATGCAACTATATTATGTTCGCCCGTCGTACAAGCAGGCGCCTTCAGTTTAGGCGTCGCAATTAAACGTCCATAAAAATTCCGCCAGCTTGCTCAAATGCTTACGGGCCAACTCAACCTTAAATGAAATTATGAGGTTTTACGCGCCAGAACCACGATGTGATTACGAGGCACGCAGTAGTGGGGGACTCCGTATTAAATTTGACCAGCTGGGGTTTTTTAACGTGCACCTAGATCTAAGTACAAGAGTGTTTTTACATTTCACCCCCATGGAAATGCGGCCGCCGTGGCCAGGATTTGATACCGCGACCTCGTGCTTAGCCGCGCAACACTAAGCAAGCCAACTCAACATAAATCCCTTGTGTAAACATTACATCATGTACTTTAGGATTCTGCCGTTTAACAGCGGAAGTAATTCGTCTGCTTCTGATAAATGATTCAAGAGTGTATATATTGCTCGACCTGACAATATACACGCGCGATTTTCTCTCGAGTCGTGTGAGAACGACAACGCTCTCTGCTTTTCTTGTTCTTGCTTATGAGTGTTGGTCTTCCTGTAGGTACTTATCATACATGCTGCGAAATTTTGAGTAAAGTTTTTTGGTGTACAAGCTTCGTGCTCATGACGTCTTGGAGTCAAACTGCACGTGATGCCTCCAGCTGAATTTTTTTCACTTTCGTGAGAAGTCGCAATGTTTTGTACCTATATCAGCAGCTAGCGTAGCAGACTGCACAAATTGGCGTTTTTAGAGAGTAATACAAACTAGAACCATGTTTATCAGCTCCTCCTGGCATAAAAAAATGAGTGTAAGCAGAAGCCTACCAATAACATTTATGTTCTTCCAGTGAAATTAGGTTGGCTAAACCATTTGCAATCGTTTGCAGAAAGTGAGGTAGCATGTGAAGAAGCGCAGCATCTCTCTCTATTCACTGGAGGATACCGCTCAAAGGCGGAGGCTTATGTGCTGTCTTTGAGACCATTGGTCATCCGAGCGACTTTTGCTGCAGTCCAAGCAAAATTAATGCCCATGAAGGTACAACCTTGATGCAGCCATTAAAGAACCACGCGTCTGCTGTCGGCCGTAGTTTCACACGTACAGACATGTGCACACATATGGGCCAATATGCAACGGGTAACATCCACCGGCCCGGCAGTGTACATTAAGTTGCTGCGCAAAAGCACCTCTTCCTGCGCCTGTTGATTGCGCTCAAGTGCTTTTCAACAGGCGCTCAGACGAGCTCCCAAAAGTTCAAAGGGCGTCGCGATGGCGTTCAGAGAGTTGTCATCAAACCTATGTAAGAGATTTGTTTCCCATTTAACCCCTTATGTGACAAACTTAATTGTAGATCGCCATTTCCACATAATACCCCCGTTAACATGGCTGCAGAAGTCGATAGCAGGGTGGCTCACAGATATTTAATTACCTCCCTTGACGGTCATCTTCAAAGAAATGTTGGACTACCTAAAAAGCCTAGTTTAAGATAATGTATATATAGAAGAGCCACAATGCAGAACTTGAGGTTTGAAATGCGTCCCGAAAAGCTTCCAAAAAGAGTCGTTTTCGATAGAGAAACAGAAAAAGACATCACCATTACCGTGATCCGGAAGTGACATGTGACCTAATGAGCCGCTCCTCGGCGTCACCTCCGAGATTGCAACTTCGCACCTGTGCAATCTCGGAGGCCACGCTGCTGCGTCGCTTAGGCACCGCGGTAGCTGCGGGGTGCCGCCACGAACCCTCTCGCCGTTGAGACCAGCCTGCTCTAGTTGGTCTTGTGAGGTTTTCCATGCATGGCGACGCGAGCAAGCCAAGCACTCGCGGCGGCTCGGGTACCTGCATGCTCACCCACCGTAGTTGCTTAGCGGCTATGGTGTTGAGCTGCTAAGCACGAGGTCGCGGGATTGAATCTCAGCCACGGCGGCCGCATTTCGATGTGGGCGAAATGCGAAAACACCAGTGTGCTTAGGTTTAGGTGGACATTAAAGAACCCCAGCTGGTCCAAATTTCCGGAGTCGCCCACTACGGCGTGCCTCATGATCAGATCGTCGTTTTGGCACGTAAAACTCCAAAATTTAATTACATTTTTTACCTGCATGCTCAAGAGGAGAGCACTCAGGCATACCTGCTGGCTGTGGCGCGCTGAGAAACTGCGTGCGCCGCGTGCTGGGATTTACGTCATAACGACACCGCCAGGTGCTCGCATCATCTGCTTAGGTGCTGTTTAAAGGTTGCTAACCAAAAAAAGAAAGCTATACACTTAGCAGCTCTCCGGCTTTGCCAAAATTGGTTCAGTGGTATATACTACTCATTTAAATCAAACTTAACCAAAGCGAAATTTTGTTGCAGTTGGTCTTCAAGGCTTCGGAGAAGTTACGGCACAGATGCGCATTGTAAACCTTTTTTTTCAGAAGCAGGAATAAAAAAAAAAGGAGTTAGATTTTCAGGGAGTTACAATACGATGCCCATTATCATTCCATTTAAGAAAGTTGGATAATTTCCCGTTTGCCAACACATCTCCTGCCTTCTGAACTCCAGTGAAGGGCGAATGTGCGTTTCCTCTTTTTCTCTTTCGTCTTCTAATCGCATTGTGAAAGTCACGAAAGAATTGGGCACTTGATTTATTCCACAAATTCAATGCCTCGCCGCTGTCTTACTAGACGGTGCACAGCTCGACGAATGGGGTGTTTCTCAACTGCTTGACCAGACTTATTTATTCGCACACCAACGAACGCGTCACTTTTCTCACTCGGACGTGGCCCATAGAGCTCCTCGCATATAATAAGTTCGCCGCTAGGGTTGCAGCATTTTTGTAAGGGGACGAAAACAATAGGAGACGAAGAAAGTCATTTACAGCGAGAAAAGTCATGCGCCTCCCATTAGTTACGACGCGCACACAGGATACCACCGCGTGCATTCGGTGCCACTAGAATACAAGCCTTATGGGTTCGCTAAGGCTTCGCCGTGCGGCGTTTCGGACGTCATTTAGGCCGACAGCGAAGCAAAATGCAACGTTTCGTGGCGTTAGGTCCCACTAGGCATACTTGTCAACCACCGTATGCGACAGCACATGTCCGGTACGCGGTGCGTTTCTCAGTGATGGCCGGCACCGCTGTACGGCGTCTCTGTCTCGGAATGCAGCAGCAGCGATTGCGGGTATGGCAGTCGTACTCGCTGGACCCACGAACACGTGTACACACACACGCACACACTGACCAACGCGCGTTTTGCACCGGCCGTGCCAACTCAGCAGGGTTCGACGGCCGGTCTGTCTCGGCAGACGATGACCGGGGCCGATCGGTAGCCAGTCGGCCTGGTGCAGTAGTCTCTGCGCAGCTCCTTGAGTAGACTACGTTTGCACTCGTGGAAGAGGCTCAGGCAGCTGCCATTGTGCGCGGCGGCAGCGACGTAGCGGCGCGGGCTGCTGCTGGCGTTGTTGTCGTGAAGGCCGTCTGCAAGCAAGCAGCTCGCCTCGTCGCTCACGACGCCGCGTCCACACAGGGTTGCGAGCAGCTCGTCTTGGACCGCCTGCGGTTTGGTGCTGCCAGTGCTGGCGGCATCGGCCAGCGACGCCGCTGAGCTGCCTGTTTCCGGCGCAACGGGAGCTGGGGGCTCCGGTAGCTCTCCGCCTTCCTTGCCCACAAGCCAGAACGTTCGCATCTCTCCTTTGCCCTGCGTCGAGCATACGTCCACTGTACGCCCTTTAAGTTGCAGACGAGAGAGCGGCAAGGGTAAAATATATACTTCAATATGCTGATGGAGTGCCATGAGACGAATGAGAACACAAGAAGGAGAGGATCAGAGGAAGATGCAAATTTAAAGTGATCAACTGTGCAGATTCCAACGTTTCAAACAGGGGACGTGACGAAGACAACTCCCTTCTTTGAAACGCTGGTTAGAGTCTGAGGCTTCTCCACGATCATTAGTCATCGTTTCAATCGCGACACAGGCAGGTTCACATTTGTAATAAACTACGGTGTCGGCTGCAAAACGTACAGCATGAGCAGATCAAGATAAATGCGCTACGACAAAACAGGGCGGCCCACTGACTCACAGCTCTATTTCCCGTCTCGCCTTAACACTCCTCTGCTCGCATTCTATGTTTGCGCAATATTCGGAATACTATCCCCAGGAAATCCATAAGAAGTTTTGGATCGTCACGGTTTAGGCAAAAAATCTCTTCAATAATCTATTTGACACACACTTCAAGATATCCGCGGCGGCCGCATTTCGATGGGGGCGAAATACGAAAACGCCCATGTACTTAGATTGAGGTGCACGTTAAAGAACCACAGGTGGTGGAAATTTCCGGAGTCCTCCACTCCGGAGTGCCTTATAATCAGAAAGTGGTTTTGGTACGTTAAACCCCATAATTCTATTCACTACAAGATCTACATTTCGTCCATCTTAAGCATTAGTTGGCCAGAAATGCCACACCGTACATTCTACGTGAAAAGAAAGTGGGGATGAACATGACCTTTAGGGATGATTGCGTTAGTGCGACTGTCATTGAAGTGGTGACGCATATGTAACTTTTTTTTTTTAATGCGAGGGTAAATCCCTCAGGGCATACAAGGGGTATGGGATGGGGGTGAATAAGGTTGATTAAATGAACGAAAAAAGATTTGCCGATCTAATAAAGTCCAAGAGGGATCGATAATGTGATCTCTGCGTCCACGCTGTGTAATCGCTCGGATTATGCGGCGAAAGTCCCGCTGCTGCGAGGTGCCGGAGCGTCGTCGGTTTCAATGCAGGGCAAACCCACAGCAGGTGACGGATGTCGACTTCAGCATTTCGCGACTTGCCGAATGGACACCTAGGGCGATCATATAACTGGCCGAAGTGCGGCCACTTCGGAGTCACGGTAGGAGTGAGGCCATCCCCGACCCGGATCCTCCGAAGCGCAACCTCCTCTGCACGGGTAAGACCGCGGGGGAGGTTTACCGCACACGGAGGTATGAGAGCACGTGTGCGGCGCCGGAGGTGCTCCTTTCTTTTTAAAAGGAGGGTGGCATCATCTGGGTGAAAGAGCTGAGGCAGTGACGATGGAGAGGTCACTCGACGGGTCGCATAATCCGCACGGCTTTGGAAACTTAGAAGGTCGCGTGGGATTCAATCGATAGATATTGGCTGTGAGATGCATGCCGCCAAAAGATGGATTTGTTGACATATTTCAGGGCTGCGACTGACGCGTCGCCTGGAGGGCATCAGTGTGGATGACGACGCAGTCCGCGGGGACCATGGGAAAGGCGGCCACAGAGCACAGCGCGTCTCGAATGGCAAGGAGCTCAGCACAAATGGAGGAAAGAGGCTCTTGGATTTGAAACCGGGACATCTTATTAAGGGCAGGTGCGCAAGGGCAATAAATTGAAGTGGTCGTTTCACAGTCCTGAATGCTTGCATCAACGTAAAGCACGATGGAGCCAAGTGGCAGGTGGGCATCTTGAGCTATAATTCGGCCACGAAGCGACGTCGCCGCGTGAATTGATGTCGGTCGACGTATATCAGTTGGCTTATTATCGCTCAGCTGTACAAAACTCCAGGGAGGAAGAACTGGCGATGATCGTGGTAGAAGGGAGTGCGAGAAAGCGTAAGCCCTGAGAGCACACGTTGCGTGTGAAAGGCTGGCCTTAAGCCTGCGAGCATCACGTCGCTGCTGCACCGGTTCATCTAGTGTGTTCAGCTGTGCATTTTCATGGAGAGCCGCGATCGGGGTGATGCGGGGAAGGCAAGTGATGACCCTCATTGCCTCGTGATTAACAGCCTCAAGGTGATCCCATTGTGCCCTCTGCAGATGCTGGAATTGGGCTTGATAAACAAGGCGTGGTTGCACTACTGCCTTCACCAACTGTCACGCAGCATATCAGCAGGCGCCGCCCGTTTTAAAAGCAATGCGCCTAATCAGACCCAACGTCTGAATCGCCTGCTTTTTAGCGCTGGAGAGCCAAGCAGTTCCGATTCCCGACTCGTGGACCGTCAGACCCAGAATTTTTATAGTTGAACATTGTTGAAGTGGGGTTCCGGATAGATGAAGACAAATGGGTGTTCCAGAGAGTTTACGCCGGCCCCAGCCATTGGCGATTGACATGTAAGCAGATTTGCTGACGGAAAGCCTAAGGCAGACCGAAGAAGCGTAAGTCGATGTCATATCTAAAGCTGATTGTAGGGCAGCGGCTTGAGTCTGCAGGTCATGATGAGTGCTCCAAACCGTGATGTGATCAGCGTACAACAAGAACTTTATGTCGGGTACATTGTGTAAGCGCCATGCAAACTGGATGAAAGCAACATTGAATAATGTGGGTGACAATACCGATCCCTGGGGTATGCCGCGAAGAGGGACAAATGAGTCAACGGCGTCACCACTGAGGCGAATCGCCAAGTGTCACGCTTCAAGGAAAGGTTTGACAAAATTCCGTGCTCTAGGGGGAAAATGCAGCATGTCAATTGAAGCCAAGATGGCAGCATGACTGATGTTATCATAGTACTTCTCGATGTCCATAGCGAGGACAGTACGGACAGTGTGGCTACGAGTTGACGATCAAACTGAGGATGCCAAGACAGCCAGCCCATCTTCAGTACCTATGGATGGACGGAAGCAAATTTGAGCAGGGTGGTAGAAACCGTGGTGCTCCTGCCACTACGACAGTCGTGTGGCTAGCATTTTCTGAGTAAGCGTGCATAACGTTGACCTTAGGGAAATGGGTCGGAAGTTGCCAAGGTCGGTCGGCTGCTTGCCTGGTTTCGCCATGATTGGTAGACATTTTAATTAGTGTGTTTATGTTACGTAATTAGGGAGTATAAATTCAGGCACCCATACTCAAGTCTTTTACTAGGTCAGACAGACAGCCACAAGCAACAAGTCGCTTATTCGGGCACATACCCAGTGGCCCATGTCTGCTCGGCAGGACTGCAGCCAGCACATACCTAGTGGCCATAGCGAATAGACAGCTTGGGTCACCGAGAAAAGCGGCGTAAAGAGGATAGATAGATGGATAGATAGATAGTCAGATAGATAGATAGATAAATAGATAGATAGATAGATAGATAGATAGATAGATAGATAGATAGATAGATAGATAGATAGATAGATAGATAGATAGATACAAAGTTGCTTAGTACACTAAGGATGATAATAAAATTTAAAAAAAGTACAGCAGAACTCGTCTCGCGATGATTGTCGACGGTAATGCGAATAGATATCGAACACGTAGGGGCAGGCCATATTCCTGAGGCCACGTTTATTTAACTCATGTAGTGATAATTCTGAGACTGTCGGTGCTACTGCCATATCGACCCACTTTGCTACGGCACTCACTTACCAAGGTCGCATATGAGTATGGAGGCATCATGACGTATGTATGACACAGACGCAGTGACGATGGAATGATGAAGAGGGAATGATATCGATGGAACACATAGTCGTATAACGACAAGCGCATGACGACAATAAGATGTAGATTCTTTAATTAGGATGATTGCGTGATGACGACCACGTGACCACGAGGACCTGAGGACAATGACGGATGACGGCGACAGGCGTGACGACGATGGGATGACACCTGAATTAAGGAGCGGGAAGGACGACGATGGCACGACCAAGGCGGCATGACGACGACGGTGTGACAAGGGTCAACGAATGCATGATAGCGCCTGTGTGTTGAGACGCAATGATAACGATGGCATGACGGCGGCGACATAATCATGATTGAATGACTACAGCGTGATTGCGATAGAATGAAGAACAAGGAATCATGGCGATGGCATGACGACAACGGTATGGCGACGACAGCATGACGCGAGTCAAGTGTGGAATTTATAATGATGATGATGGAACGTCCGCGACAGGATCCCGGCGAAGGTATGACAATGAATTCATGACGATGACTGTATTGTTGTGTCGGTATCTGGAATGCGGCACGTGTGTGTTAGATTTTGTTAGATTTTGAAGGGATAGTGATGTCACCATGTTGTTGCGCATGCGCGAGTGTATCGTGGTGTGTATATATTCTTGTTCTGCTCTGTAATATTGTCAATGCTTGCTTTCATAGTGCCAGTATGCAGTACGCTAAATAAAGCCGTTTCTTGAAGCCAACGCCTCCCTCTGCCGACACAGCATGTTAGACGGCGATGCAGTGAAGATGATGCAGTGAGGAGGATAGCATGACCACGACATGAGGACAATTGGATGACGAGTGTGTGATGTCAATGGCGTTTCGATGACTGTATCCCGAAATCTATATGACGACGATGGCATGACGAGAGACGGACGACAAAGCTGGAGTGACGATGATGAGATGACTACGACTGCGTTATGACGACGATGAAATCTGATATGAAATCTATCTATGAGTATGAATATGATATGAATATTAATATGATTTGAAATCTATCTATGAAATATGATATGATGGCATGACAAAGGTGGCATAATCACGATTGAATTACGACAGTATGCTTACAATGGAATGACTGAGAAATATTGACCTTTATAGAACGACGAAGGCGGTATAACGACGGTAGCATGACGACAATAGGATGACGTTACTAAAGCGATGACAATGACAAAATGACCGCGTGACGACGACAGCCTGATGAGAGTCATATGACAAAGCTAGAATGACGACTGCTAATGATGCAACTGCTAGAATGACGCAACTACGACGACAGCACTACCCTGAACACATACATAGTGGTCGAAGCTATCAGACAACTTGGACCATTAGGTCGAGTGAGTGAGTGAAACAACTTTATTCGGTCCATAAGAGACGCGAGTAAACTCAACGCCACCTGGCTAGGGCTTACTTGGGGACCATCATGTCAAACCTGATGGCCCTCTCGCGGGCCCTCCGGACTGCCAGGGTCGAAGTAGAAAGTGTGACGACGGCAAGATGAAGGCAGTCAGATAACGCAACTGAAACAAAGGTGATTGAACAACCCCGACGGCATCACTATAGTGGTATGATAACGAATGCACGATTAGCGTAAGACGAAGATGGCGTGACAACGACGGCAGGACGTGTTTCAGATTACAAAATTGGAACCACAGTGATGCAACGACCACAATGGCATCACAACGATTACACACCTTGGACCACTAGGTCGGGGTAGAAGGCGTGACGATGAGCCATGGCGGCATTAAGAAACTCGGTGTTCTTTCACTCTTTGAGGAAGGATGACCAGTGAAGCTGTGTATGTGGGCCTCTAAATGGCGGACTGCACCTCCGCCGCAGGTCGGCCCGGTATTGCACTATCTTGAGGATTTTGCGTCTACACACGGGCATGATCCCAGGGGAACTACCACTTAATAGTTTCGCTGCAATATCACGAAGCTACAATAGCAGTGAAACGACCAAGATGGCATCGCAACCAGTACCCCGCACCTAGTCTGTGATCCGGACTGAGTGACCGTCTGATATCTCCAGTGGACTTTCTCTTTTCTTTTTCTTTTTTTTTTTAATCTTTCCGTCCCCCTTTCTCTTTCCCCAGTGTAGGGTAGCCAATCGGGCTCAGTCCTGGTTAACCTCCCTACCTTTCATTTATCATTTTCTCTCTCTCTCTCTAGTGGCCCAAGCAGGTAGACGATTTGGGCTACTGGAATCCTGTAAGAAGCTAGATAGATAGAGAAATAGATAGCAAGATAGATAGATAGATTTAAAACTACTGAAGTAGGCAAAGAATGCTATTCGCATTAAAACTGGAGGTCGGGCGCTTGGTTAACAATGACGCACATGTCGCACCCTGCTAGCGTTATCGTGCCCTTGCAGCAGACTTGTGCGTAACAAATTACATACAATTAATTACTTGTACTCAATTACGTATTTTCGTAATGTTGTAATTTAACGAGTGTTTTTACACAGTAACGTTCCCTGTAATTCAATTACATTTGTCAGTAACCAATTACACGTAACAAGTTACACATTTGACAAAACAAGCTACAACAGGTGACGCTGCTTTCAAAAACTAAATTCCTTGGGAACTATTGCCCAATGCGATAAAAGCATGGATATGGGTCACCTTCTTTGCGCTATCGATGTCCTGCAGCTACGCCTCGATCAGCTGAACACGGCGCATTTGCGAACTTGCACACCTGTCTTGGTGAGCTTTTAACTTATATTACACTGATTTATCGTTCTCTCTCTCTCTTTCTAATATATATATATATATATATTTCCCTGGAAGTGCTTTTGAGCAGCCTTCATTGGCGGTAGGAGGTGATACTCAATGCTGCGCTTAGCGCATTCTGTGACTTATATGATCAGGCAAGAGTTCAGGGCAGTTAAACGCATATGTGTCTATCTGCTTTGATTTTACGTTACCCATATACACGTATTTTTGCTTTTGTAACACGCGAACAGTATGTTAGGGGTGAATATTATGCAGCTCTATATTGACTAATATTACAGATTTGTCACCCCATCTTCAAGGAACTCTGGCGTCTGTTACAATTAGTCCATTAAGGTAAATGGTTAACGAGTAAAGGATACCTGGAGGAAGTGCACCGGATGTTGGCCTGAAAGTTTAAACGGCGGTCGTACATAGCGACGACCACTTCAGACATTGATGGCAGGGAATCATTTATGGGCGATGTTTGAGTTTTAAAACGCAGCTCTTAGGTGCCCGTTCCTGCAGCGAGCATCGGCGTCGGTGTAATCGAGCGAACGAGCCCAGCGAAGGATGAAAGAGCGAACGCAGAGCGCAGCGGGAAATCAAAGACGCAACAAGCGCAAGAAAGAAAGCGAAGGAGGAGCGTGCGGCGGAACCACGAGGCGAAAAGCGGAAGTGGAGGGTATGGCGAGGGGGCGAGAAGAAATGCGTAGTGCAGGGACGATCGCTACGAGTGAGGATTAGTGAGGCAGTCGCTCCATACTTCACTGCGTTTGCAACGTGCCGCGCGAGACAGTTTGTCCGCACCAGCCAATGTATAGCGAAATGAAAACACGTATAGAGCTGCGCTCAAGTTTCGCATTAGGGAGTATCGTAATGGTAGGGGAATTTTTTTTTCATTGGCTTTATCGGGAACGCATTCCCCTGGCCACAGTAGCAATGAAGCGCTTATGTTCACATACGACCCAGATCTCAGCATCCTGGCATCATAAAACCACAATCTTGTGAGCAATGTGCTTGTACTTTACAACACAGCGTGACAAGCATGTGACGCTTCCCTCAGGTATAATCTTCGTTGGCACGCCAGGCTTGGTGGCCTGCCAGGATCGGTAGGCAACACTGGTCACCGCACTGCAATAAACACCGACGAGCCCAGCTGCTCGGCGGTCAGTCATCGTTCAGCACCACCACGCTGCGGAGCGTCCGTCTAACGGAGGGTGCCTCGAGCCCTCCCTTGTTCATGAGCCAGGGGCGGATCGTGACACTGGCGACGAGTACCCACGGATCGTCCCACGCCGCGGCGAGCGGCGACCTCAAGCCGCTGTTGTGGCTGCTGGAGCCAGATAAGGCAGTTCCCGTGCAAACATCACCTCGAGTGGTACACTGGGCCTTGAGGCTGGCAGCTTACAGTTACCAGCTGGTTTACCGTCCGAGAAAGGACCTTGGACCTGCTGATGCCCTGAGCCGCCTGCCCCTGCCAGAGGTGCCTGGTGCTGTTCCGGAACCTGCTGAAGTGTTCATGCTGGAGCACGCGTACACGGAGGTGCTCTTCAGATCTGTGGTATCGCAAGCGACCAGCCGGGATCCAGTCCTGTCTCAGGTGGTCAAGGCGGTGTCCCGTGGCGAGGAATTGGTACAGCAGGCCTATAGCCACAAGGCCGCCGAGCTGAGCTTGCAGCAGGGCTTTCTACTGTGGGGTTCCAGGGTGGTGATCCCACCAAGTCTACGGTCCAGGGTCCTGCAGTTGCTGTACGCGGGTCATCCTGGCGTGGAAAAGACCACGATGGTGGCCGGGTCCCATGTTTGGTGGCCTGGCCTGGACCAGGACATAGCTCACATGGTGTAGAGCTGCCAAATCTGCCAGGAGCATCAGCGCGCCTCACGTGATGTGGAAATCACCCCCTGGCCGTTCCCACAGAGACCCTGGTCCCGCCTACATGTGGATTTTGGGGGCCCCTTCAAAGGCCATCACTTCCTGGTGGTGGTCGACGCCTCTTCGAAGTGGGTGGAGGTTCTACCTGTCACCACTCCATCAGCAGGTGCGACCATTCCAGCGCTGCGACAGGTCTTCGCCGCCCAGTGGTTGCCGGACGTGATCGTGTCTGACAATGGTCTTGCTTTCGCCAGCACAGAGTACCTGGCCTGGCTGACGAAGAACGGCATCCGCTGTTTGATGGTTCCGCCGTACCCCCCTGCTTCAAATGGTGCAGCTGAGCGGGTGGTGCAAACTATCAAGGACGAGCTCAAGAAGACCAAGACTTGGTATTTCCGGACGCAGATTGCCCGGATACTGTTTCAGTACCAGACCACGCCCCACGATGTCACTGGCCGTGCCCCCTGTGAGCTCGGGCTGCGTGGGATGGTCAAGACACCCTTGGACGTCTTGCCTCCGGACCTCCGATCTACAGTGCTCCTGAAGCAGCTGATGCAGAAGTTGGCTGCTGACCAAGGGTTCCGTCCCGGGCCTTTGCCGGAGTCTGAAGCTCCAGTGTTCGCCAGGAACTTTCGTCCTAGCCCACCCTGGTCCGCCAGACAGGTGGTGTCTCATGCCAGCGCCTCATCACTGCTCGTCCGCATGCCAGACGGGGCCACGCGGCACAGACACGCCGACCATGCCAGGCCTCGCCTCGGGATCTGGCCAGCACCCTCCACTGCCACTTCCGAGTTCCAGCCCACAGGATGACTAGCGGCAGCACCAGTCGCTTCAAGCGGAGCACCACCCACCTCGGAGGCGGCAAGCGTTGCCAGTGGTGCGAGGCCCGTTGGGCTGGTGTCGTGCCAGGTACCACTCACAAGGCCGACCGCTGCGGACCCTCCAGATGGAGCGAGGCTGTCTCAGGCAGCACCCGGCGTTGCCACACCCGACCCGTCAACACCGGTGCCCAGGCGGAGTACTCGACGGCGGAGGCCACCCGACCGTTACTCGCCTGGGTAGCAGGCACCGTCAACCCACGTAGGGTGGAGGCTGAGCCTCTTACTTTGAACTTGGGCGTTTGTTGTCGACAAAGAAACTGGGGGTAAGGGGGTGTGACAAGCATGTGACGCCCCCCTCGGGTATAATCTTCGTTGGCCCGCCAGGCTTGGTGGCCTGCCAGGATCGGTAGGCAACATTGGTCACCGCACCGCAATAAACACCGACGAGCACAGCTGCTCGGCGGTCAGTCATCGTTCAGCACCACCACGCTGCGAAGCGCCTGTCTAACGGAGGGTGTCTCGAGCCTTCCCTTGTTCACGAGCCCAGGGCGGATCGTGACACACAGTTCTCTTCAGCGAGCACACTGAGAGAGTTTTCAGTGTGGCGACAGACGCGTTCACAAGAAAACAAGGGAAGAAGACATAGTTGGAAAGCAATTCTTAATGAAGATGAACAATGTGTGAACGGCTGCAAAGGACGCATTGAAAGAGCCAGACCAGTTCGTACTGTTCACTGGATTTGTGCAGTATTAATAAAATGGAGAGGAACGTAACGCAAAATTGTAGATTACTGTTTAGTGATTGCTCAAACGTTTCCATGGGGCAGTAGACAATGGTAAACATAATCAATTATATTTTTGAAAGAAGTGATTGTCATATTAATCGGTTACATTTTTTTTGTTTATTAGCGAGTACAAATCTGCCTCGTAGGCAGTGTCGTGTGGCAGATTCGCATACCCAGCTGGAACACATATTTAGTTGCACGTGCGGCCGAGTATTTTCCCAGTGTATGCTCGCAATGGAGACTTCGTTTACGACAATTTGCAACGGTAGCGTAAAACGGCGAGTATAGCTTGGGGTAACTAAATGCGTTCTCGAGCGACTGCATCCTGCGCGACACGTTGGAGCTGAGCTAGTTGGTTTTATTGGTATATAGCAATTATATGAATGCGTGAAGCGCATTCACGGCGTCGCCGATGTCGCCGTCGTACTCTAACGGTTTTGACGCGCATGCGCCGCCCTCGCGTGGAGAGTTAGAATGTATCCAGAGACGTGCGCAGTACGTTTGGCTGCTAGATCGACAAAACCAAGTAAGTGGACGCACCGTCACAATTCGCTCAAGCGCCACGCTAAATATAAATACTAATCTGTTCTTTAACAGCTGTCAGAAACGTCGACAGTCTTCGTTCGGTCTCGTCAGGTGCACTATTGGGGTGCGGCGCCTGCAACGGCGCCGCCGGCGCTCTTCACGACGCCAGCGCTCTGGACGCCTTCACCTCAACGCCAAACATTGGTATCACTTTCGATGCTTCACTTTAGGGATCAACTGGCAAGTTTTCTGGATAATGCTGATGGCGGGATAAACTACCAGACAACTGAAACGACGAAACACGATATATACAATCACAACACTCATGCATGTGGCCTGCTTATATTGGCTCGTGTTCTTCGCACTCCGACACATTGGACCGCATCCTGCAGGACGGTGAGAGTGCAAACCAATGCACACTTTTTCATCGCTTTGGACCGTGGTTCCCGCCAAATTTAAGTGCTCAAAGCTGCGTCGCTTGTTGTAGCTCGTTTTTTCGGAAATTTAATTGGTTACGTGTAATTGGTTGTTGGAAAAGTAGCTGAATTACAGGAAGAGTAACCGAGTACATAGGGTAATTGTTAAATTACAGAATTACGAAAATAACTAATCGATTAAAAGCAGTTCATTGCACATAATTCCTTACATGCTAGCCTGGTCGAAAGGCGGCAGCCAGCATATACTTAGTGGCTCAAGCTGGTAGAAACTTGAGTCAGCGTGAGAAGGCTCGGCTGGACACAAACGGACAAACCAGAAAGCGGTAAAGCTCCCACAGAATGCTAATCGCGCTAAAATGCATGTGAATTGGACAACAGAAAATCGGAGCACGAAAAGCAGTTTTGAGTGCGCTTGGCACCAACTATGCGTATTCTTTGAGATCGCTTTCTCCTGACTTGGGTGGAGTGAATTTTACCTGAAGAAATGCTTCCATTTTGAATGTTTCTTGACTGTGAATGCATATTCAAAATAACATTTCTTGATTGGTCCAGGTTAAAACAGGAGAAAAGTTCTCACAAGATAGGGAGTTCACACGTTTTTTTCTTTTAACGGGCAATGTAAAGCTCCTTTCTTGGTTAACCGTTAACTAGACCCGATTGCTATATTGAGATTGCAGTCATTATACATTTTTCTGTTTTTTGTTTTTTCTGTCTCACCAATCCGCACTTCCTTTCAAAGTGAGGGTGTTGTATCACAGAAAGCTTTCACTAATGCAGCCAAACTTGAAATTGCTTTTTAGTGCAGCTTTAAGTTGGAGTGCATTCATCGGCTATCTCAGCCATTACAGCTGCTGGAACAGCATTCAGTGATATGTTCAGAGAAGCCTGTGAAATTCAAGTTCCCTAGAGCCTGACATTCAGTGTTTTAAATATTGCTACGGAACAGTTACACGTAACAATATTATGAGATGCGCATGCGCGCAGTGCGCATTTTCAAACTGCAAAGTCAGTCGCGTGAAGAATCTTATGCAAGTCCAGCACCTGCGTCACTCCGGTTGTGAACATGAGAGGGTTTGCACGAAATGTATACAAACATCGAATGATAATGTCAAGACACACAGAGTGACGGCCTAAGTCATGTGCAGAAACATCCGCAATTGCATTTACACTCACTTTCGTACGAAGCAGGAAATGCTACGAAGCTATACAGGCTTCTTTCACTCCTAGGATTTGTATAAGAAACAGACCGTTATACACGAGAGAAATATACAAGCATGCGTAATGTAATTTGAAGCAATAATGATTCAAACACATTTATGTAAAAAAAAATGTCAATGCACCGCAGATCTGAACCTCTTTTCTCCAAACGAGTGGTCTGACACGTTTCTAAGACCACCAGCGACAGCTCACCGCTCGTACACACGACACAAATTTATTTCATCGAATACTGAAAGATGCACTGTGACGTGAACTCACGTGCACATGTTGTGGTCGTGAGATAAGCAGCTGTTATTCCGTAAGAGAGCACCGCAGGACAAAAATAACAGCACTGCTAAACGCACGGAGAGACTTATAATACTCGGCTACTTGCGTAGCCTGCGCTTCGTTGCCTGCTAAGTACGAACTAAACTATAATGTATCACATGCAGCTGTGTGCTATAGAGACGCCTTTGCACACTGGCACGTATTGTCTCCAAGAACATCATGTTTTCACTAACATCTGAGTATCTCAAATATCAGCATCATTGATTGCGTGTTGTGAGGCGCCTACCCTGATGCCGTGTCGGGTGCACCAGCGCTCCAAGCACTCCCTTCCCTCTCTCACTCTCGGCAGTCCTCTCCTCCCACCCAGAATAAACAACAACTCTATGTAAACAAACCAAGCATACGCGAGCACACGAGATTAAGAGAGGACAAGCAGGAAACATTTTCGCGCACGTTTACTTATTTTTATTGTTTTTATGGCTTATTTTTATATCAACATATCTGCGAGAATCGCCACCATTGGTCTTGGTTGTCTCATTGTTGTCATGCGAGACAGAGCATTGCTTCCTTGCTATTGAATAGCGGACTATGGTTCTGAGAAATATGGACAATACGAAGTTTACAACTGCATTCCCCCGACGCACCTGAAATTATTTCGGAGCCGGCAACGGGAATGTCCACGCGACCTATATCGCAGTGTGCATACATTCAACCAATGGCTGAAATATGTTACATCTCTAAGTAGTAAGCGAGAAAAAATAATCGTATCATTTCATGATGGCTCATTTTCGCTGACACATTCCACGATTTTAAGAAAGATGTAGTATATTTTGCGAAACTTATTATATCTTGGCTAAAGTGCCACTAAAGTGCACTAAAGAGTCATGTACAAGTCTGGCAACTGCTTCCGAAAGTGCGTGACGCCTTCCCTCTTCAAAAGGTATGGAAATAAGAGCGGCAAACACGCGACAGAGGACTCACTAATAGCCAAAGGCAAGATAGACGAGAGGAAGACACCAAAAATCCACCAGTCGCTCTGGAAAACACAGAATGCTCTCGAGCTCTACAAAAGCCTCTGAATCTTCACGTGATTCACTGTAAATATTTTTTTCCATTTTTTTCCATGGCCTTGCTCTACCCCGTTGACGTAAAATCTTGTCTTACCGCAAATAAACGATCACTCATTCACTTCAATGCTCGTAGCCTTCGTAAGAACATAGATGGAATTAATAACTTCATTGCCTCACTTCACCATGTCTTCACTTTTATCTGCATATCGGAGACTTGGCTTTCTGATTCCGACAACAACATGAGCGGTTTTCCATCTTATCAACCCGAGTATTGTCATCGTCCAACTAACAGTCATGGTGGCGCCGCCATTTTTGTTTCACAAGCTGTTACCTACGCTCGCAGATTTGATCTGGCAGTTAACGTGAATCATTGTGGGTCAGTGTGGATAGAAGTCGACCGGTCATTCCTTGATAACAATAAGAACTTCATCCTTGGTTGCATTTATCGCTCACCGTCATCTTCCCTTAACGATTTCTTGCTTTCCCTTGATGCAGTATTGTCCAAGCTAGCTTTTGAAAACAAGGATGTGGTGATTGTAGGTGATATTAATATTAACTTACTTGACACTGAAGCTACCTCGTACACAACTTACACAGACTGTTTTGCTGGATTCGGTTTTGAATCGCTCATTGACTGCCCAACTAGGGTAGCTTCTCATGGGAGCAGTACGCTTATTGATCACGTGTTATCTAACATATCGCCATCGCCTTGCTCCGGGGTTATTAATACTGACATAACCGATCATTTTCCTGTTTTTCTTACATTTAACAATGAAATACATGAGAACGATAATAGCTACTTTACTTCCGTATTTAGTGCAGATACCTTTATTGAAGCCCTCAGTGAAACTGATTGGTCGCCAATTAATTCTATGTCTGATCCCGAAGAAGCACTAAACAAATTCTGCACTTTATTTTTATTGGCCGTTTCGACTAACACACGCACTGTAAAATGTGGGAAAAAGTATAAATATCCGCGCAACCCATGGATGACGGACGGTCTTCTAGAAAGTTTAAGAAAGAAGGAAAACACGTACAAGAAAACTAAACGTCAGCCCTTTCATACTAGACTAGCTAGAAGATATAGTAGGTACTGTAAATTACTGAATGTTTTACTTAAACAGGCGAAAAAAAAGTACTACGAAAATGAATTTGATCAGAATAAGGATAACGCCAAAAAGCAATGGCAGTTATTGAACTCTTTTCTTAACAAATCGTCTAATAATGCCTCTATAACCAAAATAAATTACAATGGTCTCACTCTTTCTGACCCCAACGAAATTGCTAATGCTTTTTCGGACTACTTTTCTTCTGTTTACACTAATAACAGCATACATGCGCAGTTGCATAATACTTTGAGCCGTACGACACAATCATTCTTCTTGGTACCAGCTACACCAAATGAAGTGTGCTCCACGATTGCTAACCTTAAAGATACAGGGCCTATCTTAGACAATATTTGTGGCAGGCATTTAAAACTGGTTGCGCATTTAGTTTGCGACACGCTCTGTAACATTATTAACCTTATGCTCAAAGAAGGTGCATTCCCTTCATTTTAAAAAAATGCCAAGATTATTCCTGTTTTTAAAAAAGGCGACAAACACACAGTTAATAATTACCGACCAATTGCAATTCTGTCCTGCCTTAGTAAACTCATTGAGAAATTATTTGTTAAACGTCTTAATAACTACTTAACAAAATTTAAATTGCTAAAGAACAATCAATTTGGTTTCCGCCCAGGAAGTTCCACGAATCTAGCTGTTCTATCTCTAACTGACTACATAAAAAATGTATTGATTCGGGAAACTTAGTCGGATCTGTATTTTTAGACTTCAGTAAAGCTTATGACACGGTTAACCATCAAGTCCTGTTTAATAAACTTGACTCTTATGGTATAACCGGTCCTGCGCTAACATTCTTAAAAAATTATTTACTTGACCGGCCGTACACAGCACATGCAGCTAATACTTTCTCAGTAACAAAATGTATTAACCAAGGTGTACCACAGAGATCAGTTCTGGGCCCTTTACTTTTCCTTTTATATATTAATGATCTTCCGGATTCTCTTAACTCCATCAACTGCGTTCATTGCACTTTATACGCAGATGACACAACCATATCTTCATCTGACAAATCTGTTACTACTCTTACTTCTAAATTAAATATTGCATTAAGTAAAATTATAAAATGGTGTAGCAACAATTACTTAGTTCTTAATCCTTTAAAAACTAAATTTATGTTATTCAAAAGTGCTCAAAGGGCCTTAACTTCTATTCCTGAAGTAAAGCTTGGAATTCCTTCAATTCCCGTTAGCACCGATGTCACTTTTCTTGGCATACATCTTGACCCTAACCTTACATTTCGCTCTCACTTCCAACATCTCAAGCACAAGACTGCGTTTGGTATACGTGCAATAATCAAAGCTCGCCCTTTTTTTTCCCATGAGGCTCTGCTAGCGTTGTATTATGCGTTCATTCATAGTCACATTAATTACGGCAATGTTTCATGGGGCAACACGTACGCTTGTCACTTATCATCAATTCAACATATCCAAAATCAGTCAATACGCATTATCACTTCTAGCTCCATGCAATACAATGCCTCTTTGTTACTTCGCGCGTATAATATCTTGCCTATTAATAATTCGTTCCAGTTTAACATACTCGTCTTACTCCACAAGTTGCTTCATAATAACCTTACGTTTCCGTTCATTGCAACTGACCTTTTGCAGAATAAAAATATGACCAGATTTGCGGCTAACAACAATTTCTTATTGCCCATGGTTCATACCAATTACGGCAAAAAAACACCTTCCTTCGCTGCAATTTCTCTTTGGAATGAATTACCATCAACCATAAAATCCTGTACTTCTCTTGCAATTTTTAAAAATCACCTTAAGCATCATTTCCTGCGATAACTTAACTACGATCTGGCGGTGTACCTTTGACTTTTATCTCACATGTCATTTCTTGTATTTCACCCATGCTTTTTTCTGACTTTCTTTTATAACGTGGTTTTTCGTGTTTGATTGTAAATGACATGTCTAATGATGTATTTGATCTGTAGTTGTTGTTTATAATACCCTAATTTGCTGACTATTGATATCACCATCAATGTTGTTATTATTAACCGAGGGTCCCACTACCGTTCTTTCACTTTGGGACCCTCGTCTGTATATTTGTCATGTAATTACTTCTGTTTTTGAAGCCAATAAATCTGAATCTGAATCTGAATTCAGCAAAAGTCGGAGAGCTTCGAGCAGAGTAGAACTCACAAAAGTGCAAAAACAACTTGAAAACGTGAGTCACTAAACAGCGGAAACTGCGAAATGCATTTACAGATGCAAGACAAACTGTTAGATGCCCCTGTATGCAGTTCTTTACTTACTTCCAGAAAATTTTACATCGTCATATTAATCGACAGCCTCATGGGGAGTGTTTTGATGCTATGGTACTTTTGTATGCGTTCACAAAGGACTTTTAAGTCTAGATAATAACTGAACAGACGAAGTAAAAAAAAAAAATGAACGAGTAACTCCAGAAGCCTGCGCACGAATGCCTTTCCTGGGAAAGGGGAGCACGGAGTGGGCTAAGTATGCTCACGAGGTAGGAAGTGCGAGTTTTTCGATGACCGCGTCTTCGCAAATTACTCCACAGCATACCTTGATGGGTATGAGACCCCGCTCGACGAGGTAGTAGCCGCCAAGTTTCTCCAGGAGGTCCTTGCACGCTTCGCTGACGTGAATCTTCAGGGCTGCGAATTTCGGAAACGATGCCTTGCAACACACGCGGGTGGAGAGAACACCAACGCTGCCCGCTAGTACACTTGTGCGCGTACACTTGTGTGGGGCGTTCATGGCAGAAATAATTCACCAGCCACGTTTCTAAATGAAATCCTCGCTATGCCGCGAAGAGATTGATTGCCGCAGTGCCAAGCGTGTCCGCATAACGGTATTTCTCGCTTGAGTATTGCCGGAATAACAAATCCCTATGAGATGGTCCTATCACTGGCGTAGTAATCAAGACAGTGGTACAGCTGCGCTCTTTAACTTACGGTGAAATTGCGTGAATATATCAGCATTCCACTTTGTTAGGTCCAATTGATTTGAAAATGTTGCAGCCTAGGAAGGGCTACTGCAGGAGTGGGCACATGTCTAAAAAGTGCAGAAACTA